>NC_054374.1:39430852-39757936 GCF_017654675.1 Xenopus laevis | reverse complement strand
TGATTTATTCAACCTTCATGTATTTAATTTTTTAAGTCCAGGCAGGGATATGAGCGATTTACATACCACGAGAGGAGGAATACACATTTATTTACTGACCTTGAACGAATACAGGATCTTAATTGGCTAACCTGAAGCAAAAAACATCTTCTGTTCCAGCACAATACTCTGCTTATAGAGTATGTAGGGCTGGGTGTCTTTGGTCTATAATCAACTCTTTGAGCAGGGGACCTCTGGTCTGACATATGCACTTTGGTGACATCGGCATCCCCAGTTAAAACCATACTACGCACAGTAGTAATCCAATAATATTCTCCTAATTGCTTTGGGAAACACATTTCCTATACTGACAGATACGGAAGGAAAAATATATTTTCCCCCATGGTTACATGTGTTGCTAGGGGATTACTTGTACTAATTAAGTTGCGCTTTCATTCTTTGTATTCTCGGGCAGAAAACCATTTATGATAACGGCTTTTAGTTCAAGCAAATATGTGTTGGAGAGGAAACACTTGCACAATCAGATCTGTTTACCCTCATTCGCCCTTGAAAGCATTGGCCATAAAGTCCGGGGGATACTGAAGGATAACAAGGTCCCAGGCAAACCTTGACATGACTAATTAGACACTAACACATTGCTAACTTCCACACATCATTGTACTTACATTTCAAGGACTGTTTGTCAAATTGATCTTATTGAGCTAAAACGTTGAACTTGATGGATGTGTGTCTTTTGTTAAACCTAATCTACTCTTACTGTGTATGTCGGTTACATTATTGCACAAACCTTGGCACAACTACTTTGATGGTAGCCACTTGTAACTTCTGTACATATTGTATTTGCTTTTTATAGTGATGATGAAAAAAGTGTGATTGTGCTATAGTGGTATCAAGCCTCTCCTTCCCAGGGAACTCCTCCGCTACAGCCAAACAATAGGAGAAAAGGACAGGAGCACAACTGGCTGTGATTATATATTGAATAAAGTACCCCCTGTTGTAAAATATAAGGATATTAAGTCACTGAGAAGTTCCATGAGAGCATAAAAGCACAAGGCCGAAGGCCAGGTCATGGAACTCCAAGGTTACTTCTAATATCTAATACTTTTAATATCCTTATATTTTCCAACAAGGGGTACTTTATTTATTATAATACACAAGTTTTATTGAGTCATGTGACAAAAATCACTACTCACCGTTTATAACTGATGACATCACTAGTCACCATTTATAAGGATATAATTTACAGGATATTTATGGCTTTTGTGTATTATATATACAGTATATATATATATATATATATATATATATATATATATATATATATATATATATATATATATAGACACACATTAATAAGCACTAATTGCAGTTCTGTCCTTTTCTCCATCGCCTTACCCCCAAAATGAGATACAGAAATACTGTGTATGATAAACTTGACTCTAATAGGTGAGATTCTAAAGGTGGCCATACACAGGCCGATAAAAACTGCTGACAGACCGAGTCGGCAGCTTATTGGCCCGTGTGTGGGGCCCTCCGACGGGCTTCCCCGACCGATATCTGTCCGAGAGTCAGGCAGATGTCGATCGGGCAGGGGTAAAAATCCTAGGGCCAACGATCGGATTAGCCCGATATCGGTTATTTTAAGGTTTGTACATCGGGGAGAGATCCGCTCGTTTGGTGAAATCACCAAACGAGCGGATCTCTATATGTATGTGTTCTGGGTGCAGGCAGGACAGGAGGCTAATGCCAGTGTAGGGGCTAATTATTGGCCTGCGTATTTCAGTAGATTTTCATAGTACGCTAACTAAAAGGTAAACTTCCCCTTTAACAGACTAGAGGATTTTTGTATATGGTTGTTGTCAGCAGCGCTGAGGAACTGCCCTTATTGGCTCCCACACTGTCTGCTTTCAGGATATTTGATTTGTTTATTACAGTTATTGCATTTTTCAATCCCTTATAATGCACCGGAGATGTTATTAAGCTTGTGAGTTTGTGATTATACAACGACCTTTCACCGATGATATTCATATGGTGAGGTGCCACAGAATCCTTGGAGGAACTGAAACCTATATAAATATTCATACATGGAATTTAGTATTCTTCACCATACTTGTACTAGCGCAATTCTGTTTTTTTTCATCTTGATATGCAGAATAATAGGATTCAGACTAAAATAAATCAGAAGATAGAACAAATGATATACCTGTAGATATACAGTAACCAGCACCAATGGCTGGGGAATTTTCCCAGAGTATCTCTGTATTATTGCTTAATAAGAACAAGAGATTCAGATCACACAAGACATACTTGCCTGAAGGATATGGACTAATACACTGAGCTCAGATAAAGAAAGAAGGAAAGATGGAGGAAATATTGACAGTAGCAGGGGACCTCTCTTCTAAACTGACATACAGGTTTCTTCATCTCTGTTAAACACATTTAAGTCTATTGGACTTGCCTGGTGACTGCAGTTTGCTTGTCTTTACCGGGTCTGCATTTGGTAATGGCTTTGTTTTCCGAAGTCGTCTGAAAACGAAAACAAATCGGTCTGAGTGCCACCCCGCCGGCGATTTACATTCAAGCCGGCGCAAAGGCTTTTCTGGGAGATTAGTCGCCTGAAGAAGAGGCAATAATTCACTAGACCTTCCAGCGCTATTTCCAGTTCCGTTATTTACACATAGTTCACCAGAAATTAAGATTTTTTCCAATAAGTATTTTCTATTTGTGATCATTTTTCTAATATTGAAGTTTAAAGTTTAATTTTTCACCTCCTTATGAATTTCTATAGCAGCTCTGGGGGGAGTTCCCATTCTGTAAACTGTTCTAAACGGATATGTTAAGTTGATACATTTCTTATCTTTGTCCCTGCTGAGCTGAATCCGACCGCCTGTTAGCCATCGTTAGGACTCGATCATTGGGCCCTAGGGCCTAGTTGAAAAAAACGCTGGCGACTTTTCATTTTCGGGGTGATAGGCTGCAAAAGATCGTAAATTTTTTCTGGGGTACCTGGCTTCCCCCCTACATTTCCTAATATATGGGTCATAAACTATTCACTGGGCTCATTATCATTAACAACTTTATTTTATAAGGTTTCCTGGACTTGTTTAGTGTAATGTATTTGCTGCAACATATACGTCCATTCAACTTTAACTTCCCGCCGTATGCAAATTAGCCAACGCTAGCGCAACCCCGCTTCATTGCCGAGGTAACACTAGCGCAATCTCTTCAGCTTTCGGCACTCTGAATGCAACTTCTGATTTTACTAAATTAGCATTGTCCTGGCGAATCTACGCCTGGCGAACTGTTGCGATGTGAGTGAAGCAGTCACTGGCGAATTTTCAGAGGTTAGTAAATTTGCCCCTATATGACACTGACCAGATGGTATAATAACGCCTGTATGTGTCCAAGCAGGAACAGTGCCTACATGTCAGGCAGCCTGTGCCGGTTGTACCAGGAGGACATTGGGAATTGTTTAGCTGCACTTGCAGAGCTGAGTCAGACTGGGGTCCCATATCCAGGCTCTGAAAAACACAGCAGCTCACATATCCGACAGGTAAAATCCGTGGCCCTTCCCTACATACAAACTCGTGTAACAGAGTGGCTCTATGTAGCTTTGCCCAGTCTGGACTGGGACTCAAAATAGGCCCTGGCATTTCAAATACAAACCAGTCTCCCACCAGCCCACTCCACAGTGACTATCTATGGCATCTTACAGCAATCCCTCTGGCATTTGCCGGAACTCACAGATTGCCAGTACGGGCCTCTCCGTACCTCTACTCCCGTCAGCTCAGAGCTGAATTGTACTCACAGCAGTGCAGCTCCATTTGCTGATAAAATAGAACATTTCTCTGCCCAATACACAAGCAGGCTCTGTACCAGTGGTGTAACTATGGCTTCCCAAGCACCTCCACAAAATGATTTCACCAGGGATCCCTCCCCAGGCTGAAACAGAAGGTGACCTGCAGTGCATGTTAAGTTGCTTGGCTGCTGGGTCTGCTTCCTCTGTAGTTACGGCAATTGATTCTTGCACTTAAAGGAGAACTGAACCAGAAGATGGCCAGGCAGGCCGGGCGCCCTAGGCAACCCAGCTGGCCAGCTCGCCCCCCTCCTTCACATGTGGCCCGTGCACATGCGCAGCGTCATTGCGCACACATATTCAAGGTGTCATTGCACGCATATGCACGGTGGTGTTGCTCTTGCGTGAGTGCGCAGTGACGTTGCACACATATGTGTTTGGTAGGGGAGTGTGCAAGCTGGGTGAAAGGTGCATCTGGTCTAGTGGTAGGCAGAAGAATCGCCCCTAGGCAGCTGCCTCTTCTGCCTACCCCCAGTTCTGGCCCTGACCTCAACCCCCAATTAAAAAAAGCACCAACCTACTAGCCTAGATAGACCCCCCCCCCCGCTTCCCCCCTGCATATTTCAATAGCCCTGAAAATGTCCTTAAAATATTTTTCACCTATCAGTGCAGAGTCAGCGCAGCAGAGCTTGTGGGCACCATCTTCTGATTTCTTCGGGTCCTCTTTGGGAATTTATGGCAGTTTTGGCACATGCACAGTAAGTACAAACCAGAAGACTGCTCCAACTGCGTCAATACAGCACTCTATTACAGATGAAGCCCGGCAATCGAGAAGATGGTGCCCACAAGCTCCGCTGTGCTTACTTTGCACTGATAGGTGAGAAATATTTTAGGGACATTTTTAGGGCTATTGAGGTATGTGGGGCAGAAGTCAGGCCTTATCTCAGCGTTCTTTTTAAAGTGCTGCAGAAGTTTGGAATGTGCTGGGAGTTAAACTAAACAGAGTGCAGCTGCATTCATCTGCAGTCAAGTTCCCAATAATTGCAGCACAGAGACCCTGAGTAGAAACTTTCCTGCAAATAAGAAGAAGCACTTCATATGGTTAAACTCCAGGCTCATTCCAAACTACCTATAGCACTGTGTAAGTAAGGGCACTGACAGTTGAGGAGATTAGTTGCCCCACAATTACTCTCCTCTATTGCAGGGCTAGAAAATTTCAGACTTTGGGTATTTTTCTACTGCCAATTTGCATTATGGCCAGTGGGAAAGCATTTAGAAGAGATTATTCGCTCCTGCTAGAGCAGGGGTCCCCAACATTTTTTGGCCTGGGGACCAATTTTTTTCTCCAAGGACCGGGGGGGGGTCGGGAGCGGTTTGGAGGGGGTCGGGGAGATTGGACAGGAGGGGTCGGAGGGCGGGTCGAGAGGGGTTGGGGGTCAGAGAGGTTGTCGGAGGGATAGGCGTCCAATTTGGGTGCGCCGGCGTCCGTTTCGGTGCTCCGGCGTCCAATTTGGGTGCGCTGGCGTCAAATTCCGCGCACTGCGTTCATTGTTCGGTGGCCCAGTTCAGGACTGTCCGCGGTGTGGTTCTGGGCTGCGGCCCGGTGGTTGGGGACCCCTATGCTAGAGGAGATAACCAGCCGCATTTAGTCATAACATGAGCTCAAAACCAGCCAAAGGCCATTTCAAATGAAGCCCAATATGTGCTGGCAAAAAATCTACAAAAATAAAAGAATCTAAAAAAATCTATATATGAAAACCTGGAATTAGTGCCCATACTCACTGTAGTGTTACCCACCCCTAAAATATTCTGTGTCCATTACATACTATAATGGCTGATATGTCCTGCCCTCTGTGCCCAGTTCATGCAGGTTATTGTAGTTTTAATTCAACATGCTTGGTGGCGTCTACATTATCCAGCATTCACTGGGTGTTTGTATTATGAAATAAAACCAAATGCCAGGCGTAGAGTGGTGGCAACACTTTTGGACATGCCCACTTTGTGGCTACACCTCCAGAATAGCAAACTGGGCATTTCATGACACTCTTACCATCAATCATTTAATAACAAACACAGAGGTGGACTTCCCATTGTTTCATGATAGACACAGACACAACTGCACTCCCCAAAACTGTGCTCTCAACTTGGTTTCCAGGCAGGCAGCATCACTTTATATAATGCTGTTATATAGTTATATAGTGTTGTTGTCTTGAGTTGCAAGAGTTTGGCCAAGCTGGCAACAAAATTGGACGTTAAAGGGGTAATCCAGGACTGGAGAATGGGTAATAAAAATTAAGCCCCACATAATACAGTGACTTTTGGGAGGTATGAGACCAGAATTAAAATCTGTATGTTGCATTAATGCCAGAAAGATCACAGTAGACATGGAATCTGATTGCATTAACCCCAGGTATGAGACATATACGGGTGTGTTGTACTACAACTCTCTGAATCTCAAGAGATCCTATAGTTTAAGGATAAAACTAGAGATGCACCGAATCCAAGATTAGGTTCGGGATTCGGCCTTTTTTTTAGCAGGATTCGAATTCGGCCAAATCCTTGTGCGTGGCCGAACAGAATCCGAATCCTAATTTGAATGTGTAAATTAAGGGCGGGTAGGGAAATCACGTGGTCTTACATCACAAAAGAAGAAATTTTTTCCACTTTTTCCTTTTTTGTTAGGTTTTCGGCCGAATCTTTGACCAAGGATTCGGGGATTCGGTCGAATCCCAAATAGTGGATTCGGTGCACCCCTAGATCAAACACAGTCATGCATGTTACCCCCCTCCCCCAGTCACCAAGTAGTATCACAATAACATACCTAATGTAGCTGGAAAGGGTTTGTTTTTCTTAAAGCTTACTTTTTGCTGAAGGTAAAACAGTGACCTTCTTTCCACATCTGCCCGTCCCATTGCATGCCAGCTATTGTCAATTTACATTTAAGGGGTGGTTCACCTTTAAGTATGTTATAGATTGGCTAATTCTAATAACTATTCGATTGGCCTTTGTTTTTTCTTTTTTTTTATAGGTTTTGAACTATTTGCAATCTTCTCTTTCCAGCTTTCAAATAGGGGTCACTGGCCTCACCTGAAAACAAATGTTCTGTAAGGCTATAGCTGTATTGTTATTGCTACTTTTTATTACTTCTCTTTTTATTCAGACCCTCTCTTATTCATATTCCAGTCTCCAATTCAAAGCAATGCATGGTTGCTAGGGTAAGTTGGACCCTAGCAACCAGATTTCTAAAACTGCAAGCTGGAGAGCTGCTGAATAAAAAGCGAAATAACAAAAAAGGTGAGAATGGAGGCAACTTTGGGTGACTTCGGAAAATGAATCGCTCCGAGTGCCATCCCATTGGTGGTTTACATTTTAGTCAGCGGGAAGTGCCCTGATAAGCGTTGTACCTCCTGCTAATCCCTACCTTGTGCCTCTGAATGACATGCAAGTTAGGGGTGGAAAGGGGGCAATGTCGGCCTGGGCCGGCCCAGCCATGTTTCCCCGATCTCTGCTGTGCTACCGCGCAGGCACGTAGTGCGATGGTGTTCACGGAGGAGCGCACTGCACAGGCGTTCGTGCAGGTGCACGCCGCACCAGCATTCGTGCAGGAGCGCGCAGAGGCAGACTGAGAGGCCCGAGATGGAGGCACGCAGAGGTAAGCCAGGAGGGGGCCCCCAGTGACTGCTTGGAGGGGCCTTCATGTGCCAGTCCCGGTGGGCCCCCATTACTCCAGTCCAACCCTGAAAGGGGGAAGCCTAGGTGCCTACCCCTCCATAAAACATCGCTAGCAAGTAATTCAATGCACCACGCAGTGGTCAGAGTGCAACAAAATGACCAATTGTGGCATTTTTATTTGTATTTTTCAGAATGTGCATTGTTTGGTACATTGTAAATGAGGCCCACTGTCAGGCAAACCCTTCCACTTGTATGCCAAAACATTAACTTTTATTCCCAAACCAAAATCTGTGTCCTTACATTTCGACAGCATGTAAGGGGGGTTAAGGGTTAACACCGAATTATGAAAGGGTAGGAAGGGGTTAACACTGTCACCATGGAAACCCAACTTGATCCAAAGATTAAAGTCCACACTCTTGATGATAAAACAAACTTGAACTGTTTATTTGGACACACTTTCTTTCATCAGATGACTCTTCCTTACATCAGGGCATACAGATATACAATCCACGGCAATGATACACTTCTCCTTTGCTGGCTAAGCCGACACTCCAAACACACAAAGGTTTTTCCCCAAAACCTTCCGAAGGACATCCCTTTCCAGGGTTACTCACCACCTCCCTGCTTCAGCCGGGCTGACACCACGCCAGTGCACCACTGACCTTTCAGGGTAGGACTTTTCTTGTGACACCTTCCGGTCCTACCAGTCCGGCATACGACCTATGCCCCTCTGGCCTACTCCGGATAGGACTTTTCTTTTCCCCCTCCTTCAGGATGTCCTTTTTCCTATAACTTCCACTTGCACCCTCACTGGCTTAGCCTTGGCACATATGCCACTACCTCCTCGTTGGGGTCTTAACTACCCATGCTAAATAGTCCTGACTATCTGAAATACCTAGTATTTCACACTTGTGCCCTCTCTCTATCTAAATCCAAATGCATGTTAACAAACCTTTGGGTGTGTCTCCCCTTTAAATACCTTCTTCAATTAAACACTACCCTGACACTTACTGTGCATGTGCTGCTCTTAACTCTGTGCATGTGCTTTCCCTCTGCTCTCCAGCATGGAACCTCCTGAACCATAGGTTTGACACCACTGCCACCTTGTGGTAGTTTCTAGTAATTACATTCAGATATTTACAACAATTTCCAAGCACTTCACACTTTGCACAATCCACAATCACATTTCCATTTAACATTCTGCCAATCACAAATTTTGCATAACATCCATTCAGATACATATTCAACACTTGATCACCCTCTTACACTTACAAGCATGGTATACACACAAGAAATTTTTACATTTTCATCTCCATTATTGTCGAAATTCTTTCTGTGGAGAGAATAAAATCATTGCTTCTCAAATATCTGAATGCCATGGGTTTTGTTTTTTAGAAACAATGGTGTCATTATTATAAATAGACATATAATCTCTCAAATCGACATAGAGAATGCACCATTTTAGTATGCATAAGATATCATTAAAGAAGAAGGAAAGGCATCATACACTTGGAGGTGCCAAATGTTAGGCACCCCAAGTGATTGTATTGACTTACCCAAAACCCCAGGCTGGTGCTTCTATCAGCAGAAAACTGCACTGGCCTGGGGTTATACCAGTGAGCACCACGGAGCGATCCTCTTCCTGCTTCTTCTTTCTTCTTGTGGTTGCGCATGTGCAGTAGAGTGAAAAGCAGAACTTTAACTTAAAAGTCGCCTATTTTGTTCAACTGCGCATGCGTCTGTCCCGGGAAATTTGAAGAAAGAAGATCTCTCAGTGGTGCTCGCTGGAATAACCCCGGGCCGGTGCAGTTTTCTGCTAATAGGAGCACCAGCCCGGGGTTTCAGGTAAGTTGATACAATCACTTGGGGTGCCTAACATTTGGTACCCAGAAGTGTACGATGCATTTCCTTCTCCTTTAAAGAGAATGTAGCATTATTGTATGTGAGACCAAGCTCCCTCTCAAACTCAAATCACCTGATTTCCATAAATGCAAACATGGACATCAAGCTACTAACAGACACATTAGGGGGGATTTACTAAAATCCAAATTGATCTCATTGTTTTATTAAGCAAAGCTCAACAAAAACTTCCATCCATTTACCTTATTTATCATAACTCGATACATTCAGATCACCTAAAATTGAGCAAAAACCTAAATAGTACAAATTTTTCGGACGTTACTCCTGAATTGCTCAATTTTTTCTGGTTATCGCCTGAAAAACCCCAAAATTCTTTGTATTATCGAACTAAACCCAGCGCAGACCACAATATCTTCAAATTGGAATAGGGACATGTGCCATTGACTTATACATGACCTGAGCAGGTTTGAGATGCTGGGTTTTTGGATACTGGCTTTCTGCAGCATAAGAAGTCTTGAAAAACTTTTTTTTTTCCATGAAAAAACTGAGTTTTCCCCAACCAGAAAAAAATCATGGTTTAATAAATAACCATCACCAGCCTATTGGGCTTATTTAGGGAGTTATTTAATAAGCTCCGAATATCCAAAATTAGAATAATTCGTAGTTTTCGGACTAAAAAAAAAAACTCGAATTTTTCATAATTTATTAAAAATTGATGGTCTTAAAAGTCCAACTCAGAAAATCCGGCATCTCAAAGCTCTCGAGGTCCTGTTTAAGTCAACGGGGAAGGTCCCGTTTAAGTCAACGGGGAAGGTCCCAGTGTCTGTGCTGCTGTCCGTACCGATATCAGATGATTTCGGGGATTTCGGACTAAAAAGTCTGAAAAATTCGTACTTTTAGAGCAAAGCTCCGAAGTTATCAAATTTTTCCCTGAACCTATTTTTTCTAACTTTTTTAATGATAAATAAGGTCCATTTGGGCAATCAAAGTTGGTCAGATTACTAACTTGGAAATTCGGACCTTGATAAATAAAATGACTTAGGTAGACATATCGGCAGATTTATTAAAGGTCGAATTCATGTGAATTTATTTTTTACTCAAATAAATTCGAATATTCTCACAACTCAAATGGGAGGTTATTTAAGAAAAAATGTGAACATCTAATATTCGATTAAGTAGTAACGATCCCAAAATTAGATTCATATTCGATTGTAGTTTTCCCTCCAAAAAAAACCTTAAATGTAAGGAAAGCTATTAACATCTTCAAATGGCTCAAGGGACCTCTGCCACTAATATGGTTTTAGGTGGTGAATATTCAAATTAGGACTGTTTCCATTGTCAAGATTTAATAAATCTCACATTCAAATTTACCTTGGAATAGGGGGATTAAAATTTGAATGAGTGAATTTTGTATTTGAATTCACTATTCAACCCTTAATAAATCTGCCCCTTAAAGTAAGAAGATCCAAATTACAGAAAGACCCTTTATCTGGAAAGCCCAGGTCCTCAGCATTCTGGATAACAGGTCCCATACCTGTTCAAGAAAATCAACAAAAAAGAAAAAATATCTTTATAAAAGAAACGTGTTTACCAATGATCACGTGAGAACGGAAGAAAGTGATTAGATGCTCCGAGAAGATAAAATATGATCATTATCAAGAACTGTCCCCGTTCTCGAACAAGTAATCAAAAAACCGAATAAACGTAATAATGAATCAAGGCTTGATATCGCCACCAAATCTCTCACATGAACGTAACAAATACAGCTTCCAAATTTTAAAGATAATATCACATCAATGCACCCATCTTGGGAACAATATCGCATCAAAACCTATTTAGAATTACACTGTGTGACAAATGTTTTGTCAGATTTTGCTGTCAGGCTTTAGCAACAATTGACTAAAATTTATAAACTTTTATAAACCTTTTCAATAGTAAAACAAAAGAGTTTTTCCTTGTTCAGATTAAAGGGACCATGGCAAGTTAATATACTGTATATGAAAATCTACTCAATGTTATTAGGCCTTGGCCAAATAAAGAAATGAATGACAAATATTTTCTACTTAACACACCAGCCCATCAATTATTATTACAGGTGTGGAATCCATTATCAGGAAACCCGTAACAAGAAGTCCATTTCCCATATACTCCATTCTAATGAAATCTTTCCCATTTTTAAAAATGATTACAGGTATGGGATCCGTTATCCCGAAAGCTCCGAATTACGGAAAGGCCACCTTCCATACACACACCATTTTATCCAAATAATCTCGATTTTTAAAAATATTATTCCTTTTCTCTGTAATAATAAAACAGTACCTTGTATTTGATCCAAACTAAGATATAATTAATCCTTATTGGAAGTAAAACCAGCCTTTTGGGTTTATTCAATATTTTCATGATTTTCTAGTAGACTTAAGGTATGAAGATCCAAATTAGGGAAAGATCAATTATCCAGGTCCCCAGCATTCTGAATAACAGACCCCATACCTGTACCTTTTTCTCTGTAATAATAAAACAGTACCATGTATATGATCCCAACTAGGATAATCCTTACTGGAGGCAAAAGAATCCTATTGGGTTTATTTATTTATCAAAATCCAAAAAGTTCACACAATTTTCTGAAAACTACTCGGATTAAATCCGCACTGATTTTCCCCCCTATTTATCAAAAAAAATCCCCGAAAATTTTGTGCAAGAAAAAACCCTGAATACCGCAACTTTTTCGATTTGACGATTTGATTTTTCGGAAACCCAGCGCAAATCAGGATATCTTCGGGACATCTGCCATTGACTTCTACATGAACTCGGAAGGCCTGTGTTGGTGTACTTTTTTATTTGGAATCTTAACACCTTCGGGGTTTAACAAATCATGAAAAATTCCCGTTTTTTTTTCACTAAATGGTGTCTTTCCCCTTTAAAAGTGTAATCGGCCTTTAATAAATAACCCCTTAAAAATGTTTAAATACTTTTTTTCGCAGATTTTAGGTATAGAGATCCAAATTGTTTGTGTACTTTTATTGGACCCCTTATCCAAAAAAAACCACAGGTCGCGAGCATTCTGGACAACATGTCACATACAGTACTTTTAATAAAATAGAGCACCTTTTTACACTTTCTGTTACACTATGGCTACAACTATACTTAACATTGCAGTGGCCATGTTGCCCAAACTGTACAGCAAATTCTATAATTGGAAATAAAAGTTTTGTTAAAAAAAATACAGCACCAACATATTCCACAGTGGTGTACAACAGAAGGATGTATACAATAAATACACGTTACATACAAATACTGAAGAGTGCAGGAGAGTTTGTTGGGAGGCTATTGCAGTTTTGATAATAAAAAATGAAATAGTTTTCTCTTCTAATTTTGCAGGGGAAATATTACTACTTAAACATTCTTCTAAAGAAGCAGGTTATCCCAAAAATATATCTAGTCCTTTGAGAGTTTTGGTGGCCTAATAGTTATCAAAAAGTTCATCATTTGGTTTAGAACTGTCCTTTGAGCAACAGATATAAGCAGTATAGAACCAGTTCTCAGAGGCTGGGCTTGCTCTCCCTCTACCAGTTTCAATGAAAACTTGTGGTTCTCTAGATTTCACTGCCAAACCTCCAGTTTCCAAGGTTTTAATGTGATTAAAAAAATCTGTCCAAATCTTGCTGGGATTCAGCCAGATCAAGGACCTGGACCCTGAGAATATCTTTAATCTGCAACATTTGCCATTACATTTCCTTTTCTGTAAATATTTCCCTTTTTTGCTAACTCAGGGGTGCATCCTGCTAGATTTCCTCATTCTCCCAGGTCTTTTCCAACACCTTCCATCTTGGAATGAGTTTTCCATCTGAAGGACCTTTGCTCCAATTTATTCTTGGGTCTTTGTGAACTATAGGCTCTTGTAAGATCTTGTAAGAATAGCTATAATCTTTAGATTATTTTGATTTTTCTCTCTGCAGTTCAAAATCTTTTCACCTTGGAAGGCATTTCCTATCAAAAGGACCTATGGGCCAATTTGGTCCTGGGTCTTTGTGAGCAGCGTCAGACTGGAAAAACAAGGTCCAACCAGGTCCAACAAGTCAGATATTCATTGTTAAAATATAATGGATTAATATAGCCTAGAAGACACTGTTTTAAGCCACAGCCTGCCAATTCACTAAAGATCATAGGGTATAGAGATATTAAAGCAACCAGTGTTGCTGCTTCCAAAAAGACACACTTTGAAAAAAATTGTGTGGGCACTTGTAATGGTCTTTGTGTGTTTGTTGCATTTTTGCTATACAAGCTGTGTAAGAGTAGTGACTGCAGAGGGTAGCCCAGAGTGAATGTGCAGGCAGAAAATCTTAATCTCTGTGCTGTTTACAGCTCAAGCTATGTGGTGTCTGTGGAATCTATTAGCTTTTGCTCTCTCATTTACTGTGCAAATTCTTCCTGAGAAACCCTCTGCCAGCTCCATATAATTAAAGCTCACCATAGACGTTAAGATTTTTCTCTCCTTAGCGATCGATTTTATTGCGATCCAACAAATCTGTCAAATTATCGTGAGGTTAGTGGACACAGAACGATCACAAATCTAACGATTTTTCGTCTGACATTGGTCAGAAAATCGTTCGGCAGGTTAGAAGATTTTCATCATTCACAGTGAAATCTATCCATTGTCCAATTGTTTGCAGAGCCAAGCAGGCAGCTACCCACAGTTTTCCTGGCTTCAACTAGACGATATCGGTTGAAATGGTCTTTTTAGTTGATGGAAAAACTGTGCATTTAAATGATCATTTCAAGATAAGCTTGGTCTTTCAATAAAGAAATCTTTTAAAAATCTTGACATCTATGGCCACCTTAACAGCCTCCCTGGTTACTCCTGCTTATCTACGACAATACATTTTGCTGACCCTATGACAGTCCTAAACTAATTATTTCCTTTCTCACTGCTAAGAATAAATGAAAAACAAGCAGAACCTGTAAAATGTAAAAAGTAGTTAAAGCTCTGTGATCCAGAAAGGCAAAGGGCTCACAAATACTGAAGAGTGCAGGAGAGTCTATTTGTTGGGAGGCATACTATTGCAGTTTTGATAATAAAAAATTAAATAGTTTTCTCTTCTAATTTTACAGGGGAAATATTACTACTTAAACAATCAAGCAGGTTATCCCAAAAATATATCTAGTCCTTTGAGAGTTTTGGTGGCCTAATAGTTATCAAAAAGTTCATCATTTGGTTTAGCACTGTCCTTTGAGCAACAGATATAAGCAGTATAGAACCAGTTCTCAGAGGCTGGGCTTGCGCTCCCTCTACCAGTTTCAATGAAAACTTGTGGTTCTCTAGATTTCACTGCCAAACCTCCATTTTTCAAGATTTTAATGTGATTAAAAAAATCTTGCTGGGATTCAGCCAGATCAAGGACCTGGACCCTGAGAATATCTATAATCTGCAACATTTGCTATTACATTTACAGTACTTTTCTGTAAATGTTTCCCTTTTTTGCTAACTCAGGGTACATCCTGCTAGATTTCCTCATTCTCCCAGGTCTTTTCCAACACCTTCCATCTTGGAATGAGTTTTCCATCTGAAGGACCTTTGCTCCAATTGGGTCTTTGTGAACTCTAGGCTCTTGTAAGATCTTGTAAGAATAGCTATAATCTTTAGATTATTTAGATTTTTCTCTCTGCAGTTCAAAATCTTCTCCAGCACTTTTCACCTTGGAAGGCATTTCCTATCAAAAGGACCTATGGGCCAATTTGGTCCTGGGTCTTTGTGAGCAGTGTCAGACTGGGAAAACAAGGTCCAACCAGGTCCAACAAGTCAGATATTCATTGTTAAAATGTAATGGATTAATATAGCCTAGAAGGCGCTGTTTTTAGCCACAGCCTGCCAATTCACTAAAGATCATAGGGTATAGAGATATTAAAGCAACCAGTGTTGCTGCTTCCAAAAAGACACACATGGAAAAAATTTGTGTGGGCACTTGTAATGGTCTGTGTGTTCTGTTTGTTGCATTTTTGCTATACAAGCTGTGTAAGAGTAGTGACTGCAGAGGGTAGCCCAGAGTGAATGTGCAGGCAGAACATCTTAATCTCTGTGCTGTTTACAGCTCAAGCTATGTGGTGTCTGTGGAATCTATTAGCTTTTGCTCTCTCATTTACTGTGCAAATTCTTCCTGAGAAACTCCTCTGCCAGCTCCATATAATTAAAGCTCACCATAGACGTTAAGATTTTTCTCTCCTTAGCGATCCAACAAATCTGTCAAATTATCGTGAGGTTAGTGGACACAGAACGATCACAAATCTAACGATTTTTCGTCCGACATTGGTCAGAAAATCGTTCGGCAGGTTAGAAGATTTTCATCATTCACAGTGAAATCTATCCATTGTCCAATTGTTTGCAGGGCCAAGCAGGCAGCTACCCACAGTTTTCCTGGCTTCAACTAGACGATATCGGCTGAAATGGTCTTTTTAGTTGATGGACAAACTGTGCATTTAAATGATCATTTCAAGATAAGCTTGGTCTTTCAATAAAGAAATCTTTTAAAAATCTTGACATCTATGGCCACCTTAACAGCCTCCCTGGTTACTCCTGTTTATCTACGACAATACATTTTGCTGACCCTATGACAGTCCTAAACTAATTATTTCCTTTCTCACTGCTAAGAATAAATGAAAAACAAGCAGAACCTGTAAAATATAAAAAGGAGTTAAAGCTCTGCGATCCAGAAAGGCAAAGGGCTCACAAATGTCAGGGCCCAACAGGGAAAGTCCTTTTACCAAGTCAGGACACTTTTTGTAAGGTCCAAGCACAAGCAAATAGGTTTGCTGAACTCAGGTCTAGCTTTTCCACTGGTGGATTTGAAGGGCTGCTGGAAAAATATAATACCGGTATGTAATTCCACTTTTGGACAAGCTTGTCACTGACACCAACAGAATAGCACCGTCTGATGTCTTGATGCCAATGCTTTAATGCAGCGCCCTGATCAGCTAAGCAGAATGATACTGACACAAAAAATTTTCTTTTCAAAAATATTAATCTACATTAAAAGTTACCTAAAGGTTATGTTGATCATTTTTCACTGATAGTTCTGCTTTTGTAAGTAATTGTTACTTGAAGTTTCTAAACCTGACTGGTTTGCCAACCTGACTGTCCCTTCTTAAACTGTCAGTTAGAGTTTCTATAGCTAATGGACTCCTGCTGCACAAATATGGCAGCCCCCTCATAGAGGAACAGGGTAGTAAGAAAGGTAATGTAAAAGATTTAGGCAAAAGATAAATAGCATTCAAAGAGAATGTTATGATAGATAATAAAAAAGGTTATTTTCTCATGTCAGTATCTCTTTAAACCTAATGCCACACTGGGCTGTGGGGCTGGGACCCAGCATTGGGCTGGGTGCAGTCACACAGAGCAGATTTAGCAGATAAATTGCTCATTTGTTTTCGTACCAAAATCTGCTCCGTGCATCTGCCCCCAGGCTGATGCAGTGCCTCTGGGTGCAGACACAAGAAAGAATGGATGCTAATGGACAGGCTAATTCTTGGAGACAGAGCTGGAACTAGGGGTAGGCAGAAGAGGCACCTCCCTAGGCAGCAACGATGTAGGGGTGCTGGGCAGGTACCTGTTCAAAGGTCTTCTGCCTACCCCTAGTCCTGGTTCGCTCCCCTGCTGCTCTTGGTTCCCTCCTCTATTACTCTACGCTCCCTCCATCACTCCCCCCCACCTCCGTCACTCCCCTGCCCTTCCCTTCCCATCCGTTGCTCTCCCCTCTTCTCTGTTATGGCGAATGCGCACTCGCTCACATGCGTGCACTAGTGATCGCTAGTGTGCACACACACGGGGGGCGGAGCAGGGGTAGCCGACCAGGGTGCTTAGGGTGCCGTTGGTTTGGCCCAGCCCTGCTTGGAGAATCAGTCCCAAGTGGCATCAGACTAATATGTATGCCATTACACTAAATACAAATGCACAATATTTTGCTCTCTAGATTACATTTCACAAAATTTTCATAAAACGATCATGACCTAAATTGCCAATTACCTAATCTAATAAACTTTAAGTATCCTGGAGAAGACTGAAATCATTCTGCATTTGCAAAGAAGATCCAGGGAAACTATTCATGTAGTTCTAGTAATGATTAAATAGTATTTCAGATTGTATGTTTTAAAGGGGAAGTAGACCTCCCCATAGTTTTGTAACTTCTTGGCACAGGCCCCCTTCCAAACCCTATGGACTGAAATTAAACAGATCAAAACACATACAGCCAAATATAATGGGCATCAACCCTGCTGCACAACTCTGCACTCAAGCACCTGATATGTGGAAAGCATAGTGTTTCAGACAGTGGGGCTCGTAGAGTTTGGCAGGGAACAGGCTGACCAAGGAGTTAAAAACGGAGGGGGACAATAGTCAAAAAAAACAATGACATGCCTTCAAATAGTCCTTTCCATATACCTGGTATAGTGGGAATTTCCTGATATTTGATATTACTCCGCAGACCACTTGCCTATAGGTTTACACCGAACTGAAACCTCTTATTATTTGTATGCACAAAGGTGTCTGTATCATCACATGCTCATACTGATTATACACAAAGAAAAATATTTACCCACAGATGATGTATTTTCAAAGAAAACATATAGACTAACTAAAAGACAAGCAACTTTTTCAAAAAAAATGTAAATAGATTCTAAGCAGCTAGAGTGATTTCAAACCCAACTCGGGCCATCAGGCAATATCTGATATTTTCACATTACTCCCTGGAAACAGGAACTGGACAAGAGCAACAAGAAGACAAAGGTAAGCGAAACATTGTAAAATGCTTTGCACACACAACAAGCAGTGCTCTAATACAGTATATTACTGTCTAAAGGGCTAGGCAGCTACAATTTTTATACAGGTATGGGACCTGTTATCCAGAATGCTCGGGACCTGGGGTTTTCCGTAATTTGGATCTTCATACCATAAGGCTACTAGAAAATCATATAAACATTGAAACTCAATTGGCTGGTTTTGCTTCCAATAAGGATTAGTTATATCTTAATTTGGATTAAGTACAAGATACTGTTTTATTATCACAGAGGAAATCATTTAAATAATTAAATTATTTGGATAAAATGTCTATGGGAGATGGCCTTCCTGTAATTCTGAGCTTTGTGGATAATAGGCTTTCGGATAACAAATTCCATACCTGTATTATCATTTATACAGGTTCTTAGCAATCTTATTTGGATGTTCCCATCACTATGCATCAGCATATTACATAGAACTTGCACAGTGATTGTTTATCATTCATAGCCCCGGTGAAGCTTGCAATCTAAGATCCCTACCTTGTGCACATACATTTGACTAGGATTCGTTTTCATCAGGAGCGAATTAACCTTCAGGTTTGTTTTGGAGTGTGATTTGTTTCTTCTTCATTTCTTTTAATGTTAGATTTTGCTTCCATCACTTGCTATAAGGTGCATTCAGACTAAAGAACTTGATTGCTCTACTGGGCAGTAGTCTAATTCTGAGCCCCTGACACTACCTGGCAGCCCAGATATCCTTAGCCTCTATGTGATGAGAATGAATCAACCGGTGAGCCAGTATTGGGTTTAATGTCAGAACCTGTTAGCTTTTTCATCTGTCTTCGTCACGTTAAAAGCTTTCGTTGGAATTGTTACATAGTCAGCTATTAGTATGTAAATGATTGTGCTAACTTTGCGCCTCTTATTAAAAAAACACATGGTCGAGATATTTCACACACTGCATCTTTTATTTCGGAGACATGCTGTTATTGCAGATTAAAAGGCCTAAAATGTATGATCAATGACCAGCACACAGAACAGAAGCAAAACCAGAAATTGCTGTTTCAACTAGACCTGTGCAACATATCAGTCTCTATACAGAGCGTCCCCGACATTTTTTACCCATGAGCCACATTCAAATGTACAAAGAGTTGGGGAGCAACATAAGCATGAACAAAGTCCATGGGGATGCCAAATAAGGGCTATGATTGGGTATTTGGTAGCTGTTAAATGAACTTGCAGCCTACAGGAGGCTCCTTTTGACAGTATACCTGGTTTTTATGCAACCAAAACTTGCCTCCAAGCCAGGAAATTAACAATAAGCACCTGCTTTGTGGTCCCTGAGAGCAACATTCAAGGGGTTGGTGAGAAATATATTGCTTATGAGCCACTGGTTGGGGATCACTGCTCTATACAAAAGTGATATTTTAATAATTTTGTATGAACCATTTAATACATTTAGAAAACATTAAGGGGCCCATTTACTTAGCTCGAGTGAAGGAATAGAATAAAAAAACTTCAAATTTCGAATGATTTTTTTGGCTACTTCAACCATTGAATTGGCTACTTCGACCTTCGACTACGAATCGAACAATTTGAACTAAAAATTGTTTGAATATTCGACCATTCGATAATCAAAGTACTGTCTCTTTAAAAAAACTTCGACCCCCTACTTCGCCACCTAAAACCTACCGAGGTGCAATGTTAGCCTATGGGGAAGGTCCCCATAGGCTTTCCTATGTTTTTTTGGTCGAAGAAAAATCGTTTGATCGATGGATTAAAATCCTTTGAATCGAACGTCGAAGGATTTAATCGTTCGATCAAACGATTTTTCGTTCGATCTAACTATTTGCGGTAAATCCTTCGACTTCAATATTCGAAGTCGAAGGATTTACATTCGGCAGTCGAATATCGAGGGTTAATTAACCCTCGATATTCGACCCTATGTAAATCTGCCCTAAGTCACATGTGAAGTGATGAAAACTCAAAAAAATTATGTATGCTTTTAAAGGAGATGGAAAGGTTAAAACTAAGTAAGCCTTATCAGAAAGGTCCATCTAAATATACCAGTAAACCCCAAAAGTAGTGCTGCTCTGAGTCCCCTGTCAAAAGAAACACTGCATTTCTTTCCTTCTATTGTGTACACATGGGCTTCTGAATCAGACTTCCTGCCTTCAGCTTAAACCTCATTGCCCTGGGCAAGAGCATGCTCAGTTTGCTCCTCTTCCCCCGCCCCCTCCCTTCTCTGCTGTAATCTGAGCCCAGAGCAGGGAGAGACTCAGGCAGGAAGTGATGTCACACAATGTTAATACTGCAGCTCCTATCCTAAACAAACAGAGAGTTTCTAGAGCTATTTACTCAGGTATGGTAAAACATTCTACAGAATAAATATAGCTTTCTAGCTTGCACTGTTGTAGCTAATCTATTGGCAATAAAATGCTTCCGTAGCTTTCCTTCTCCTTTAAGTGATTGCTTAGTAAAATGTTCAGGGTAATATTGGCGCTATTACCTGTGTTAACGCATCATAAGGCGTAAAGAACTTTGGGTTCCATTTGTGTCACATGCAAGCTCTGTCCTGGGCTCCTTATTGTTCTCTCTTTATTTTTCCTCCCTCAGTAAGCTAATCAACTCATGTGGTTTCAAATACCACCTCTATGCTGACAAAATTCGGATCTCGTCTCCTGATCTCAACCCAGAGCTACTAATGACCCTGATATTCAAAGCAGTTCATAACTCTGCCCCACTCTACATCACCGTACTCATCTCTAGGTGCTCACCCAACCGCTTACTACACTCCTCTACTGACCTGCTCCTCAACTCTTCTTTCATTACCTCCTCACATGCTCGTATTCAAGACTTTTCAAGGGCTGCACCTCTCCTTTGGAATTGTCTCCCACAGTCTGGCCGACTCTCTCCCAACCTTTCTGCTTTCAAAAGATCTCAAAAAACTGTTATTCAGAGAAGCATACCCTCATTTTGTTTAGCTACCAAACACAATACCATATGCTACACCTCCCACCATTGCTATTTCTGATCTTGCCCACTCCCACATCGTGTCTCCAATCTTTCCCCTTTTGAATTGTAAACTCTTTCGCACAGGGCCTTCTTCACATTTTGTATTGGTTACTGATTTTCTATGTATATAATTCTGTATGTTCTTTGTATCTATACATTTACTTTACAGTGCTGCAAAATATATTGGCGCTCTAAAAATACATGTTATTATTAATAATAATAATAATAATAATATTACTACGTGTATACAGGTATGGGACCTGTTATCCAGAATGCTCAGGGCCTGGGGGTTTCTGGATAACAGATCTTTCTGTAATTTGGATCTTCATACCTTAAGTCTGTTATAAAATCATGTAAACATTAAATAAACCTATAGGCTTGGTTTGCTTACAATAAGGATTAATTATATCTTAGTTTCAAGTACAAGGTACTGTTTTATTATGAATATGAAGTATGGGTTATTTGATTATAATGGAGTCTATGGGAGATGGCATTTCCGTAATTTGGTTTTCAGATAACGGGTCCTATACCTATTCCTGTACCATTTTTTTTTTTTACATACTGTATCTACATATGAATTATATATATCCTGAAGGCACTAATGGCACTTTAAATTTGCCAAGGAATCCAGCAATAAAATGAATGTGTCTTCAAAATTCACAGTAATACTTGATTACATTTGACTAATAATTTACATTTTAAGGAAAGGAATTGTGAATATTTTTCATATCAGGAAACAGCAGCAAATATAATTACGTTTGCAGCTCTAAGTGTTGAGTCATTCAATCTTTCTTCTCCACCTTCAAAAACTGTCACAGCCAGGCAATACTTCCCTACTGACCTTCCATACTTTACTGGCTGCTAGACGTGTGAATTACTCAGTGCATATAATTGCAAGATTATACTGAATACATTTTGAAGTAGGAAATCCAAAGACAAATGCTTATAAAGTCAAATAAATTTGAGGTTCAGTAAGTGAATATATATATATTTATAAGTTATAAGCATTCTCCCAAGCCAATGGGACCACAAAATCTTCAAACAATCAAATGACAAAACACGTAATAAAAATATTAAAAAGTGACTGTGTTACTGACTAATTATTACAGATATTTCCGAATAGTTGAGGGAAACATTTATATCTCTGTCAGGCAGGGATTTGCGGCAAGGCCGCATAGGCCCAGGCCTAGGGCGGCAAAAAATAGGGGCGGCATGCCTCCGAGCCGCATTATGGGGATGTTCGCGTCCCTGTTCAACTGCACCAGCTGCGCTGGTGTTTTTTCACCGGCGCGATGGGAAGGCGGGCGCTAGGACCACGCGGCCTAGGGGCGGCCGGAGAAGAAATCCGGCGCTGATCTCTGTGAACCTTCAGTCTAATTAAGGGGCAGACTTATTAAGGGTTGAATTGAAAATTCTACTTCGAATTTTAGATTTTTTTATATGATCAAAACTGTCAAATTTGACAGAGGAATTATCCAAACTCGATTTGAGTTTTAAAATTTTTTTTTTTTTAATTTATCATACTCTGGCCCTTTAAGAATTTGAATTAGACTATTCACCACATAAAACCTGTCTTACTGTATAAGTCAATGAGAGAGTCTTCGGGTGGGTAAAATTTGTCCGAGTTTTAGATATTCTATTTTTTTCTTAAATAGCCCCGAAGTTATCAAGGGTTGAATTTCAAATACATTCATATTTAAGGGAGTTTTAAAAAAAACTCATGAATTTGAAATTTGACCCTTGATAAATGTATCTCTAATTATATAGGTTGTGTGTGGGAACAAATTATCTTTTGTGTGTGTAAAAACCGATGTGTTCAGAACAGGTGGTGTGTAAATGCTAATATTTAATTATATCTATGTCGTTGACCCCTATGTATCTGTACTTAAAAAGAGTTTATAAAATGGCATTAAGTTGGTATTAAGCTGTGGTCAGACCAGACATTTACCTTCAGTTGTACCCAAACGACATTAGGCTTGATGAAAAAGGCAAAGCTGAAGCACTGATGTCTATTGGTGGCTTATTGGCCTGATACAATACTTGTGCAAAAGAGTGACATCAAAAGAAACATAAGAGCTCTGTCCTTGATAATTAGAGAGTTGATTTCTAATCTTGGGTGTAATGTAGCCTGTAGGCAAAGTTAGTATCTGTTCTAACATGGACAGTGTTTCACTTCATCTGGGGCTCCAAGATGGACAGAGTAAAGCGAGCAGTTATGTACAAGGAGCCCCGCAAAGGTGGGCTACTTTGACCTTCGACTACGACTTCGAATCGAATGATTCGAACTAAAAATTGTTCGACTATTCGACCATTCGATAGTCAAAGTACTGTCTCTTTAAGAAAAAACTTCGACCCCCTAGTTCGCCACCTAAAAGCTACCGAACCCAATGTTAGCCTATGGGGAAGGTCCCCATAGGCTTGGCTAAGTTTTTTTGGTCGAAGGATAATCCTTCGATCGTTGGATTGAAATCCTTCGAATCGCTCGATTGAACGATTATTCCTTCGATCACTTGATCGCAGTATGTGCGCAAAATCCTTCGATATTCGAAGTCGAAGGATTTTCATTCCCAGTCGAATATCGAGGGTTAATTAACCCTAGATATTCGACCCTTGATGAATTTGCCCCTAAATGTAATGTAAGCCTATGAGGGCTTTGTTTTCTTTTTTTAAATATGTAAACATATATGTTAAATATGCAGAGTGTTTTGCAAAGGTTAATGTTCAATGATATTACGAAAAATATAATATAATACACATTTTGCTTTTTAAGTAATTCATATTTTTAGACTTGGAGAAAACTTCACTTTGCATTAATACTTGAAGCATAGCTAGCTAGGAAGCATTTTAAAGCTATTTCTTTCTTTCTTTCTTTCTTTCTTTCTTTCTTTCTTTCTTTCTTTCTTTCTTTCTTTCTTTCTTTCTTTCTTTCTTTCTTGTTTGTGGCCGGGCAGAAATGTTTGCTTGCCTCTTTGTTCTCTTTTATTCTTTTTATTGCTTTTCTTTCTTATTTGTTTCTTCCTTGCTTTTCTTTCTCTTTCTTGATCTCTCTCTTTTCTGTTTTAGGTGTCTTTTGTTAAAACATTTTAAAGTGGATATGTATAAGAGGGAGGTTGGATGTGAGACAATGCCTTCAGGCATGTGATTGGCTTTCTATACATATTTTATGACAATTTGGCTCTCCATCCCTGGAGAATTAAATGTCACAACCTGCAGTATGAGCTTTCTATTCTGGCAGAAGCTAGAAGTAGCTTGAATAGAATACAGTTTCTCACGCAAGAATAAAGCAGTTCTCTTTACAAATTCCTCCACATAAAATGTCAATGCCATTTTCATACGTTAGCCTAACAATGAATAAGAAATTCTGTATTTTATGTATTGAATTTGTTGTACCATGTCAGATGCACAGAAGATCTACACCTTCAAAACAGCAGAACCCTTTCTTCTTGTTAAGCCAGCTTTTAAGTGTCAGTGATACTGCACATGCTCAGTATTATACAGGAATGGGATCTGTTATATAGAAAACCCTTATCCAGAAAGCTCCAAATTACGGAGCCATCTCCCATAGGCTCCATTTTATCCAAATAATCCAAAATGATTTCCTTTTTCTCTGTAATAATAAAACAGTAGCTTGTACTTGATCCAATCTAAGATATAATTAATCCTTATTGGAAAGAAGTCTTTTGGGTTTATATAATTTGCTAGTAGACTTAAAGGAACAGTAACACCAGCAACTGAAAGATTTTTAAAGTAATAAAAATATCATGTAGTGTTGCCCTGCACTGGTAAACTGGTGTGTTTGCTTCAGAAACACTACTATAGTTCATATAAACAAGCTGCTGAGTAGCAATGGCGGAAATTGAAAACGGCTATGTGGCACAGGATAAATAATGGATAACAGATAACATTATGTTCTACAGAGCTTATGTGCTGTTGTGTAACCTGAGCCTTTTCTCCTTTGAATAGCTGCCCCCATTGCTACACAGCAGCTTATTTAAATAAACAATAGTAGTGTTTCTGAAGCAAACACAGCAGTTTTACTAGTACACTGCAATTTATTTTTATTACTTTAAAACAATTTAATTTTTTGATGTTACTGGTCCTTTAACAAATGAAGATCCAAATTACATTATGCAGAACACCCCAAGTCCCGAGCATTCTGGATAAAAATAAAGTGAAGGATTGAACACTCAATTTGAAAAAAGAAAGAAGTATTTATTACATCAAAAGAAAAATGTTACAAAAAATACCAAAGTAAGTCATTTTTGTAACATTTTTCTTTTCATGTAATAAATACTTCTTTATTTTTCAAATTGAGTGTGCAATCCTTCACTTTATTTTTGTACATGTTAGCTTTGGAGACCCTCATAGGGAGCCTCCTTTGGATTAGTAACTCAAAATTGTTCCTAGGGTGTGCACCTCCTGAACTGATATATTCATCTGAGCATTCTGGATAACAGGTCACATTTTAATATTATACTAACAATATTAATGGTTAGTGAGGCTACATCTTTCAAATAAGCTGACGCAGCAGGGCTGATGAATAAATATTTCTGATGCTAATACATTGGTGTGGCTTCTATGGTGTCATGTAAAGTGAACCTACATTAAGGGTCAGATTCGACCATTGAATTGAAATCCTTCGAATATCGAATTAGAAGGATTTAGTGCTAAAATAGAATTAGATCTATTGAATAAAAATCGTTCGATTAAATCCTTTGAATCTAACGATTTAAACGATTTTTAGCGATCGATCACAGTATTTTTATTCGATGCCAAAAACTTTAAAAAATGTACTGGAAGGTCCCCATAGGCTAATATAGCAATTCAGTGGCTTTAATTTGGCGAAATATTGAAATCTAAGGATTTTTAAAAAAGACAGTACTTCGACTATCGAATGGTCGAATATTCGAACGATTTTTACTTCGAATCGAAGTTGAAGTAAATTAGAAGTCGTAATCTCCTATTCGATGGTTGAAGTATCCAAAAAAATTACTTCAAAATTCGAACTTTTTAGACTTCGAAAATTCACTCGAGATTAGTAAATCTGCCACTAATTTATTTATTAAAGGTAGGATTTTATTGGTAAAACCACGACTGTCATTGAATTTATTTTAAAGATCCAAATATAACAAGTACAAATTAAAAAAAAACCAAACACTATTTTATGCAGCTGACGTCACCCATTCACAAAAATCCCGCTGGAATGCTCTGAAGGTCTTGGGGAAACTCAAGCATATTTTCAACCCTTGGTAAGTGCATAAACCCTCTTTTTAATGCTTGTGTGGTCCCTACATGAGAACCACACACATTTGCTTGCCAGTATTACACACTATTATGAAACTTTAGAAGCGTAGATACAGTCTGGGTTAGATTGGGACGGCAGGACACTGGGAAAAAACCCAGTGGGCCCTGACCTTCTTGGGTCCTGCCGATGCAGGCCCTCTCCGCATGACACTGCAAATGCATCCTGCCCCCTCTCACCCAATTTCAAGTTAATGCAAAAGGTATACAGTGAGATGAGGGACTAAGAGGCAGGCTACTTTGGGAGAGGGGGTGAACATCGGGAGAGGGGCCCTTCATGTTGCAAGGGGGGCCCTAGAGGTCAGAGCCCTGGTGGAATGTGGAACCCTAGCCAGATGCTGTACTGTGCTCTTTAGGTGTTCATAGTCAGAAGAAAAAAAAAAATCTGGGTAAAGCAACACTGTAATGGAAGGTATACGTCAATATATACATTTGTTAATATGTTAAAGCAACAACTTTAATAACAGTATTTTAGAAATCAAAATAACAGAATTACAGAAATCAAAGCTTGCATTGAAGATGCAGGTATATCCCAGGTTCATACAATATATTAGCCTGCACTACAAGCACCATTTCAGCTCTAAACACAGAAACTAAAGCCATTAAAATGACTGGTAAAGAGCAACTTACAGACATTGATTTATCCGTCCCGCTTGAAGAGTGTATTAAGGCACTAAATCAATAAATAAAAAAATAACTGGAATAATGGTGGGACAGCTGCCAACAATAACGTAGGTTTACACATAAGAACTAGCAACATATTGATAAAGCACTGGTGCCAATGATTTGAGAAATGCAAAATGTTATCAAAAAGAATGAGATTCAAGTTAGACTTTCATATTTATCAAGGGTTGAATTTCAAATTGAAAAAGCTTCGAAATTTGAATTCAAAAAGACCAACCCGGTCTTAAGTCTAAGTTGTTTTTTTTTGGGTCGAATAGGTCCGTTTCCGATCGAATTGCTCGGCCGAACATTAAGGGGCATATTTATCAAGGGTTGAATTTCAAATTGAAAAAGCTTTGAAATTTGAATTCAAAAAGACCAACCTGGTCTTAAGTCTAAGTTGTTTTTTTTTTTTGGGTCGAATAGGTCCGTTTCCGATCGAATTGCTCGGCCGAATTCGAGTTGTACGAATCGAAGGAATATCGGATTCGATTGAATTCGATTCAAAGTTTTTCCCACAAAAAACATCGATTTTTCAAAGTCCACAAATTGGTTATAGGAGGTCCCCCATAAGCTAAAACAGCAATTCGGCAGGGTTTAGATGGCTGTGAATGGTCATCCCTTGAACTTGCACATTTTCAGGGGAAGTGAATAAATCCCGTCCAGTGCACCTACTGATACAGGAGATTGGGAGGTGAAAGGATTCTCACAGTGCGTCAATAGACACTGCAATAGTAAGCATCTTATTGGGTAATGTAATAAAAGGTGCAAAGTTTGCCCAGCTTTGGTAGCCCATAGCAGCCGTTAGATGTTTTTCTTCAAACAGCAATAAATGCTACTTGACTAGCTTAATGTCGATTGTGTTAAGGCAAAATTCCAATCTTTTATCAACTTGTTGGAATGCTGATTATTTTCCATTGACTTTTCTCATCTCGGCAAGATTTTTATTTTTTATCTTATCATTAGTGATGGGCTAATCTGTCCCGTTTCGCTTCACCGAAAAATTATCGAAATGCATTGAGGTCAATGAGCGTCAAAATAATTTTGACCCACGTCAATTTAATGCGATCGACAATTTTTATGTGCGCGACTATTTTGTCCACATGCATTAAAGTCAATGGGCGCCCAAATAATTCTGACAAGCGACAATTTTGATGCACAAATTTTTTTTCCGTTGTGGCAAACTTTCGCCGCAGTTTCGCAAATTTATTCGTGAGCGGCGAAATGCAAAAATTCGCTGCAAATTCATGCCTGGCGAATTTATTCTCCCATCACTATTTGCTAAATTTGTTAATAATTAAACCACTGGGAGCAACATCCAGGGATTGGAGAGCAACAGCTCACAAGCTGCTGGTTGGGGATCACTGGTGTAGTGGATAAGAGCAGGACAGATTTCTTGTGGTGGTGTCCTCTATTGCCCTATCCCCTCACATCCTTTTTACTTCAGCTGGAGCATGAGGACAGGGCATGTAGTCTCTAGGGCTCTGAGTAGAAGTGAACTTCAAGTGTGTCTGGGTGGCATGCCGCCCCTTTATTTGTGCTGCCCTAAGCCCAGACCTTTGTGACCTTGTCACAAATCCAGGCCTGGATCAGAGTGCAGCTTCTTAGGAATAAGGATGAGAGTTAAAAGTTGAAAGTTTGTTTCCAGCTTCTTCCCACATTTATCTTTTTTGGGATGGTTTCATTACAGCTGCTTCGGTTCAATATGAAGTAATTTCTGCCACTAAATTTGACAAACCAAGGTTGATATTTTAGTGGTGTATTCATACCTTCCAACTGTCCCATTTTTCTCGGGACTGTCCTGATTTTGACAGCTCAGCTCGCCGTCCAGGATTATTACTGAAATGTCTTGACTTTCTCATCGATCTCTTTACGAATTCCTCCACGCAAAAAATTTCAATGCCATATTCATGTTAGCCTAACATAGAATATAGTAAGAAATTCTATATTTTATGTATTGAATTTTTTGTACCATTTCAGAGGCACAAAAGATTGATGCCTTCAGAATTGTCATCCCTTCTACTTGTTAGACTAGCTTTTGAGTGTTAGTGATACTGCACATGCTCAGTATTATACAGGAATGGGTCAGTTATATTGAAATTTTAACAAGGGAAAGTTGTGCTCATCACTAATTTTTAAAACCATTAGACGGGGGTGCCTAATGGTTATTTGGAAACCCATTATCCAGAAAGCTTCAAATTACAGAAAGGCTGTTTTTATAAAATCTGACTTTTAAAAAAATCAAAATTTTCGGAATTTATTAAACCCGAAGGATGGAAAAGTCCCAATTAGAAAACCCAGCATCTCAGACCTGTCGATGTTGCATATAAGTCAATGGGAGAAGTCCCAATGATTTTTTGATGAGCGCTGGGTTTTGTGCAATACCCCAAAGTTTTCTGAGTTATCGGGCAAAAAAGCATAAGATATCTGAGTTTTCAGGATTTTTTCCTGCAAATCAAATTTTCTGGAAAACGTAATGTAAATAAGCGTAAAAAAACCAGAGTGGATTTGATTGGAGTTTGTAGCAGAAAATATAGATATAAAAATTGGACTTTGACCTCTTAGAGTAATACATATAAAGAGCTTAACTTTGATCTACAAATGCTCTATGAAGCTTCTATGAACTACAGTATGTTGAATATACAGTTGAACAGTTTATCTTAATGATAACATTGTTCAATATAATGAGGAGAGCTTTTTCACCTAGGGGTGTGATAAAATCTAATTATAGAATAGCAGTTCAAGATGAAGGAACAATAATTTGAAAGAAAAGGGGAAAGGTTATAAAAGGAAAGAAGGTCTTCTATGGATAAATTATATTCCTCAGTTTTGAAACAGATATTGATGTTTTATGAATGGTACAGAGCTTCCATTTCTCTATGATTTTTTTTTTGTTTTTGTCTGTGGATAAGTTATTATACCTCAATACTGAAACAGATATTGATCTTTTATGAATGATACAGGGCTGCCATTTATCTTTGAATGTAGTGTGTTTATGTAACGTACATTTAGAATTTTTACATTAGCCAACATAACTCATAAAGTACCTTGTAGGTGATGATTTTAAGAGGATTGTGTTGATAGAAATGTTATGTTTTTTAATGACTTGGAATGGTTTTTCTAACTGATAACTGTGTGTATGTGTGTTGTATGAATGTGATAGGGAACTTAGATTGTAGGTTTCACAATAAGGACTGATGATGATTATTGCTGTTGGTAATGTTGTACAGGCATGGGATCTGGTATCAGGAAACCCAGAAGCTCCAAATTATAGGGCAGCCATCTCCCATAGAATCTATTTTAAACTAATAATATACATTTTTTTCTTTGAATTAATAAAACAGTGAATTGTACTTGATGGTAACTAAGCTGCACGAATCTACATTGGTGGCAAAACAGTCCTATTGGGTCTGTTTGATGTTAAAATTATTTTTTAGTAGATGTAAGGTATGAAGATCCATATTACAGAAAGAACCCATATCCAGAATACCCCAGGCCCCAAGCTTTCCAGATAACAGGTCCCATACCTGTATTAGTAAAGCATAAAATAAAAAATTGGTTCAGTTACTTGAGGTTGTATCCTTTATCTGTTTTCCCTGTTTCATCACACAACTCAACATCAACCACATGCAAGAGTAGAATGATTTTTCCATTTTCAAGGTGTTTGCAGATTTAATGAGGAGGTATTTTAGCAGATGGAAAGTCATAGGGGATTATTTATCAAAGCCCGAATCTATTTTAGTATTTTCTGCTAAAAACTCCGATCAAATCCACTCAGGTTTTTTACACTTATTTATTATTACATTTTCCTGAAAATTTGCTTTGTAGGAAAAAATCAGATTTTCATGATTTTTCGGATTTTTCACCCAATTTTCTCAATTTCTGTCGGATTTTCACCCGAAAACTCAGATTTTTGCCCGAAAACTCGGATTTTTACCAGAAAATTAATCCAAGCGCACATCAAAAAATCATTGGGACCTCTGATGTCCCATGTTTCTGATGAAGTGACACAATGGTCACGAAACGTGTCGAGCACACATCCCCTGCCCGCCTGTGATTTTAAACGATGTTTAATAAAGTATTCATGCTTTTAAAACGTTGGTTTCCGCGTGTCAACTTATCCGGTGGAGTCCGTTACTGAATCTTGTGAATTGCCTGTTTGCCGTGGCCAGAGCGGTTTCCTTGGACACACCGGTGTGCAGATTCCCTGCATGTGGGCTCATTCTACCGGATTATAATCTGCTCCTGTGTTTTCTCATTTTATACGCACAGGTCTGAGATGCTGGATTTTCTAATTCTGACTTTTCCATCCTCGGTCTAAGACTAGGGGGGTTATTTACTAAGCTCTGAATACACGAAATTCCCCGAAATCTGAATAAATCTGGATTTTTTTTTATAAAATTGGACTTTTTAAAAAAAATTATTTTTCGGAATTTATTGAACCCCGAGGGCTAAAAAGCTCAAATATAAAAACTCGGCATCTCAAACCTGTAGAGGTTGCATAAAAGTCAATGGGAACAGTCCCATTGATTTTTGGTTGTGTCGGGGGTTTTGGGCAATTTCATTATGTTTTCTGAGCTTTCGGGTGAAAACTCCAAAAAATTCGGAGATTTCGGGGAAAATTCATAGAAAAATCAAGAAAATCAGAGCTTTTCCCGCAAAGCAAATTTTTGGGAAAATGTAATAATAAATAAGCGTTACAAACACAAGCGGGTTAGATCGGAGTTTGTAGCAGCTGATATTGAGATAAATTCGGACCTTGATAAATAACCCCCTAATAGTCTTAGAAATAGCAATTTACTTTTTAACAATTAATTGCGGGTCTGTTAAAGTCATGAAGATACATTGATTTAATTAAAAAAAAGGGATTAAGGAAGCACTTTCATTTAAACAAAGCAAACTGTAATTAAAATGTGACTGATCATGCCTTTTCTAAGATGATGCAACTAAACAAGGAGGTACCAGCCTATGCAAAATATGACCAGAGGAAAACATTTAAGACCATTAAACTTTAATTGGACATGATATCATAAACTTGTACAGGTAAGGGCTCCGTTATCCAGAAAGTACCCTGGATAAGGATTATCTTTAAACATTAAATACACCAAATAGGATTGTTCATATATTAGTTGGAATCAAGTACAAGGTACTGGTTTTTTTTTAAACTGAATTATTTGATTTAAAATTGAGTCTATGTGAGATGGCCTTCCAGTAATTCGAAGTAATTTAAAGTGCAATAGAACCATGTGTTCAGGTACGTTGTGAATTACAAATCTGCTTTTGCAATTTTGGGCCAGATTTAATTCAGTGAGAAAAAAGGTTTATCACCTGAAAAGTCATGGACGAGATTTAATTTGAACTGCAATTCCACTCATGTGATAAACTTATTTTATCTCACTAATTTGAATCTGGTCCTAAGTTTCTTACCAATGTTAAAGTGCTGCAGGATTATCATAACATCATTCTTTATGTACAACAATATACAGGAATGATTTGATATATGTGTATATTAATACATATACAGGTATGGGATCCAGAAACCCATTATCCAGAAAGCTCTGAATTACAGAATGGCTGTCTCCCACAGACTACATTATATAGTGAATAAAGTACCCCCTTTTGTAAATTATAAGGGTATTATAAGTTACCGAGGAGTTTCATGACCATATAAAAACAGTTGTGTTTTTATACAGGTCATGAAACTCCAAGGTAACTTCTAATATCCTCATATTTTGCAACTGGGGTTACTTTATTTATTATAATACACAAGTTTCAGTGAGTCATGTGACAGAAATGACATCAGAACTCACCGTTTATAACTGATGACATCAGAACTCACTATTTAGAAGGATAAAATGTACAAGATATTCATGGCTTTTGTGTATTATAATGAAATAATTTCCTTTTTCTCTGTAATAATAAAACCGTAACTAGTACTTGATCCAAACTAAGAGATAATTAATAATTATTGGAAGCAAAACCAGCTTTTCAGGTTTGTTTAATGCTTGCATGATTTTCTAGTTCCTCTGAGCAACAAAATCATGGAGCACCAGGCAGCATTTGGGGTCATATAAAAAGTCCAAATTTATTGAAAAATCATAAAATCATGAAGAGCAAACCAGTGAACATAGCCCCACGCTTAACGCGTTTCGTGGCCTCACGCCACTTCTTCAGAAGCACGGGGCCCCTCCTCCTCTAACTCTACATATCTAGACATCCCACACCTGATTAAAATCATTAACTCATTACCACCCATATAAAAACTATCGTGAGACACGGGTTTTAGGAATGAAATCTATGTACATAACTCCTTCCATAATCCAGTGGAGTATTATGTCTCCTATATGGATGGAATAATATATATTGTTGAACAAACATTAGACTCGAAAGAATATGTATAATTATAATCTTAATGAAAACAATTTAAAGATTAAATTAAATACAATGTATATAAAAATTAGATTATTATTAAGTTGATTTTCTAGTTGACTTAAGGTATGACAATTAAAATTACAGAAAGATCCATTTTCAGGAAAACCCCAGGTCCCTAACATTCTGGATAACGAATCCTATACCTATACTGGGGTTCTGTTTCACTTTCTACCCACATAAATGTTCCATCCAAAGCTCAAAAAACTTGACCATGATATATTCCATTAGGGAATATCAAACAGAGCATTATTATTGATTACACTGAGCTTTTACTTATTTAAAGAGTTTGCATTTGGATTAATCCATCAAAATGTCTAAAATAATCCATTGCCGGGTGAACTGGCCCTTTCTAATAACATAACATGACATATTATACAATGCAACATTAAATAGCATGACCTATTATCTTGCATCCAATGAAATGGGAATTTAATGAAAGCAACATACAGAAGATTTTGATGAATGCCCCCTCGTAGAAAGCTAATTTCCCCTATTAAATGTACAGTTTACTGAGACCATACTAATCAATCCCCAGGGAATTAACCTATGATTATATGTAAATTGTGAATATGGTTTTAGGCATGGTTTGTGACCAGTGGTGGAGGGAGGCGAATGTTCTTGACTCCTGAGATTTAATATCATCTATCATCTTTACTCTGTTCTTTGCTTTTCCTCTGCAATGTGCTGGAAAGACAAGAGAAAATTATTGATGTCAAAGATAATCGTTCACCCTACTTCTTAGAAAATGGGTGAACATATGTTAACCTCTGATCTGTGGCCCTTAAATTACTACAAACAAAGAAATAATGATAGATCCCAAACGTAATATTATTCTGATGCATTCTTAAGACCCTTAAAGGAAAACTATACTCCCAAAATGAATACTTAAGCAACAGATAGTTCGTATCATATTAAGTGGCATATAAAACAGTCTTACCCAACTGGAATATGTATTTAAGTAAATATTGCCCTTTTACATCTCTTGCCTTGAACCCCCATTTTGTGATGGTCTGTGTGCTGCCTCAGAGATCACCTGACCAGAAATATTACAACTCTAACTGTAACTGTAAGCAAAAGACAGAACTCTGTCTGTTAATTGGCTCATGTGACCTAACATGTATGGTTTGTTTGTGTGCACTGTAAATCGTAGGATGCCAGAGGGTGGCCCTTTGATCTAAAAATGGCAATTTTCTATTTAGTGTTACCCAATTGCACATACTGCTATGAAAGTATATTATAAAAATGCTTTATTTACATGAAGCAGTGTTTTACATATGAGTTGTTTTAAGCAATATATTTTTATAGAGACCTACATTGTTTAGGGGCTTAGTTTTCCTACTTGCACTCTTAGAGTGTTGTCTAATTAACTTTTGTAGATATAAAAATAAAAATGAAGACTACGTATATATCGGGGTAGAATGCTGGAATTGCAGGGCTGTTAGAAGCTGCCAGGGCTGATGGTCTTGTTTGTGTTCATGCCTTCACCTCCCTCTCAGCCCATTTGTTTGAGGGCCTGAGGCTGCAGGGGGGTAAGTTGGCAGGAGTGCCCCCTGGGTTTCAGCAGCAGGGGACCTTCCTGCTTGGGGGCCCCTCCTGCTGCTCCTTTAGTCACTGCGTTAGATCAAACTGGGCGACAGAGGTCTGGGTGATGTGTGTGAGGGTGTACAATAGGCTTATTGCACCAGGTATTGGGCTGCAGGGTAGGGTTGCAAGATTCCCAGGGCCTGAAACGGGGCACCCCCGGGTCCAGGGTTCACTCACCCTATGTAGCACCCTCCTGGGAAGTCCTAGTATGTAGGATTGGGTGCCTTGTGGTTCTGGTGCGGCAGCGGATCAGGCTCGCGTTTATGCGAGTCCCCGGCTTCCGCAACTCTGGTAGGCCGCAACTTGGTTTGGCGCTCCGGTGGCGATGCGTTGCCGGCTTTTTCCCTGTAAGGGCTGCGGGTAGTCACTGGGTCTGCCTTGGCTTCACTGATATGCTTAAGCCTAGCATGGCACACTAATGGGGGATAATTATGCCCCGGAAGCGCTGTGACTATGCGGCTGCTCTGTTCTTCGGTCGGTTGGATGCCGCATTATTGATAATTTTCTTAGAGATACTGCGGGCCGGTTTAAATTTAAACACGGGCCGCCATTGGCCCGCAGACCACACTTTGACAATGCCTGTTTTATACTGACTCAAGCATAAGCCGGGTAGACTTTTTCAGCATATTTTGGGTGCTGAAAAACTCGGCTTATACTCGAGTATATACGGTATATAGATTTTTAGTAAGAAATTCAACTTCCCCCAGAAACAGTTTGAGTCTCAGTACATATTCAACCATCAAATCCAGTCCTTGTGTTATCATTAAAACCAATGAAATGTCTGTCTCTGAAATGTCTGTCTCTGGCCAATATGTTTTTGTGGGGTAGGGGTTTTAAAGGGAACATGCTACACATGATAATACAACTCATTTTTGTTGTTGTATCATCATTATTTCTATTTTGTCATAAAAGTGCTTATTTTATAATCATAACATTCTTTGTTAGTTTTTCTTACCCTTCTTCTTTCAGGTGAATGTATTCCAAAGGTTTCTGATGTTTCTTAATCTTGATATAAAGAGTCTTCTGAAGAATAAATGCTTATTCGGTGATAGGCATTTAATGAATAAAATGATAAATGTTTTAAACCAGTGAAATTATGTCTTCATAGAAGAAAGTGAATTATGATCCTTATTGCTACTTAATTTAAATTAGGTTCCTAGTGTCATTTCATCTTCATTAAATACAAAAATTATTAAATTAAATGAAAATCTGCACATCACTCCCTGTTCATTTTAATGAAACCCGGTATATTCGGTTTTTCAGCTACTGTATTTTTCCAATTTATTTCTCATAACTGATTTAATTTAGAGAAATAACGTTTGCTGGCCAAACCACCAGGCCCCGGGGCATTTTTAAAGTAGCATGTCCTGGAATAACAGTTTTTAAAAAAACACCCTTACTATCCTTTAAGAGGGCACAATCATTGAAGAACAGACTGGTGAGAGCTCATGTTGGGACAGGAAAAATGTCATATCAGTGTACATTATGTGATAAGAAAAATGGCACCTTTCCCTATTTATCATGTAGGCATTGTAATAGCTGTATAAAAGGAGATATTGTATACCATCCATATAAGGGCACTGCAATAAATATAAAAGGTTGTAATTATCTACATATGTAGTTTATGCCATAAGATGTCCATGTGGGCTTATGTAGGACAGACTACTAGACAGGCAAACGAAAGAATAGGTGAACACAAATCAGACATTAAGGGGCAAATTTACTTATGGTCGAATATCGAGGGTAAATTAACCCTCGATATTTGACTGCCGAATGGAAATCTTTCAAATTCGAATATCGAAGTCGAAGGTTTTACCACATAGTTCGATCGAACGATTAAATCCTTCGAATCATTCGCTTCAAAGGATTTTATTCCATCGATCTAACGATTTTTCTTCGACCAAAAACCTTCCCCATAGGCTAACATTGACTTCGGTAGGTTTTAGGTGGCGAACTAGGGGGTCGAAGTTTTTTTCCAAAGAGACAGTACTTCGACTATCGAATGGTTGAATAGTCAAATAATTTTTAGTTCGAATCATTCGATTCGAAGTCGAAGTCGAAGGTCGAAGTAGCTAAAAAAACCATTCGAAATTCGAAGTTTTTTTTATTCTATTCCTTCACTCGGACTAAGTAAATGGGCCCCTAAAAGAAAAGTGAGACAAAATCCTGTAGCATGCCGCTTTGTGGATGCGGGCCATTCAGTCACCCAGTTGAGATTTTAGATACTGCAGCAAATTCCTAGATCTAGGAGAGGTGGTGACAGGGTAAAACAGTAACTGAAATGTGAGGCAGGTTAAATTAGGAGATTGGGAACCCTGATGCCCAGAGGTCTGAAAAAAGAATATGAATTAAATCTTTTGATCCTTAGATCCCAGACGTCTCGAATCTGATTGGCTGGGAGGGGGGGCTTGTGCATAAGGGTCAATGATAATGCGCGCACATCCTGATCCATGTGCGTCATCATCATTGGGAGAAAGGCAGCTCCCCAGTACACCACTACAACTAATAATGCCCAATGCGCCTCAACGCTGCCTCGGGCAGCAGGGAGGAATATGCCTAAAAAAAGCGTGACGTCACCCGAGTCACACGCTACAGTGTTCAGAGAGCGTAGCTGCTTCTACATGAGACCACAGAGAAATCTTTGAAAACGGTCAGTGAGTTCTATGTCCACAAGACTTTGTTTAGAAGCCTATTTCTGTTTTGCCTTTCCTTCTCCTTTAAGGAAGCTGTGAACATGTGAATGTATACTTTGTCAGCTTGATAAAGGACCAGTGTGGTCTGAAACGTTGCTGTGCCAGATGTAAAATAAAGGTGGTTTTATTAATATCACTTGGGAGTGCAGCAATTTTCTATGGATACCAAACCATAAAGCATGTTAACTATACAGTATTTAAAAGAAGTCACTGAAATCCAAAATGGAAAAAGGTCCAGTTCTTAATTCTACTTATTTTAATGGTAATGTCACATGCTTCTTTTCACATGAAGAACATGCCCTAGGCTATATTTATAATTACACTATAATACCCCATTTCCAGTGTATTTGGATATACATTTTACCAGACAGTCATGATCAATAAAATTGTTGCTATTTAGCCAGTTAGAGATTAGGCGCGGTCTCTCTCTCTCTCCCTCTCTCTCTTTCTGATCGAAGGAAAATCGTTCGATCGATGGATTAAAATCCTTCGAATCGTTCGATCGAACGAATTGCGGTAAATCCTTCGATTTCGATAATCAAAGTCAAAGGATTTAACTTCGATGGTCGAATATCGAGGGGTTAATTAACCCTCGATATTCGACCCATAGTAAATGTGCCCCTTAGAGTTAGTATCACTGTGTGAACTTAACCCATAAATTGCAAGTGTGGCTATTATAACTATTAGGGCGTGTGTGTCAATTCCGTGTGCTAAGGGTGGCATTATAAAGGTACCCCCTACACCTATAAATAAATACAAGAATTTGTCAGGAAACTAGACAATTAAAACTTTTCCGATTAATATAAGTCCTGAGAGTGTGGATCTTTTTTGCTTGATTTCAATTTGACTTTTTTTGATACTGCACCCAGGCAAGTTACACCTGTATTCGTGCTGGCTACCCCGTGTACTATATATATATATATATATATATATATATATATATATATATATATATATATATATATATATATATATATATATATATATATATATATATATATATATATATATCAAAACAGGGGGGTTGTGGGAGCACTCTAAAGGCTTTAAAGTATATATAAGTATAATAAATGCTATTGCATATGTACCCAAAACAGGGGTTATTTTGTTACAAAGTTATGATCATAAAATTGATAAGCCACCATACCACGTCAAGGTAAACCCCGAATGGCGGTCCCTAACTTGTTTTATATTTTATGTGCATTTTAGCATTACCTGTAATCAATGTCCGTTGAACGCTGTTTTTTCACTAAGGGCTGAATCCTCCCCAGCCAGCAATCAGGCTTTTAAAGGAGAGATATTCCCAAAACAAACGCCCAATTTTAAAAGCATAGGATCACCACTAGTTTAAAGGGGGGGTATGGGGTGCTACAACCACTGAAGCTATGCCACAGCTCCTGGCTAAATATACAATATCAAAACAGGGGGGTTGTGGGAGCACTCTAAAGCTTTAAAGTATATATAAGTATATACTTTATATATATATATATATACACACACACACATGGTATAAATAATATCTTAAGTTTGCGGGATCCACAACAGACACCTTCTTCAAATAAAGGCAGTTTATTTAAACACAGGGGTGACCATTTCAGCATACAAAGCATAAATCATAAAAACAGTCTCACTACAATGAAATACCTTTCCATAGGACAGCCTTCCTTTGGAATGTGAGCTCCAGTAAGTGAGCTGGACCACTGGAATGAGTGTCTGGCTTGCCTGTTCCTTCCAGAACACTATCGCTTCCAGGGCCAGACAGCAAACATACATACATTTTAAAACACGGGAAAAAGGGCAGGGACGTTGTTCATTCTATAGGGTCATATATGAATACGTACAGTCTGCAAAGTCCAATTCCTGGTACAAATCGTCATGTTTTTTAATAATAATGCAGCATTTTTGCCCATAATTCCAGTGCAATTGCAGAAATGATACAAGTTGCATCTGTCACAGTCACTTGAAGCATCAAAATTTGTCAAAAACACAGTTTTTTTTTTTTTGGTCAAAACTCACAAATTCGAATTTTAAACCACCAACTTGAATTTGAATTAGAATGTAAGATTTATCACATCTCAACACTGGAAACAGTTCTAATTAGACTATTCTCCACCTAAAACCTGCCAAGTTCACATAGAAGTCAATGGCAGAGTTCCCTTGAACTATCTGAAGATGTTAATAGTAGTGATGAGCCACATCATTGGCAAGTTTTGCTTTGAAAACCCCGTAGACTTCAATGGCCGAAAAAAAATATGTTGTGAGTCAAAAAAATTTGACGAGCAAAAGTCAAGGTTTTTTTTCAGAGGAAAACTTGATTTAAATTCGATTCGAGTTTTTGGGTCGGGACTATTCGATCACATTTTAGACGTTCAAATTTTTTCATTGTTACGATCACTGGCCCGAGCTCATGGCCACCACGTGGGTAGCGGCGCCGGCGCAATGACGTCAGGGCACCGTGTCACAACGCCTGCGCCGAATTGGCGCCAAATTTGTAAATAAAAGAGTGCCCAGTTCAACTGATCCTTGCCCAAGTATAGGACTTAATTGTTATTTTGTTCCTGGGTACTTTATGCATTATTATAACTGTTTCTTGGAACCTTGACCCCTGCCTGGTACTGTCTCTGTGAACCTGCGCTGCCTGCCTTCTGAATTCCTGCCTGGACTTTGACCTTCAAATTGCCTTAACCCTTGCCTGTACCTTGAACCTGAACTTTGACCCTAAGGGCTTCCTCCTTGGTCCTAACTCCCCCACGGGAGCCGATAGGCCCCCTGACATTCATAAATGACATACCATTTGAATCTTGAATAAAATCGAATTTATTAGAGTTTTAAAAAACTCACATTACTCTAAAATTTGATCTTTGATAAAGAACCCACTAAATGTAACAGTTTACATACAGTATAAGTATAAGGCACACCTTACTAATTTTAGCTCAATTAGGCAGGGAGCTCATTTGCTGTAGTTCAAGTTATTTCGGTTGTAACATACCTCACCGCTGACCACACAGCACCGCTGGGGGTGTGTCAAGGGTGGGTGGTTGAATGGCAACATAGTGGCTAACATTGAAATCAAGTAACGCCAATAACAGAATCTCTATAGACAGGCTTTTGAACCTTACATTTCCTGTCACATGAGGGTGTTTTCGGAAATCGATGTGGGCTTATACGAATGATGCCCACAGTTCATTTTGATTTGACTAACAATCGTATCCTATATCATTTTGCACTCACTAGTGGATTAACCCTTTGGGGAATTGAGTGCTACCACTATGGCCTTTTTGCCATAACTTACAGAACTTAATTTAGGTAATCCCCATGATGATGCTTCTTATATGATCCTATCAGGTTTGAATATGATCAATCGTTAAGCATCTGGGGCAGACTACTTAATTCAGCAAACTATGTGCTCCTCCTTTTTGTAATTTTAATCACTTTTGATTTTTCACCCTTGGGTTATTTTAATACATACCAATAAAGGTTAAGTTTTACCTTCCTTGTTCATGGGATTTATGGAATAATAAATGGGTGGTGCAACTTTTGGGTCATTCTTCATTCTTTACTCTCTACTGAATATTTACATACAGTATAACATTGAAGGAGAACTAAATCCCCCCAAGTAACAAAAGCCCCCCTTAACTGTGCATTAGTCAAAAAGAAGCCCCTACAAAAACCTGACCCTAAAATGCAAAGCAGCGCAGCAGAGTTCCCTGGCACCATCATCTGCCCATTTGCATTCTCTTTCGGTCTCAATGCCAACGGGAGCATGCGCAGTTGGAACTAATTCCTGACTAGGCCCAACTGCGCATGTTCCATTGATGAAGAGACCCGAAAGAATACGAACGGGCAGATGATGGTGCCTGTGAACTCTGCTGCTCTGAATTTTAGGCTCAGTCTTTTTGTACTGTGCTGCCTAGGTTACTGATTGAATAGGGTTGCTGTCTAATATTTTACAACTTGGAACTTTATGCTAAGTACATTTAAACAAGCTGATCTTTATTGCTCCCTTTTTATAAATATGTTGCAACTGAATGGCAAAGGTCAAGATGCAATCACTACACAGCTCCCATTTTTCACAGGACAGTCCCGATTTTGACAGATTAGCCCGCAGGCCTGGATTCATATTAAGGGGCACATTTACTTAGCTCGAGTGAAGGATTCGAATGAAAAAAACGTTGAATTTCGAAGTTTTTTTTGGGTACTTCAACCATCAAATAGGCTACTTCGACCTTCGAATCGAACGATTCGAAGTAAAAATTGTTCGACTATTCGACCATTCGATAGTCGAAGTACTGTCTCTTTCAAAAAAACTTTGACTACCATGTAAAGGCAAAAAAAAAATCCCATTTTTATTTTCTTTAATAAAAAAGAAACCTATCTCCAATATACATTAATTAAAAAATGTGTACCGTTTTTATAAGAAACCTGACTGTATGTAGTGAAATTCTACCTTCATTTACTGCTGTGGATAGGAATTGTCAGATGGTCCCTAACTGCTGAGCAGGGAAACAATCATACTTATGAACAGCAGGGGGAGCCCCCGCCTTACTTCCCAGCCATGCAGAACTCAAGCAGCTTTGTTTATGACGATCCCTAAGCAGCCCAGACCACACTGAGCATGTGCACAGTCTTAGTCTTGCAAAGATGTTTAACAAAGTTACAAGATGGTGACCCCCTGTAGCCAACTTTGAAAGCATAAATTATTTGTTTGATTAGGCTTGTGGCAGGGCCGGAACTAGGGGTAGGCAGAGTAGGCACGTGCCTAGGGCGCAAAGCCGGGGGGCGCCAGGCACGCACCTCCTCTGTCGCCTACCCCCAGCCGGTGCCCGACTCTTTGAAGTTTTAATGGCTTCTTGCGCTCCTGCGCCTGCGCGTGAATGCATCTCTCGGCATGCGCACATTCGCGCCAGTTCGCACATGCGCAGAAGCGCAAAAGAAGTAAAAACTGCAGCTTTTATTGCGCATGCGCACGCGAGCGGCACCTTGCGCATGCGCACTTGGGCTCAGCCGGCGCCGCGTCCGCCGGCTTGCCTTGGGCGCCTGTGCGGCGCGGCCCGGCCCTGGCTTGTGGTGCAGTAAGTTCATGTTTATATTTAGTATACAACATACAGCATTTCTAGCCTTATTCTATTTTAGACTTTACATGCCCTTTAAGGAGGATGTAGCTTCATTTTATAAGTTCGCCAGTCTAAGCTAAACTCTTTTCGCCTGGTGATATGCCGCAAAACTGCCCTAGCAAAGGTCTTTTTGCTAGTGATGGCCACTTAGCCCTTTTGTAAATCTGCCCCAATGTCCCTAGTTTCCTTTCTACTGGAAGAACTGTGAATCGCAGGTGGGAAAATAAGGAAACTTCAGGCCAATGTGAATGTTTGTCTACTGGCATTTCACATTACTGCCAGTCGGAAGGAAAGTAGGGACTTATTGGCACTACACGGCAGCGCAGATTTAATTAGTCAACAAAATGTCCTGTATGCCAATGCCCTTAAAAACATATATGAGAGTTCATGTCATAGAAATATATTAATCAACAGGTAGCTATTTTCTGAAGGCATGGGGTTGGTCCATACATTGTTGCAGTAACAGTAGGACTCATTAACCAATGCAAGCACAATAGCTACCTTATAGCACATGGGCAGTTATAACATTTAACCTTTAAAAATTGGTCTAATAAAAAAATTAGAAAGAAAAGTTGACTTTTGTGTTTGAGTAGGGAATTGATCTCTCAATCTTATACTAGAGCAATCTGACCATATTGATACTAGATCCTACACTGGATTAAAGGAAAACGATACCCCCGAACAATGCAGGCATCTATAAGTAGCCAGAAGGCTATTCAGGGTGAGGTTTGGGGAAATTTGTGTCAACAGCTGAATGGCTAATTAGCCTATTAATATACACTATATGGTCAAAAGTATGTGGACACCCCTAATTATTTGAATTGTCTATTTCAGTCACATCTATCATTGCTGACACATGTACCAATACATCATACAAATCCAGGCTTCATATGTCTTGTCGTGTTTCAGCACACTAATGCCCCAACATACAGTATATGGTACGGTCCATACAGAATAGGTTTGCTAAGATGGGAGAAGAAGACATTGACTGGCCTGCACTAAGCCCTTATCTCAACCCAACTGAACACCTGTAGGATGAATTGGAATGCCAACTGTGAGCCAAGTCTGATCTCCAACATCCATTGCCAACCTCACTAATCTTGTGGCTAAATGGAAGCACAGTGGAAGCTATTATAGCAGCAAACGGAAGACCATCTTTATTACTCTTGGATTGGAAATGTATATTTTTATGAAGTTTGCATGTATATGTGTGTGTGTTTAAATATTTTATTCTTACAAGTTCAAAACAACTGAAGCTCAAACGGTTAGACTTTTTTAAAAGAATGTCAATGAAAAAAATCTTTTTGGAGGAAACTTGTGACATATCAACATTAAACACATCATATATGTAAAACATGTTATAATTATTCATGAGGTAACCCCGCCTCTTCTTGGTTTGACTTGACACCATATCTGAGTTTGATATCCCTACAAGCAAGATTTGTTATTTTTTTATACTGTGTGCTTAAATGCATTTGCAATCAGAGTAAAGCCTTTCATCTTTTCTCTTTTGCCTTTAGGGACATGCTTCGTGTATAAGGAAAGTGACATTGAAGGATGTTTTTCCATATTTAATTGATGTTGTCAGGTCAGAAAAAACTCCTGGGAATGGAACTCTCTTATTTCCACAAAAAAACATGTTTATATCATTTTATCATGAGGAGGAATCAATATTTAAACATATATGGATGTTCTACTGATGTTACGTCTTGATGTTCTGTCCTTTATTTAGGAATTTTTATATACAATATTTTGAAAATTAATAGTAGAAGGTCCTAAGAAATTATTAAATCAGGTTGACCACTAGTGATGGGCGTATTTATTCGGCAGGCGCGAATTTGCGGCGAATTTGCGCGATTTGCCGCCAGCGAATAAATTCGCGAACGCCGCGAAAATTCGCGGCGTCAAAAACGGGCGCCGGCGTCAAAAAAACGGGCGCCGGCGTCAAAAAAACGGGCGCCGGCGTCAAAAACGAGACGCCGGCGCCGTTTCGCAAATTTTTCGCCCATCACTATTGACCACCCAAAAAACTATTTTTTTTTGCATATTAAAAGGAAATGGACAGCAAATATACAGTAAGGGGCAGATTTATCAAGGGTCGAATTTTGAAGATAAAAATACCTCGAAATTCGACCATCGAATTTAAATTACTTTGAATTCGAATATCAAATTAGAATTTTTCTCAGCAAATTTGGGTATCCTGTGGTCGAAGTAAACGATTAAATCCTCCGAATCAAACGATTCGAAGTATGTCATCCATCGATCGAACGATTTTTCTTTGACTTCAAATAACTAAGAAAAATGCTCTAGAAGGTCCCCATAGGCTAACATAGCACTTCGACAGGTTTAATTTGGCAAAGTATTGAAGTGGAAATCTTTTTAAAGAGACAGTACTTAGATTATTGAATGGTCGAATATTCGAACGATTTTACTTCAAATCAAAGTCGTAGTATCCTATTTTATGGTCGAAGTATCCAAAAAAATTACTTAGAATTTCGAATTTTTTTACTTTGAAAATTCCCTCGAATTCACTTCGACCCTTGATAAATCTGCCCCTAAATATATATGGACTGCACAACTTTTTTCAGCTTCAGCTTTTTCCATTTCAGCTGCCCCTGTGCACGGAGAAACAGTGCATACATAGAGAAAGAATACACCAGCACCGGGGCTCTTGTTGCTTAAAAAAAGCAATATATTGTGTTGCATGTAAAACCGACGTTTCCTATTGGACCATGTTGGTTTTACATGAAACACAATATATTGCTTTTTTGATGTAAAAATACCCCCGGTGCTGGTGTTTTTTCTTCTAGATTTTTATTCTTGGAAAATAATAATAAACTATTTTTTTCTCTATTTTATAACATTCCGTCTATTCCGTCTATGAATACTTCTAATTACAGTTTCTGCCACCAAGTAATGTACTATTACCCAAAGTATATTTGTTGAACATACTGAACAGCAAAACCAATGCAGCACAGTGTCATAAACTTAAAGATATATATTTTCCATTAGATTAAGGGGGTTATTTATTAAACTGGTTGGAATTTTCAAGGGGAAAACACCATTATTTATAGGCAAAAAACTTGAATTTTTGGGCTGTTAAAAGTCTGAATAAAAAAGTACTTCAACTCAAATCTGCCGAGGTCATGTAGAAGTCAATAGCAGATGCCCGATTTACAATGGGAAGATATTGTGATCTGCGCTGGGTTTCCTACAATAATCTAAAGAATTTGTCATTTTCAGGTCCTACATATGAAAAAATTGTACAATTTATTCCCTCACCAGATATTTTCAACTTAATTTATTCATAAATATGGAAAAATTGTGGACGGGAGTTTGGTTGAAGTGGTTTTAAGAAAATCGGATTTATGAAATAACCCCCTAAGAGTAGTGATGACCATCTTTTTCCAGTTTCAATTAGCTAAGCAATTTGTGAAATTTTACAAAAAGCATTGAAGTCAACGGGTGTTTTTTCAGGGACTCTTTTTAGCTGCAATTTTTTTAGCACTTTTTTGTGGTTTAATTTTCCTGCAAATTTGCCAATGGCAAAACATAGAATTTCAACCCTTCTCTCATGTTTCCCATTGTAGTATTGGATTTGAAATGGAATCTAGCTTTTCAAATCCCTCTCTTTTCCCACCAGGCCCCCCATGTCTCTTACAGCAAAGATCTCAGCAAATCAGTTGTGAGACTGTAGGCAGGGTTAGATCCTTTGTTACACTTTATGGGAAAGAGATGAGTGGAGACAAGGCTCTTGGCTGATCAGTCCCCTCTGCAGGGCCGGAACTAGGTGTAGGCAGCGTAGGCACGTGTGTAGGGCGCAAAGCTGGGGGGGGTGCCAGGCACACGCTTTCTCCTTTCTCCTTCCTTCTGCTTCTCCTACCCCCTAGTCCACGCTCGCAGCTGTACCGGCGTGTGTGCTTTTTAGCACATGCGCAATGTTCCTTTTGCATCTTATTTTTGTGCATATGTGAGTTTGTTATTTTGCGCATGCACACTTTCGTTTTTTTGCACATGCGTGCATTTGGTTTTTCCGCGCATGTGCGCCTGTGTGTGTGCTGCCTAGGGCGCCTGCCTGGGTTGGCCAAGCACTGCCCCTCTGTCTGTAAGGTTTATGGTATCAAACAACCATTGCAAACCCTGGCAAGCATGTTGGTACAGCCCAAAGGTTTTCCTTCCTCTTATTTTATTTAATCTTTAGAAAACCAGAAATATTTGGTGAAGATTCATATGCACAAAATGTGTAGCCAATTTGACCATATCAGTTGCACTTCCATTGCACTTTTATATTGTCACGTTCGGCACCCTAACTCCAGAACCAATGCTAGGCTCCCTGGTCTCGGCTCTTGCTTCCACCTTTAACAGCCGCCTTTCACCTTGGGAGGAGCCCTCAGCTAATTGGATGCCGCCAGGTCTTACTAAGAGAGGAGCAAAACTAAAGGTTCTGGATGAGCAAAGTGGCACGATTGTCTCACCAAGGATACTGGATGGAAGACAACACAGCTTGGAAGACAGACCAGACAATGCAACAGGCAGGCTGGGCCAGCACAAGCAGTGCGTAGAATTGTCAGACAGGCCGGAATCAGGATTGGAGAAAGTAGAATAGTCAGACAGGTCGGAATCAGGATTGGAGAGCGTAGAATAGTCAGATAGGCAAGGGTCAACTTGGAGAAGTCAGAATAAACAGCCAGGCAAGGGTCAGGATACAGCGTTTAGAATAGTCAGGCAAGGCAAGAATCAATAACCAGAATATCAACAGAATACAAGTAGAAATAGCACCAGGAACAAACTAAATTGAACCTAACAACGGGCAATGAGTTCACTGAGATTCCCTTAAATACTTTTGAATTTCGCGCCATTGCGCAATGACGTCATCACACCGGCGCATAAACTTGGAAGCGCGTGGCCATGTGCGCCGTAACTAGGACTCTATGGGGCGTTTCTATCAGGGCCCTAAGGCCCTGCTTGGAGGGGTGACAGGCGCTCTCCGGCGCTCTCCGGCGCCATGCGGCACTTTCCTCTTTGGGTGACTTGGTGGGGGAGCGCCGACTTCAGCGGCGCTTCCTTCACTGGCGGGGAATTCGTTGCGCGATCTCGCGCATGCGCAGTACGCCCTCTGGCGCCATGCGTGTCTCCTCCTCTCCGTGCGTGCCGCCATTTTGGATCAAGTGGCGCACCCTACGCGCGCATTTCACAGACACTGAGAGGCACGGCACAGCACACAGGGACGCAGAGATCTCCTCGCCCTTACCAGGTTTCTAACAAACTACTCCTCCTTCCCTGCATTCTCCTCTGCAGGCTAGCGTGTAGTTTTGCCCTCTGGGGGTTGGGGAGGCCTCCCTTGGCTTAGCAAATTCAGCTACCTTGCCACCTTAGCCATCATCATGTCTGATGGGCCAAGTGAGGGTCTCTTTTCCAGGGCCGCACCCACTGCCTCTGTTACCTATTTAGCCTGTGCCAAATGCTGCAAACGTCTCCCACGAGGACACAAGGATCCTCTATGTGTTAATTGTAAGTCTCTGGTTACTGATCCCCCAGTACCTACTCCACCTCAGAATCAGGTCATTCAAGGGGACTCCCCAGCTTCTAGCAGACCGGCTTCCCCAGCCAGGGAGCAATCCACTCCAGAATGGGCATCCCAATTGGCCACGGGAATCCCCAAATTAGCTCAGTCTCTGGACAAGCTGCTTGCCCGGCTAGATAATCCTAGACCTAGGTCTTCTAAGCGCAGGGCCCCCTCTCCGTCTGATGACGACAGTATTTCTCCTCCCAGGCACCAGTCTCCTTTTCCACCTGACTCTGGGGACGAGGACCACTCAGACGGCGAACTATCTTGTAGTTCCGGCCATGACGAGGAGGACTCCCATAAATTCTCTTCGGAAACTATTGACTCCCTGATTTCATCTGTACTGGAAACTCTTAACCTGCAAGACACAGGGGCCACAGCTGAGTCCTCAAAGGCTCTTTTCAAACGGCACAGTAAGACATCACCTGTTTTTCCCTCTCATTCTCAGCTCGATCAAATTATTCACCAAGAATGGGACAAACCAGAGAGGCGCTTCCAAGCCAACCGTCGATTCCTCAGGCAATATCCCTTTGCGCCTGATATCACCGACAAGTGGTCCTGTCCACCATCTGTCGATGCTCCTGTCTCTAGACTTTCCAAAAACACAGCATTACCAGTCCCTGATGCCTCATCCTTCAAGGACTCTATGGACAAAAAATTAGAGAGCCTGCTACGATCCGTTTTTTCTGCCTCTGGTGCATCCCTTCGCCCAGTGATTGCCATAGCATGGGTCAGCCGGGCTATCCAATCCTGGTCCGTTAATCTGGTTAACGCTATAGCGGAAGGAGTTCCGCGCCACGAACTTTCTCAACTCGCCTCACAAATCAAGGAGGCAAATGACTATTTATGCGAAGCTTCACTTGACGCCACACAAGTCATTAGCAGGTCCTCTGCCCTCGCCATTGCAGCACGAAGATCCCTTTGGATGAAATTATGGTCTGCCGACCTCTCTTCCAAAAAGTCGCTTACATCCATCCCCTTCAAGGGTAAACTCCTCTTCGGGCCCGACCTCGACAAGATTATTAATCAGGCTACGGGAGGTAAGAGCACCCTGCTGCCACAGCCTAAGGCTCGTCCCACTTTTCGTAGAGGAAAGTTTTTTCGTGCCCCCCAGAACAGAGGTTCCAGATCTTCTCCTCCAAGGACATCATTCTCAAACAGGGGTCATTTTGGCAACAAGCAGAGACCTTCCTGGCAGAACAGGAAACACGTCTCCAAGACCACTGATAAAACTACCTCAGCATGACGCCATGCTTCCAACACCAACTCCTGTGGGGGGGAGATTAAGACTTTTCGCAGATGCATGGGTCACACTCATTCAAGACTCATGGATTCACGAGGTCGTCACCCGAGGATACCACCTGGAGTTTTCATCTCTCCCCCCCCCCACGTTTTTTCATGTCACGGTTCCCACCGGGATCGGACAAACAATTGGCATTCCAAGACGTTATCGCCAGTCTTCTGCTCGCAGAAGTTATTATTCCGGTTCCTCCTGCGGAGCGATTCAAGGGTTTCTATTCGAACCTTTTTGTTGTTCCCAAAAAGGACGGATCCGTTCGACCTATCCTAGACTTAAAAGAACTAAACAAATTCCTCCGTCCTCGGAAGTTCAAAATGGAGTCCTTACGATCCGTCATTGCAGCGATGTCTCCGGGTCAATTTCTCATGTCTCTCGACATCAAGGACGCTTATCTGCATGTGCCCATTTTCCCTCCGCATCAGAAGTACTTGAGATTTGCCTTCCAAAATCGTCATTTCCAGTTCACAAGTCTGCCGTTCGGCCTCACCTCGGCTCCTCGAGTTTTCACCAAGATTATGGCTGCGGCCACGGCAGACATTCGCAGTGCAGGGATAGACATCACTCCCTACCTCGACGACTTACTGATCAAGGCACCTTCCTTTCAGGAGGCTCAACCAGCTCTAAAGACCTCCATGACCAAACTGCAAGATCTGGGCTGGGTTCTCAACCTCACCAAATCCTCGCTAATACCCAGCCACTCCATGGTTTTCCTGGGCATGACCTTCAACACGCAGTCTCAAACGATATCTCTACCGATCGAGAAGGTGGTCTGCCTACAAAGATTGGTGACGAGTCTACTTCAGAAGCTGCGAGATTCTGCATGAAGGTTCTGGGAGTTATGGCATCCACCATAGAAGCAGTACCTTTTGCCCAATTCCATCTCCGGGACCTTCAGTGGAACATTCTCTCATCCTGGAACAGGAACTCCCTGCTACAGGAGATACCCCTCTCTCAACAGACGAGGTCATCCCTCCTCTGGTGGTTACAGACCCCTCATCTCACCAAGGGCAGGTGCCTCGGCGAGCCTTGCTGGCGTATCCTGACGACCGATGCGAGCCTCTTCGGTTGGGGAGCGGTTCTCGAGGGGCGGTCGGCTCAAGGGAAGTGGAACCAGCACGAGAAACATCTGCAGATCAACCTGCTCGAGATCCGGGCAATTCGGCTTGGCCTCCTCCACTGGCAACAAGAACTCGAAGGCCAAGCGGTGAAGGTTCAGTCGGACAACTCGACGGCTGTGGCTTACATCAACCACCAGGGCGGTACAAGAAGCAGAGGGGCGCTAAACGAGATAAAGCTCATCTTTCGGTGGGCCGAAGCTCGCAATGTTCACCTGTCAGCCATTTACATCCCGGGGTTGCTGAATTGGGAAGCGGACTTCCTCAGCCGTCAGTCCCTCGACCCGGGCGAGTGGTCACTAAACGACGAAGTCTTCCAAGAGCTGTCGCTTCGGTGGGGCATACCAGAGGTGGATCTCATGGCAACCAGGCACAACAGGAAGGTTCCGACGTTCCTGGCTCGTTACAGGGATCCCCTGGCTCACGATGTGGACGCCATAACGGCCCCCTGGCCCTTTCGACTAGCGTATGCCTTCCCGCCTCTGCCTCTCATTCCCAGAACCATTCGAAGAGAACGGACCACGCTTATCCTGATAGCACCAAGGTGGCCCCGTCGGGCCTGGTTCTCGGACCTCCTCAATCTCTCCGTGGCGGAACCATGGACTCTGCCATCACTGCCGGACCTTCTCACCCAGGGACCGATACGGCATCCAAACCCAGGATGCCTCAACTTAACGGCCTGGCTCTTGAGACACGAATCCTGACACGGAAGGGTTTTTCCAAGGCCGTCGCACTCACAATGTGCGCAGCTCGTAAGCCAGTTTCAGCCAGAGCCTACTATAGGGTTTGGTCCACCTACCGACAGTGGTGCTCTAAACTCAAGGTGAAGTTCCGGGAGTTTTCCATTCCTCACATCCTGGAGTTCTTGCAAGAGGGCCTCTCGCTGGGCATGTCTTTGGGGTCACTAAAATCTCAAATTTCAGCCCTGTCAGTTCTTTTCCAACGACGTCTAGCTGTACTTCCTGATGTCAAGACCTTTATGCAGGGAGTGGCCCACGTGGCTCCCCGTTAGAGCAACCTTTCCTGTTTGGGACCTCACGCAAGTGTTACACGCTCTTCAACTGCCTCCATTTGAACCTCTCGCCTCAGTGCCGCTTCAGTGGCTCACCTGGAAGACGGTTTTTCTCCTTGCCATTGCCTCAGCGAGACGTGTCTCCGAGCTCAGCGCTCTTTCATGTACGGCTCCCTACCTCGTCTTCCATCTGGACAGGGCCGTTCTTCGCACCATCCCTTCGTTCCTCCCAAAGGTCGTCTCTGAGTTTCATCTTAACCAGGAAATTGTTGTGCCATCCTTCTGTCCGGCTCCGGCAAATTCTAAGGAACGAGCCTTACACACCCTCGATCCTGTCAGAGCTCTGAAGTTCTACCTGCATAGGGTTCGAGAGATCCGTAAATGCGATGCCCTGTTGGTGCTCCCTTCAGGACCTCGACAGGGCTGTCCGGCTACCAAGCAGGCCATCTCCCGCTGGATCAAACAGGCTATCCAGAGAGCTTACACGGCAAAGGGGAAGGATCCCCCGACCAGAATCACGGCTCACTCCACCAGGGGTGTGAGTACTTCCTGGGCGTTCCGTAACCAAGTTTCGGCCGAGCAGCTGTGCAAGGCGGCTACGTGGACTTCTGTCCATTCTTTTTCCAAATTTTACCACTTTGATACCTTTGCGGCATCTGACACTCGATTCGGCAGAAGGGTGCTGCAAGCTGCGGTGGTTTCTACTTAGGCCTCTTTTCCCGCCCGGTTTCTGGGGACAGCTTTGGTATGTCCCAAGGTCCCTGTGTCCCCCAAGCTGACTTAGAGAAAAGGAGATTTTGTTTACTTACCGTTAAATCTTTTTCTCTTCAGTCACTTGGGGGACACAGGGCTTCCCTCCCTGGATAGAGGCCTTCACTCCTTCAGATATGTTTTGGTTAAATTGAGTTTGGAATGTTTTTTCCATATCTAGTTTTATTCCTGTTGACTTTGGTACAAACTGGCTTTAGGCTCCGCCTGCTGGGGGTATAGCCAGCGAGGGAGGAGTCAGTTTTGTTTTGTGGTTGTGTCCTGCCTCCTAGTGGTACTAGCTATACCCAAGGTCCCTGTGTCCCCCAAGTGACTGAAGAGAAAAAGATTTAACGGTAAGTAAACAAAATCTCCTTTTTTATATTCAATTTTGAAATCTGACGTGGGGCTAGACATTTTGTCAATTTCCCAGCTGCCCCTGGTCATGTGACTTGTGCCTGCACTTTAGGAGAGAAATGCTTTCTGGCAGGCTACTGTTTTTCCTTCTCAATGTAACTGAATGTGTCTCAGTGGGACATGGGTTTTTACTATTGAGTGTTGTTCTTAGATCTACCAGGCAGCTGTTATCTTGTGTTAGGGAGCTGTTATCTGGTTACCTTCCCATTGTTCTTTTGTTTGGCTGCTGGGGGGGGGGAAAGGGAGGGATATCACTCCAACTTGCAGTACAGCAGTAAAGTGAAAAAAATCAGTTTGCTCTTTTGAGAAATGGATTTCAGTGCAGAATTCTGCTGGAGCAGCACTATTAAAATTTGATTTTTTTTTCTTCCCCCATGACCGTATCCCTTTAATCCAAACTAAGAAATAATTAATCCTTTTTGGAAGCAAAACCAGCCTATTGGGTTTATTTAATGTAGGGATGCACGGAATCCACTTTTTTGGATTCGGCCGAACCCCCGAATCCTTCGTGAAAGATTCGGCCGAATACCGAACCGAATCTGAACCCTAATTTTCATATGCAAATTAGGGGTGGGAAGGGGGAAACATTTTTTACTTCCTTGTTTTCTGACAAAAAGTCATGCAATTTCCCTCCCGCCCCTAATTTGCATATGCAAATTAGGATTCGGATTCGGTTCGGCTGGGCAGAAGGATTCGGCCAAATCCGAATCCTGCTGAAAGGCCGAATCCTGGCCGAATCCCGAACCGAATCCTGGATTCGGTGCATCCCTAATTTAATGTTTACATGATTTTCTAATAGGCTTAAGGCATAAATATCCAAATAACGGAAAGAACCCCCAGGTCGTGAGCATTCTGGATAACAGCAGGTCCCATACCTGTATATCTTTTTTGACTGTACCTGTTTGTACAGTTACAGGAACTGACCAGCAGGTGACGCTGTTGTTACAAAATTTATCTTATTGGTAGTTAATAAAAACTTAAATAACTCTGAAACTGAAAAAAAAAATTTTTGAATGTAAATTTTAAAAGTGAAGATCTCTTACTAGAGCAGCCCATTCATATACTGATCTTTTAGCTGCCGAAGTAGGGGATCGAAGTTTTTCTTAAAGGGACAGTACTTCGACTATCGAATGGTCGAATAGTCGAACGATTTTTAGTTTGAATCGTTCGATTCGAAGTCGAAGGTCGTAGTCGAAGGTCGAAGTAGCCCATTCGATGGTCGAAGTAGCCCAAAAAACTTCGAAATTCGAAGTTTTTTTTATTCTAACCCTTCACCCGAATTTAGTGAATCGGCCCCCTACAGTCCAGATAGTGTATCAAAATATCCTAGAATATTAAATATGTTTGGCAGGTTATTGTGTCGACTAGAGAGAATTATATAATTAAATAAAGAACACGCATATCAATCTGGCCACTTGATATGTCTCTCAATGGGCCAGATTCGATTTCATGTGAAAACTCATGGACAAGATTCAATGGGGCAAATTCACTATGCGCCGAAGCGCCTAACGCTAGCGTCAATTCGCTAGCGTTGGTCATTTTCGTTACTTCGCAAATTCACTAACAAACGCTGGCGTAAATTCGCTAGTGTTACTTCGCACCCTTACGCCTGCGCAACGGACGTAACTACGCAAATTCACTAACGTGCGCATTTTACTGAACGCTACCTTTTACGCTAGACTTCCTTCGCCACCTCAGACCAGGCGAAGCGCAATAGAGTAGATAGGGATTGCTTCGAAAAAAGTTAACATTTTTTCTAAGTCCCAAAAAACGCTGGCGTTTTTTTCTATATTATGGGTTATAGGCTGAAAAAGATAAAAAAAAAATTTTGGGGCTCCCCTCCTTCCCACCTACATTTCCTAACTCATGGCAACTTAACTATACAGTGGGCACATGTGTAGGGCAAAAAAAAAAATTTTATTTGATGTTTTGAAGGTTTCCCCAGGCATTTGTAGTGATTGTACGTATTCCTCCATTGAAATTTGAATTTGGCGCCGTATGCAAATTAACCATCGCTAGCGTAACTTCGCTTAGCGAATCAACGCTAGTGCAACTTCGCCACCTTACGCTACCCCTGAGCGCAACTTTGGATTTTAGTGAATTTGCGGAGCGCTGGCAAAACTACGCCTGGCGAAGTGCGGCGAAGTTGCGCCTGGCGCAACTACGAATCTTAGTGAATTTGCCCCAATATGAGATGCAATTCAATTCATAAAAACTTATCTCACGGTTTTATTATGGGGAAAAAAACTGGAACTGAATTTGAAGACATGTTTTTTCTCCTCAAATTGAATCTCGTCCATGAGTTTTTATGTGATAAACCATAATTGATTCTGCTTTCTGATATCTGGCAAAGTGATTAAGCAAAATCAGTGGTTCCCAAACTGTGGGATGTTAAGGCCAGTTAGGCAAAAATTGGGAAGAATGTCTATTTAGTTCCTTTAGATACTTCATAAATCCCATCTTAAAAGTCAATTACAGTCAGATTTACTGATATTTTGCAGCTACTGTATGTCTGCCTGGTACAACAATGTCTATATCTATCTATAAACCTGTTATGAGCTGAGGGGAGCCCGACTAAATGTTTAGCCTCAAATGGAGGCTATAACTCTTTAAAGTTTTTATACAACAGTAAAATACCCATTTTTAGTGAAAGTTTTAGGCTGAATATTTTCTATACTCAAGGTATTATTTCCACATAACTTATAATCAAATCATGCAGCAGCTTGTATTCAATTGCAATATATGACCAAGAATCTTTCAATATGTGTCATCTACAGAGCAACATAAAATCATTATGCTTGTCAGTAATTTGAGAACTTGCTGCCTGGGTCTCTACATTTGAGTAGCGGAAATAACCAGATTTAAGAACAACTCTCCCCGATATGTCTCCCTTTAATTTAGTTAAAATGAATAGCCAGATTTTGGGACACGATTTACTTGCAGTATAATTTTTTATTTTGAAATTTGCTGACTCTGGTCTATCAGTATGTTACATAGTTACATAGTTAAATTGGGTTTAAAACAGACATCAAGTTCAACCCCTCCAAATGAAAACCCAGCATCCATACACACACCCCTACCTACTTTTAATTAAATTCTATATACCCATACCTATACTAACTATAGAGCTTAGTATCACAATAGCCTTTGATATTATGTCTGTCCAATAAATCATCCAAGCCATTCTTAAAGGCATTAAGAAGAACCCATTAATTACATTTCATTTAAAAATGGGCCTCTGCATGTTTTTCCCATATTTAAAACACTGGAAGAAGTACAGAGTGAATGTAAAATACCTTGGAAGGCAATTTTTCAGATAGAACATAATTCTGATATTCGTTTGGGTCATTTCCAATCATTCAGTAGCGCTCTCCAGGGTCGGACTGGGGGGCCCGGGGCCCACCGGGACTGGTGTCCAGGGCCCCCCTCTGGCCCCCGCTACCTACTTGTTAGGCGAATCGCCGCTCTGCATAATAGCCCAGGCGGCGCATCGCGCATGCGCAAAAGGAAACGACGCTCGGCGCGCATGCGCAAACGGCGCTGCGATGCGCTGAATTTTTTTTTATTATTTTTTTAAAAACGGTTTGGGAGAGGGGGACTGGCCCGGCGGGGGCCCACTAGGGTCGGGGCCCACCGGGTATTTTCCCGGTATCCCGCCGGGCCAGTCCGACACTGGCGCTCTCTTCATTCCAAGTTAACTCAGCACACTTTATATGAATTGTCTCTTGTCTGTTCCAGACTGAATACATCAGTTGCTGATAGACCAGAGTCAGCAAATTCCAAAATAAAAAATTATACTGCAAGTAAATCGTGTCCCAAAATCTGGCTATTCATTTTAACTAAATTAAAGGGAGACAGTTGTTCTTAAATCTGGTTATTTCCGCTACTCAAATGTAGAGACCCAGGCAGCAAGTTCTCAAATTACTGACAAGCATAATGATTTTATGTTGCTCTGTAGATGACACATTTTGAAAGATTCTTGGTCATATATTGCAATTGAATAAAAGCTGCTGCATGATTTGATTATAAGTTATGTGGAAATAATACCTTGAGTATAGAAAATATTCAGCCTAAAACTTTCACTAAAAATGGGTGTTTTACTGTTGTATAAAAACTTTAAAGAGTTATAGCCTCTTGGTAGGCAATAGTCTGTTCAGCAAGCTTAAAGATGTGATTCACCTTTCAGTGAGTTATAGAATGGCCAATTCTAAGCAACTTTTCAATTGGTCTTCATTATTATTATTATTATTATTATTTTATAGTTTTTTTAATTATTTGCCTTCTTCTTCTGACTCTTTCCAGCTTTCAAATGGAGGTCACTGACCCGATCAAAAACAAATGCTCTGTAAAGCTATGAACGCATTACTTTTGCTACCTTTTATTTACTACTCTTTCTGTTCAGGTCCTTTCCTATTCATATTCCAGACTCTAATTCAAATCAGTGCATGGTTGCTAGAGTAATTTCATCCCTAGCAACTGGATTGCTGAAATTGCAAACCGGAGAGCTGCTGAATAAAAAGCTACATAACTCAAAAAACACAAATGATAAAACATTTAATTCAATAGCAAATTGTCTCAGAATATTATTTTCTATAGCGTACTAAAAGTTAACTCAAAGTGAACAACCCCTTTAATTCAGAACCATGGGTTTTAAGCCCTACGTTAGACCACTGCATTGAAAAACTGAATTTTCTGTTCATTCACAACTTGATGGGCTCCTGAGCATGGCCACCATAGGAAACTCCAATAAAAATGCCTTCATTTTGATGGCAAAACAATCATATTGTGTTCATTGTATGCTTACATTTTTTTATCCTTCTCTGGCAAACTTCAGGTCCCAAGCATTGTATATTGTAAAACATAATAAAAAAAACACAAACAAACCATTTTGAGGTGCAATAGAAAGTTTATTTTTATTGATTAAAAAAATACAAATGCAGCTGCTTATAGATAATTGTATGTGTGTGTATATATAGATAGATAGATAGATAGATAGATGATAGATAGATAGATAGATAGATAGATAGATAGATAGATAGATAGATAGATAGATAGATATACAGTATATATTATAACAAACAAGGGAAAGTTGTGCTCCCCACTAATTATACAGAAGAAGTGACCAGCCCCATGTTGTAGCTCCCACCCTTTCCAGCTATAGTCAGGTGATCCCACTGGTGGCCAATAAAAGGGCAACCAAGTTTGGGAGTTTTACTTTGAAAGCAGCAAGTAAGGTAAAACTTTATAAAATGTATAATGAAGCAATAAAATTCTTAATGAATCAGATGCAAGTTGAGTTTAGGGACTGGCTACACCAGGGTTGACTTTGACGTAGTCGGCCAGCTTAAATATATTGCAATATATGGACAAACAATCCCTGCTTTGTTTAAAGGGTAAGGCATTTTTAGTAGCTTAAGGCACAACATTTTCAATGTCCTTAATATATTGATAATGGATTGAGTTCCTTGGTTGGAGAGGAGTCACATGGGGTGGAAGGGCATGTAATGGGTAATAGGTGGGGGTAATATGGAGTGAGATGCAAACAGCGGAAGTGAAGCGGTCTATATATGTATAGCTAATAATGCACTTATTTCACTTTTACAGGTGTGACTGGGAGCAACTCCAGCAAGCAATATAAAAGTTTATTCCCCATGTTGCACCAATGTTTTATTTTTCTTCTTACTGCTGGATCAATTTCAACTCCATGGCTTGACTAGTGTCTAAGAAACACTAACTGTATTCTACAAATGTTACGTGTACCTTATTAGGAGCATTTCTGGAAGTTAAAAATTGCATCTGGTGTTGTAGTTTGTGATATCACTAGAGGGGTGCCGCTAATGGCTTGTGATTGGCCAAAGATTTAAAAAAATTGACCAGTCACAGGCCACTAGCTATGCCCACCCCCAGCCCTCCCCTCTAGTGATATCACAGACTATAATAAAGTCTGCACAGTGGCTACAGATTTGCAGGAAACACTGGGAAACTGCCCACAGTGCTGCATTTTTATTTGTTCCTAAGGCCATATTTTCTAGATTATTGGTGGAAATAAAGGGCTTAGACATGAATATATGAAATGGTGCTAATTTATGGGTCTAGTACGTGTTAAGATTGATTTTAGATTTAGAAAGGTAGAAATCCTACTTGATCAATGATAAAATCTTTTGCAAGAAAGAGAAGTTTAGTTAAATATTATAGTTTGTGATGTTACTAGAGAGGTGCCAACAGTTAACTGTGATTGGCCAAAAACTGACAAATGTCCAATCACAGCCCACTAGTCCACCCCCATCCCTCCTCTCTAGTGATATCACAGATTATGATATAGTGAACAAGTTAAAGTGCTGCAAAAAATTATTTTAATTTCACAACTGCTCATTTGTATGGCTGATTTTGATATCGTTTTCTGGGCCAATGGCAGGGTGATGGGCACCCATACTTTTTTTTCACAGGTTGTGGGGAAATGTCAGTTATTTTTTTTCTTTTTAGATCAATTTCAATGGCAAGGCCTAATCGTTTAAGAAACATTATATTTATCTGATTACTTATACTGTCTCTGATAAAGCCATTTTCCAGGTACATTTGAATGCTTGTTTCATTTTGAATCTGAATTTTTATGGGTCTGGTAACATAGTAACATATCTTTACCTTCTGGATTGCTGTTTTACAACATTTAGTATAGTGATTATACAGTATACGTTAAATGCAGCTTCTGTTCCCACAGACTTGTAGTTTTTAAATGCTTTTCTCTTTATTCCTATTAACTTCTTTATTTCTATATTAAGCCACATAGGGTGTTTCTTGGTGTTTCTACATTTACTTCTTAAGGGAATAAATTGAGAATAGTAACTATTTAATATAATTTTGAATGCCAACCATTGTTGTTCTGTGTTTTTAGCAGAAAACTATGCCCCAATCTATGCTCTGCAAGGCACTACAATTAGCTTTTCTGAAATTCAGGGTTTTCGTTGTCCCAATGTATATTTGTTTTTTTGCACCAGACATTCAATGAGACATTATGGTCACTATTACCCAGGGGTTCAATTACTTACACATTTGCTTTATGTTCTGGGTCATTAGAGATCACTAGATCCAGTATAGCATTTGGTCTGGTTGGCTCCTCAACAACCTGATTGACTCAATATTTTTAATATCCGGAGCATGTCTGGAAGTTAAGAATTCTACCTGATAAATCATAAGTTTTTCATAAGAATAAAATGTAATGTTGTTTGAGATATCACTAGAGGGGTACCACTGGTGGCTTGTGATTGGCCATAGATTTTAAAATAAATTGACCCGTCACTGACCAGTAGCTATACCTACCCCCAGCCCTCCCCTCTAGTGATATCACAGACCACAATAAAGTATGCACACTGGCTACAGATTTGCAGGAAACACTGGGAAACTGCCTGCAGTGATGCATTTTTATTTGTTCCTATGGCCATATTTTCTAGATGTGAAATAAGTTTTATGTTTAAAAATAAGTGATATGTTTTATGTTTAAAAGGGACAAGTCACCAACTACTTTTTAATTCATTGAGAGATATACCCCTCTCTCTGCCCTTATTCTATGGAGAAATTTAAAATGGAAAATTTAGCTAGGTCCATTAAAATGGGACTCGAGAAGCCAATTTTTATCAAGGCAGTATTTAAAAAGTTTTTGTTTTCTTTACCTCTAAAGCTGTATTATGGTGCTAATTAAGGGTCTAGCTGAGTATCTGATAAGATTACTTTTAGCTTAAAAGTTAACTGTTTGGGAAGTTACTTTAAAACTTGGTTGCGGTTTGTGGTATCAATAGAGGGACGCCACTAGTGCATTGTGATTGGCCAAAAATTGATAAATGACCACTCACAACCCACTAGCTTTGCCCACCCCCATCCCTTCCCTCTAGTGAGATCACAGACCTTGTTAAACGAAATGCTGGGAATCAATCCAGCAATTTCAGCTCTTAAAGTTACCAGGAGTGACTTTTTGCTTCCCCTGGCTTCTTTGAGGATGCTTTATAAGTTTTCTGTTTGCTTACTGGCCTGAGTGGATCCATTTGAATGAATACCCCTGTTTTAAGTATATTCTGGCTTGCTTAAAGTGTGGGGTATAAGCAGCAGGGCTCTGAGCATTATACTGTAAGCCTTATATACTTTTTCTATTTTTGTGTTTTTTTTAAATATATTGCTATATTAAGAAAAATACCTTAATAAATACCTATTCTGTATCTATGTTAAACTACATAGTGTGACTTCACTGTTTCAATTTAATTTATTATGGATCTATTTGTGCAAGTTAATAAGCTTCCTATTATTATAATTATTATTATCAGGGGCTTTTTTTGCAGTTATAAATCCCATTTTGTCTTCTTAAAGATTTTGTTAACAAGGGGGTCTAACCAAACCATTAGAGAAAGCACAGAGACATTGCAAAGGAAGAAATTTAGAATGGAAAATGTGGCTAGGTCTTTGTGTTGGTGATGAATATAGGATTAAAGCTACATTAAAATGGGACTCGAGAAGCCAATTTTTATCAAAGCAGTATTAAAAAAGTGTTTGTTTCTCTACCTTAAATGCTGTATTATGGTGCTAATTAAGGCTAAGGCCACACTAGGCGATAGCGCCGCGATTTGACTCGCGGCGACTTTTCGCTATTTGCTTCCCCTGGTTTTTTTGAGGATGCTTTATAAATTTTATGTTTGCTTCATGGCCTGAGTGGATCCATTTGAATGAATACCCCTGTTTTTAAATTGTGGGGTATAAGCACCAGGACTGTGTGCATTATACTTTTAGCCTTATATACTTTTTCTATTTTTGTGCTTTTTTAAATATTTTACTAATATTAAGAAAACAACCTTAATAAATATCGATTCTTTATCTATGTTAAATTACATACAGTGCCTTCACTGTTTTAATTTAATTTATTATTGGTCTAGTTGGGCAAGTTAATAAGCTTCCTATTATTATCAGGGGCTTGTTTTGCACTTATAAATCCCATTTTGTCTTATTTAAGAAAGTAAAGAGAAAGTACAGAGGCTACATTGGAAAGTAGAGATAAAACCATAACTGGGAAAAGGAGGAAAAGGTTTTCTTTTTCTTTTTTTAAACCTAAAACAAAATAAAAAAATAGCCCCCGGCTACCTTGGTCTTACTTACCTTATCCACAGTGCTACAAACCTGCACCAAATGAGTCAGTTATTATGCGTGTTGAGAAGCCAGCTGTGGAAAAGAAAGGAGTTGAGTTGTCATCTTGTTTCAGGTTTTTATAATTTACATCAGATGTTATATAGATAATAGAAAAATCTATAGCTATTATCTTTATTGCCTGCAATGAATAGTCGAGATGGGTGGCCAGGATTGGGTTCAACTACAGTTATTATTCCTTTTTCCAGGGAGTGTAGAATCTAAGCCTCTGATACACAAGTACCAGTGTGCATGAACTAGTAGATTCTAAGTTTGATTTATGGAGTGCCACATCTTGGCTGGCAACCAGAGTGGTAATGCAAAGTAACAATTACAAAAGTCACTCATAGACAAATGTCCATAAATAGTAACATCTCCCATTGGTTGTTGGAGGAATGACATACTTACCCAATATCACTGGATGGATCTTGTGACAGAGCAATCACAATACATATACAGTAAAAAAAAAAACAGTCTGTATCCCTGATTAATGGTCTTTGCACTGGGAATATCTAGGCAGGGGGTACCTCTGCGAGCTCAAGTGTTGGGTTGGCATCTAACCATGAGGCCCAAATATTATCGAATTTTGTAGGAGAGCCTCGAGCTACATATGTTAGTTTTATAAGTGGTAAGGTTTTCTTCACCAGTGTTATCCAGTCTAACAATTTCGGTGACTCAGAACTCATGCATTTATTTAATGGCAATTATTTTTTTCGCATAAAACAGGATTGCTCTCATTAGTTTCCTTGAATTAGACCGGGGAAGGAGATCCTCAACTACTCCCAGGAGACACACTTCTGGAGACTTAACCCTTGGCAAAGCCAACTGCTCAGACCAGTATCTGCTGATGTGCAGACATTACCACACCATATGCACAAAGCCCACGTTTGCAGCTTGACATTTTGGGCACTCAGCATTGGACGATCTCCCCATAATTTTCAGCTTAAGTGGAGTAATATACACTTGGTGGAAGAATTTAAATTGTATGGATCTATCCCTAGTGGCAATTAGAAAATCATATATATGATCAGTCACTTCTTCCCATTGTTCCTCCCCAAGCGCAGGAACCACCTTAATCCATTTAAGTTTTGCTTTGGCAAAGGGGGTAGGTGTAGTTGGAGGCAGCAATTTATATAGCTGAGAGAGCAACTTTTCAGTCTTGGGCTCCCAGAGCCTATCCTCCCATATGGTTGTGCCCATTTCCAGTTTGAGGGAACAAAATTGTGACTGAAAGGCATTGCGTAACTGCAGATACCTAAAAAACTGTAAACTATGGTTTCCTATTTTTTTTTCCAGCACTTCAAATTGGGGGAAAATTCAATCTGCTGTTAGATCAGATAATCATTTTACTCCTATCTGGGACCAGTTATAGAAGTCAGGAAGATCAAGGAACTGCTGGAGATTAGAGTTCCTCCAAATGGGCATATGCGGGAAGGTAGTATTATTGACACTTGACTTCTGTTTCATTACTATATCCCATACTCTGATAGGGGTGCTAAGTACCTCCGGTAAGACTGGCATGTCTTTCATGGACCTATATGGCGCGTTACGTAGGGCCTCTAGTGATCCCATAATATTTCCGTGTAAGGCTGTTAGAGGATTATCAGGGTCTGGATTGAACCAATTATGCACATATGTTAATTGTCCTGCAAAATAATAGTGCTGCATATTAGGTAAAGCCAGCCCACCCGTGTGATACGAGACTGTTAGAGTGTCCCATCCGACTCGAGGGGATTTATTTGCCCAGACAAATGATCTTATTTCACTATTAAGTTTAGTAAAGAAGCGGTTTGTCAACATTATCAGAGCATTTTGGAGTGGGTAAAGGAATTTCGGGAGGTAAATCATTTTAAATAAGTTGATTCTGCCCCAAAACGTTAACGGGAGCTTCATCCAGTGCATAGCATCATTCTTAAATTTGGCAACGATGGGGTCTAGATTGATCTCGCAAAACTTGGATGTATCTCTGGTAATCTCTATGCCTAGGTATCTGAATTGGGAAACCCAGTTGAGACCGTTTCTAGTATCCCCCTCTCTCGAATCTGCTAGGGAAAATAAATTGCTCTTTTGTCAGTTTACTCTGTGAATAAATTTACCTTTGTGCGAATTTAATATCGTTTTTGAGAACCCGAACACTTCCGTGAGTGGAAGAAGTTTTGCGAATTTTATAGTTAGGGCCAGTGCGCAGTGAATGTAATAAAACTTCTTACTGAAAAAGTTGTTATGTTTGCTCCAAAAGATAACGACACCTTCAAGCACTTCTTCAAAGTGGACAATGCGCAAATAAAATTTGCAATGCGCAATTAAAATTCACAATGTAATAACAGTTTAAGGAAGAGTATTACATTGGAAATGAGACTTTTTATTCTTATTTCTGCTAATTGGTTTGCGCTTTGCGACTTTTATTACATTCCACCACAGGTATGAAGAATGTAAGAAATGAAGTAGCAGAGTGATTCAGACAACAAGATTTCTTCCAGAATTCCTCTAACACACCATTAAGTATCATGAGTATATTTCAGACTATATTTTATATGGAATATATATATATATATATATATATATATATAACAAACAAGGGAAAGTTGTGCTCACCACTAGTTTTAAAATCATTAGGCGGGGGTGCAATGAGGCTGTGACCACAAAATACATATAGACAAATACAAGAGTCCTCTGCACTCAACCCATTATCAATATATTTAAGACAGAGACATTTTGTGCATACTGCTACTGAAAAATGCCTTACCCTTTAAACAAAACAGGGATTGTTTGTCCATATATTGCAATATATTTAAGCTGGCCAACTACGTCAAAGTCATCCCATATCTGGCCAGTCCTATGCTCAATTTTCATCTGATTCATTAAGAATTCTATGGTTTCATTATACATTTTATAAAAGGGACGAATACGTTTTACCTGCAACTTACTAGCTGCTTTCGAAAGTAAAACTCCCAAACTTGGCTGCCCTTTTATTAGACACCAGTGGGATCACCTGACTATAGTTGGAGGGGGTGGGAGCTACAACATGGAGCTGGTCACTGCTCTTGTAGAACTATAACAAACAAGGGAAAGTTGTTTATAGTATTTGTCTATATATATATATATATACCCCCTCCCCTGTGGTGATACCACAGAACACAAGAGAGTCTACTGATAGCAGTGATTGCTCAGTGGGAAATACAGGGAGGCAGTCAATAGAGCTCAAAAGAATTGTGTTTTAGCACAGGAATATTTTCTACAATTAATTCTTAAAATTAATATTCTTAACTAAACTATTGATGAAATAAAATGTTAGCCTACGTCAAACCTTTACCTTGGTGATGGCACAATTACTTGTCTAGCCAACTCGGATCTATGTAGGTGAATTCCTTGTTCATGCCGGTCTTTCTGATTTTGTTTTCTGGGAAGGGAATGTTGCTGAGCATATCAATTTGTTTCTATAAGAAATGATAAAACAACACAGTTATACAGTAATTATTACATTTTGCCAAAGTGATAGGAAACATACTAATAGCATCATTACCAAGTTGTAACTAAGGCAAGGGATGAGCCCAAAGATGGCACCCGGGGTAAGGGGTATTTAATGAAATCTGAGGACAAGGGATAATGTTACAGCCCAAACTCCAAATGGGGGAAACACTAATGATATAATGTGCCTCACCATGTTTGCTCTGACAGTGTTCACCAAGTGCCTACTCCCTGCATGGATGGCCATGCTGGGGCACATGCAGACTAAATAAGTGTACCATTGACAGGACATCTGCACATACGTCACCAGATTTCAGGTCACCTGCATGTCACCCCCACTGTGTAAGGGGAATTGTACCCTCTGCACTATTTATTTTAAACCACCTGCAGTCCATATAAAAAAAACATGTGTACTGCCCCTGACCATTGATGTTTTTTGACTGTCTATTAAATGTCTCACACAGTAAATTAAATCCATTTCAGAAAGGATCAGAACAAGATAGGAATTGCTTGAAAGGATAGGCAGAAATGCTACTAATCAAGTTGACTCTGAGTGCTGTGTATGTTCCGCGGGGGAGTGCTCAATGCTATTAAATTGCTGGAATCAGTTATGCACTTACAATTCTTGGTTTTAGAGGGGGCACCATGCTTCGTTCTTTTACTGTCTCCCAATTAACTGATGAAAAAAATGGGTGGTCCTGGGCATTGGCGTAGACTCCAAGGCGATGTTCTACCTTCGTCTTCAAGAGCTAGAACATAAATAAATAAATAGTTGTTTAAGAAATTGCAAATTAAATGCTTAATAAGAAAAATTAAATAATTCATAGCTAATGCTGTGAATGGCCTTTCCAGGCATCCAGATGATCAGTGTGTTGGATATTTGATCAACACTGCAGATACTGATCTGTTGAAATGCATTTTAAAGGTTAAACATTATTTTAATTTTTATATTAATTAGAGATCATCATTTCATACCCACAAACTCATCTTTAGTAACTGCCAGCATCCAGTGCTTAAAATCATGTAACGCCTCAAAAGAGAACCCTCTAGATTATAATACTACTATAGCTGTGCAATCATAATGGAATGTTTAATATAAACACTGTGGGAGGTTTACAACCAAATAAAGTCAAAAGGAAAATGGCTCATTTGACACAAGCAAAAGGTTTACTTTAATGGCAGCAACCATGTCAGGAATAGGATTCAAAATAGGTCCTAGTATTTTAAGTACACTGAGGCTCAAGAAGACCCCACAACCCCACTAAACAGTGACTGTCTCTGGCATCTTACAGCAGCCCCACAGCATTAGCAAGAATACACAGATTGTCTGTCTGGGCCTGGGAGCAGCAGATTATTGAGAAGACTAGAAGGGAAAAGGCAGAGAGGAAGTGTCAGAAAAAGAAAGGAGTGCATGTAACACAAATATGGAGGCATGACATAAGTAGAAAAGAGACCAACACACACAGAAGACAGAGGCAGAGATGAGACACCAGACATGCCAATATACTGAAAAGCAACAGTCATCATTCAGCAGAGAAATCTCCAGAACAATGCATAGTACAGCTATAAAAAACTATAATGGGAAGAAGACTTTGCTGTTAGATACAACACACCCATTTAAGACTGTGTCTGCATTATCGAGCCTCTGACCACCTCTTCTGGAGAACTATCTATATTAGCGGTCACAACTGTTCCTGCAAATTAAAGGTACCTTGAAACCATTAGACTTTGTTAAAAATAAATAGTTTTTTGGTTAAAAAATCAATTCAGCAAATACAACAGCTTTTCTTTTACTAAATGTTCAATTAAAATTTCAGTGACTCTTTACTAACCTGTTGTATGAAGTCACGAAATTCAGGTGTAAGCGTTTCTGGATAATATGGCTCCGTGTTAGTGATGTTGTCCAGCTGTTCTTGAAAGGTTCCATTTGGTGAAAAGGGCAGCTTGCCAGTGGCCATTTCATAGACGACAACACCGAACGACCACCAGTCCGCTGATGAGTTGTATGGAACGTCCTCCAAAACCTTGAAAAGATGGGATTATTCATCAAACAACAAGAAATACTCAAAGAATTCTTCATATTATTCCTGCCTCATCTGTAACTCCTTAATAATGGGTTTTCTAACATTGCCATCCACGTTAAACAAAATTATTTTTGATTAAGTTTTTTTCCTGAAATAATGAGTACAGACAATTTAAGGACTGATTTATACAGATAGCTAGAGACCTAAAAGTCATAGCTTCTTAGCTAGGAAATGCAGTGGGGGGGGGGCAATTGAATAGTGAGTGCTGAGCTGTGTGGGGGGTGGGTGAACCAAGCAGTAGTTTGAGGTATTTTGTGTGCAGTCTGAGCTGCGGAGAGGGGGAGAGTGATAAGCGTGGATGTCAAGAAGCATGCAACTGGGCCATGTAGTATTTGCATTGGGTGCCATTACTACTTTGTCCAGTCTGTGGCCTGTTCTTACATGATATTTAAATCAACATGTTATCAGTTATAACTAGGATTACGGGATGCTCATAAACTAAAGTAATACCACTATGGTATACACCCTCCCCCAACCCAGCATATGAGCAAAATGCATACAGCAGCTATGGGAATAAAAAAATAATATAAAACGGTGAGTAAATTATATTACAGGTATAGGATCCCTTATCCGGAAACCCGATATCCAAAAAGCTCCGAATTACGGAATGGCTATCTCCCATGGACTCCATTTTAGCCAAATAATCCAAATTTTTAAAAATGATTTCCTTTTTCTCTGTAATAATAAAACAGTAGCTTGTGCTTGATCCCAACTAAGATATAATTAATCCTTATTGGAAGCAAAACCAGCCTATTGGGGTTATTTAATGTCTAAATGAATTTCTAGTAGACTTAAGGCATGAAGACCCAAATTACGGAAAGATCCGTTATCTGGAAAACCCCAGGTCCCGAGCATTCTGGATAACAGGTCCCATACCTGTAAAATAAAAAAACAGGTCATGCCAATATCCCTTTAAAAACTATATTTCATACCTCAGGTGCCATATATCCCGATGCTCCTCCAGTACCATGACAAGCCTTTGAGTCAAACTTTCTAGCCTGGGCAAAGCCAAAATCGGCGATCTGCACGTGTCCCTCTTCATCCAGTAAGATGTTTCTTGGCTCGAGGTCGCTGTAAAACACATATGAGTTTGGTATTAAATATAGGAAGTCAGAGAAAGTCAACTGGGAATGATAGGAGAAATGACAAGGGATCCTAACCCATTAACTGAACATGATGGAAAACAGAAAATGAAATATAAGAACAGAAATTGAAGGAGAACAGAAAGATTGTGATTGAGTATGAAAAACAAGACATAAAAAAGTAACATGGGTAAGACATAACTAAGAATACAGGAATAGACACAATAAAGCAAAATGAGGCTACAGGAGCCAAGATAAAGTGTATATGCCTGTGCAATTGTGTTATCATCATCTATTTAGATGACAGATGGCACCAGCAAGTTACACTTTGCCTTATCATAAAGTACCAATAATTTATTTGACTAATTTAAGCAACGGTACATGTGGGATGATCTGTATATTGACAGGTTTTTATTCACAATGGAGTTTGCAAGATGGGAGCTGAAATGAGAAGGATAAGACATGTTAAGGGTGTAGAAAATAGGCCCAGGAATAAAATGAAATCAAAAGAGAGGAATTTGAGCAATGTTCTTACCGATGAATAATCCCATACTTATGCAGGTACCTCAAACCCAGGACAAGTTCCGCCGAATAAAACCTTTTAAAGAAAAAAATTAAAAATCATTAGATTAAATATATATATATCCTGCCTCTTTTGGGGAATTCGGTGCTAGTGCGTCTACTGGCGCAAAGGAAACCTGGAGCTACCACCACGTCCAAAGAAATTTGTCACTTACTGTGCTTCCTGGCTGTTCAGATATCGGTGACGTTTGATAAGCTTGTGCAGCGTTCCACCTCTGGCATACTCCAAGATGAACAACACGAGTGACTGGTTATAAAACAATAGGTACAAAAATAGAATTGGATAGAGCAGAACAGAGGAATATCATTACCACAGACAAAGAGATATAATTTCAGATACCTATATATGCTCCTGTCAAACAGAGCAATTCAACGGAGCAGAGAAGCATGTTTATGTGTCAATTTATGTTGTTGGTGTCCATTTATTGTTACAAAAAATAAAAACACTTATAAAACTCATATTTAATGGATCCCACCCTCAACATACTTACTACCAGCGCCCATCCTGAGTACTGCTCAGATTTGCTTATGAGGTAACAGGGCTTTGCGAAATTGCAAATATATTAAATGAAATAATTTTGTCAGTGGTGTAAGTATTTGTAAGAAGTGGAAGAGAAGCCCTGTAGTAGTAATAATAGTAATACCTCAGTTTGGAAGATTGCATATGCCCGACTAAGAAATGGACATGTGTGACCTAACCGCAGTATTGTAGCCTCCATCTCGATATCATGGTAGTCTGTCTTCTTTTTCTTCTTTATTATCTTCACAGCGACGAGCTGGCTCTTGATGGTATAAGAAGCCAACATCACCTACAAAAGGAGCATTAAGGGAGTAATTGTTATTGAGTCCCTTGTAAGGACACAAACAAATCTGATATTATTGATGTGTTAAATGGACAAAAATGGACAACTCATAGAGATGATGTCTGAAAGTATAAACATTCTGAACCCCTAAAGAGAACATCTTTCAAAAAATTCACATAAAGCTGTGCAAGTCAGGATATAGGGATATGATGGTCAAGATAAAGGGTAAAATAGATGTTTTGCCTTAAAGGGGATCTATCGTGAAAATCAAATTCTCCAAATGGATAGTTGAGGTGGAAATAATAATATCTTTAAATATATTTCTTTAGCAGAAATGCTTACTTTTTTTGTAAAATGACATATTACTACATGCAATGAGGGTGCTTCCTCTGAGAGATAGTTCAAGCTACTGCTGAATGGGAGTGGCTTCTCACTAGCTATGATGTCACCTAGCAACTAGCAAAGTCCCACCCTCCTCCATGCTGAATAGCATCCTCACACCAACTGTTACTCTGGAAGCTCCTTGTGAGAAAAGTAAGGCTGTCAGCTCTGCACATTCTCTCAGTCAAGTACATCAAGTACCACCACAAAAAGGAGGGAGAGCCCCGAAGTGTTTTATTGTATTCTATTGGTGTAAAGTATTCTCTATCTGGGAAAGGTGATGGGAAGATCTGGCTGCTCTGATTCTGAAGTGCTTATTTTTTTATTTCCTTTCCCAAATGTCCCATGTTTCGATGCTGCAGCCTTTTGGTTTGCATAGCTTCCATTAACCTAGGCACTATCTCTCCCTACTATACCTGCTATCCCACAGTCACACTCCCTTCCCAGAGACTATTATCCCACTGTTACTATAGGCACCATCTCTCCCTACTATACCTGCTATCCCACAGTCACACTCCCTTCCCAGAGACTATTATCCACTGTTACTATAGACACCATCTCTCCCTACTATACCTGCTATCCCACAGTCACACTCCCTTCCCAGAGACTATTATCCCACTGTTACTATAGGCACCATCTCTCCCTACTATACCTGCTATCCCACAGTCACACTCCCTTCCCAGAGACTATTATCCCACTGTTACTATAGGCACCAACTCTCCCTACTATACCTGCTATCCCACAGTCACACTCCCTTCCCAGAGACTATTATCCACTGTTACTATAGACACCATCTCTCCCTACTATACCTGCTATCCCACAGTCACACTCCCTTCCCAGAGACTATTATCCCACTGTTACTATAGGCACCAACTCTCGCTACTATAGACTCCTCACTGAGGATGTTATCTCCACTTCTTATCTAGATGATGCTGAATATCTGTGAAGTCCCCTACTCAAGGCTCTAGGCTACACAGCCTGCATAACTGAGGTGCTGATTTTATTCCCCATAGTCTCTTGTTACCTACCGCTGTTGTTATTGGGGGGAGTCTAGGAGAGTATTTATTTTAGGTCTTCATTTTAATAGCCATCATTTTAGTCCATCTCAAGAAGAAACTCTGCATGTAGCCTTAGATCCCTTTATATACCAAATTAAACCACAAACTACTGAATACATTTTATAATTCAACTTTGAAGGGTGCCCTGCTAATACTCTCTGTATACCCCGCTGATCATTTCAATATGCCCCTCTTATCCTGACCAAATGCGCCCCTGATCGCAATGGAATGCCCCACTCATGGCCTCTGAGTGCCCAGGGAAACCCTTTTCTAATTTGTTGCCTATATGAAACTACCCAATAAAAAACTAAAAGAGACTTGTGCCTTTCACTGCCATCTTCTAAAAAGCGCTTACTCATATAGCTGTAAGCATTGGCACAGGTCTCTTTTAGTTGGCTATTGGGTAAAATATTTACATATAAAATACAATGGAGAAAAAACACAATTTATATATTTTACCTTGCACAATTTTTTAAAAAGAGAGGCGCAATAAATGAGGATATGCCTGCAAGGAGAATGTGTTACGTGGGCCTAATGTCCCAAAAAAAATTGCAGGTGAAATACCTGTGCCGAGCCTAGCAACCAATAAAAAGTAACCTACTCCTGTCAATCAAAACACGACCGTGACCTTGAGCTCAGTGGACTAATGATGCAGAGAGAATGCAGTGAGTCAGCTATAAATCTTTAGCTATTAAACTAAACATAACTTTTAATCAATCATATTTACAAAGTTGACTGTTTTTATGTGATCTACATTGTATTAAAATTGTATTTTTGTGATGGTTCCCCTTTAATTGCTACAAGACAAAGGAATGGACTAACAACTCTGATAAAGAAGTACTGCATGTGCCAGTAATACAGCTAGTAATTAGTTGCAATATGGTCACTAATGGACCAAGTAGTGGAAGCCTATGATAACTGTAAATGATAAGGATATTAGAAGTCACTGAGGGGTTGTTCTGTGACCATATAAAGGCACAAGGCTGCAGGCTGAGTTATACAGGGAACTCTGAGTATCACTCATGTATTATAAGGGATAATGTACCCCCTACTGTAAATGATAAGGATATTAGAAGTCACTGAGGGGTTGTTCTGTGACCATATAAAGGCACAAGGCTGCAGGCTGAGTTATACAGGGAACTCTGAGTATCACTCATGTATTATAAGGGATAATGTACCCCCTACTGTAAATGATAAGGATATTAGAAGTCACTGAGGGGTTGTTCTGTGACCATATAAATGCACAAGGCTGCAGGCTGAATTATAAAGGGAACTCTGAGTATCACTCATGTATTATAAGGGATAATGTACCCCCTACTGTAAATAAGGATATTAGAAGTCACTGAGGGGTTGTTCTGTGACCATATAAAGGCACAAGGCTGCAGACTGAATTATACAGGAAACTCTGAGTATCACTCATGTATTATAAGGGATAATGTACCTCCTACTGTAAATGATAAGGATATTAGAAGTCACTGAGGGGTTGTTCTGTGACCATATAAAGGCACAAGGCTGCAGGCTGAATTATACAGGGAACTCTGAGTATCACTCATGTATTATAAGGGATAATGTACCCCCTACTGTAAATGATAAGGATATTAGAAGTCACTGAGGGGTTGTTCTGTGACCATATAAAGGCACAAGGCTGCAGGCTGAATTATACAGGGAACTCTGAGTATCACTCATGTATTATAAGGGATAATGTACCCCCTACTGTAAATGATAAGGCTATTAGAAGTCACTGAGGGGTTGCTCTGTGACCATATAAAGGCACAAGGCTGCAGGCTGAGTTATACAGGGAACTCTGAGCATCACTCATGGATTATAAGGGATAATGTACCCCCTACTGCCGATTATTCACTTACCTTGCCAAAGGAGCCCTTCCCCAGCTTTTTTATGAGCTGATAGTTGTTGATATTGAAGGGCGGCGGAGTTGTGTCGTCCACTCGATACCTCTTCTGTGCTCTTGTGTCTAGAGGAATAAAAAATATGAGATTTAAATTGTATTCCATAGATATACACTAGGGGGAAGATTTAACAAGGGTGTAATTTCTAATTCGAGTTTTTTTAAGGCCAAAACTGTCAAATTCGACTAGGGAGTTATCCAAATTGGATTCAAGCTTTTTTAAATAGTCAAATTAAATTTTCGAGATTTATCATACTCTGATCCTTTAAGAACTCAAATTTGACTGTTTGCCACCTGAAACCTGTCAAATTGATGTATAAGTCAATGGGAGAGGCCCAAGGATCAATTTGGTGATGTTTGCAGCCTTCCTGACAATCAAGTTTTTTTTCGGAGAAAAAACTCAAATCGAGTTTTTAAAATTCAAATTAAATTCGATTCGAGTTTTTGGGTCAATCCCATTCAACCAAGTTTAGAAAATTAGATTTTGATAATAAATTTCGAGTTCATGGGAGTTTATGGAAGTTTTAAAAAAACTTGCATGAATTTGAAAATCGACCCTTGATAAATGTGCCTCTAAGGGGTAGATTTATCAATGTGTGATATTAGAGCTTAAACAGAAAACTCACCTATTTTCTATTCATTCCTATGGAATTTCTAGAAGCGTATTTATCAACGTTTCCATTTTAGCAGTTAAACTCCATTGCTCTAAATTAATCATTATTGCCTTGTAATTTATTAAAATATCCACATATAAAAAGCACAAACAAAAATGCTGAATAATGCTCTATAAATTTAGAAAACCTTGAAAATCTCAAAAAATTTGCATTTTCCTGACAATTACTAGCAAAAAAAATCCAAACACCTCTAAAACGCTGAATGGCTAAAAAAAGGTTCACTAAGATCAGCACAGCTCCTATTGACTTGTCAAGGACGTCAACTGCTTTTACTTGCCAAAGTTTTATATTAATGCTTTTTGTGGTTCCAATTTGTCAAAAAATAGTAATTTGAATGTTTCTAAATAGGCCCTTATAGGCCGGGGTGCAATGAGGGTGTGACCACAAAATACATGTAGACAAATACAAGAGTCCTCTGCACTCAACCCATTATCAATATATTTAAGACAGCAACATTTTGTGCATACTGCTACTGAAAAATGCCTTACCCTTTAAAAAAAACAGGAATTGTTTGTCCATATATTGCAATATATTTAAGCTGGCCAGAGGAGTTGAGTACAGAGGACTCTTGTATTTGTCTATATGTATTTTGTGGTCACACCCTCATTGCACCCCGCCTAATGGTTTAAAAAATTAGTGGTGAGCACAACTTTCCCTTGTTTGTTATAGTTATACAGGAGCAGTGACCAGCTCCATGTTGTAGCTCCCACCCTTCCCAGCTATAGTCAGGTGATCCCACTGGTGTCTAATAAAAGGGCAGCCAAGTTTGGGAGTTTTACTTTGAAAGCAGCAAGTAAGTTGCAGGTAAAACTTAGTCCCTTTGTAAAATGTATAATTAAGCAGAGGAATTCTTAATGAATCAGATGAAAATTAAGCGTAGGACTGGCCAGATATGGGATGACGTAGTTGGCCATCTTAAATATATTGCAATATATGGACAAACAATCCCTGTGTTGTATAAAGGGTAAGGCATTTTTCAGTAGCAGTATGCACAAAATGTCTCTGTCTTAAATATAGTGATAATGGGTTGAGTGCAGAGGACCTCTTTATATATATATATATATATATATATATATATATATATATATATATATATTTGGGACACTATGGAGCTGATTCAGTAACATAAGTACTATAGCACAACTTCATAACATATGCTATATAGCAATAGTACATTTACCAACAGTAACCTATCAGCAATTATTTTTGATAACTTTTTGGGACTACCCAATGCCAGAATGAATGATTAAATAATTAGCAATGTGGCTTATGTTTTCTGTGCTTACCAGTTGGGGTCTCCTCTGGGCTTCTGCTTCTCGTCTTCTTTTTTTTATCCATTTGAATTCCTTTTCTGCAGATTTTCTTCTACTTCTTCTCTTGTTCTTCTCTCTGTAATAAAAAACTTTTTTCCTGCAAAAAAATGTCGCTCTGACTCTCTAATCCACAATTTAGTCACAAAATCTCCAAGGGAAAACTCCTGGACACCCTGCTCCTAACTGGCACAAAGTCAGTTAAAATAAACTGTCACTATCCAGCTAGCTTGAGTCTGAGTGGCATGCGGCAGCCTGAGTGGCATGCGGCAGCACTATCATCAGATAGCACAGACCCTATTCTACAAATTAGGGGAAGATATAAGTGATACATTTGGCTTTATAGAAAAAATGTTGCATTAGAAATGGCTGGTGATTTCTTCTATGGCAGGATTATACTGCAGCATACAGTGATCATTTGCCTGCTGGCAATCAGTCAAACTGGGAACCATCCTTGGCACTGGTGGTAGAGCATAGGAAACCTGGTATATTGTTGCGGAGAGCCTCCACCTAATGGCCTCCAAGGGATACACCAAATGTAAATAAAAATAGTAACATATAGTGGTGTGCCATGTTACACATGCACCCTTGTTTTGTCCCATTTCCCCTTCTGTTGTCCCCTCTGAGCTCTGTCTGTTGGTTTACCCCACTTGTCCAGTAGTATATATTGGGCTCCATTTTTAACTGCATGTGCAGTATATTGCTAGAGTGGATCATTTTATAATCTTTTTTTATCTATCTGGATGTTGTCAAGATCCTCACAGTTTTGCAATAAACTTCCCAACGATCTTCAAGGTGCCATTCTGATTGAGTCAACTGACATTCCTGAGGTTGTAAGTTTTTGCTTTCTCAAGACTACTTGATAAGTTAAAGAGATCACACTTTCATTGCTTAGAAAGCAACGTGAAGCCTTCTGAAATCAGAAGGTATTAACCTTTCTCGTGCCACACACACAGCAATGCCTAGATAACAAAAATAAGAGTTTTAATTCTCCCATTAGTTTGCTTAGAAAGTGAGGCAGAACAGGTAGCAATAAGAGTAGATTTTATGAAGATAATACTATGCAACATATGTGGGTGTATATGTCTGATAACAAAACCTAGGCTACTAAATAAAACAGACCAGTACCAGTTACCACAAATAGCAGGTAACACTACCTTTCCCAAAGTACCTCTCCTTTAGGTGATACAGATGCTCCCATGCAGCATAAATTCAGGTCAGCAAATTGGCATCTTAGTGTTGATGCTCCAGATCCAGAAATTGTTCAAATAACAGCTGGCACTGAAGGCAAATAAAGTATGAGTATCAGCTGGCATTGAAAGGGTTAAAGCATTAGGCAACACTAGTTGCAACTTTGGCTTTTAATTACTCCACATTTCTCCTGTTTATGATTATATACTCAGTGTATAAGTACCTGTACTATGTATTTGGGCTTTGCCCAGATTTATAACTGTATTAATTAATGTTGAACCAACAACAGAGACAGCACTTTCAAAGGAAAATTCATGTCAATTATGTAAGGGCAGGACACAAATATCAGTGTACCCAAGTTCCATTTATTATCCCCACTATCTGAATTGTGTTATTTGGTTATCTATCCAATATATATATATATGGTGAATAACAAGTAAGTTGCAGTAGCATCTGCTAAAATTCACAGCCCTGTGGTTTGGCAGTCAAAGTAATAAATTCCTTTAGTAGCCTGGCATAAATAAAATCTGCTAAATAAAAATGAGGAGTGCCAATATATTGGGTCAAGTGTATGTCTTCCATAAACATCACAAACAACCTGAAGTACTTTCTTGAAGAGCACTGTGCCACCGATCCATGAATGCTGATCCAGTGAGCCCTACACTTACTTTAAATGGATTCATTCTTTAGGAATTCTGTTATTTCAGTCTGTAATTTTATAGAGATTAAAATGGGTGCCATATGCAGTGTTTTTATTTGTAGCAACTTTTTCACCCACATTTAAGTTCAGTTTGTCTAATGCAAATGTCCCCTTCACCCAGGGGCATGTGCAGAACATGGTCAGTGAGAATTCTAGAGTATTATCTAACATATGAAGAGGAAACTAACCATAGCATTATCAACAAGTCATAACAAGCTAAGACATTGGTAGCTATTCAGTGTTTGTATTAGGAGGAAGAGGGGGATGTAACTGTAAAGAAAAAAGGTGACCCACACTATTGGGGGCAAAAAGAGTTCATAGAAGCAAAACTATAGAAGATGGGCAGGAAACTAGCCAAGAGACTAACTCAGAAAGATTGGATGCAGATAGACAAATGTTAAAAAGGTGTGAGATGCAATGGTTGCAAAATAAACTCTGTGATTCACTGTGAGATAACTGGACAATTGAGGTTAATCTGTACTGAGGGTTATATGGCATTGTATTGGTGCATATCAGGTTGTGAGGCACTGTATGAATCATTGGAGTTATGTGTCATTTTGGGTGCCATGGCTGTGTGTGTCAGCGGATGGGTGTATCTCTCATTTATCATCTAAATCAGGGGTCAGCAACCTTTACGATCAAAAGAGCCATTTTGCCCCCTCTTCCACTAAAGAAAAATAGTCTGGAGCCGCAAAACAGAACACAGTTTATAAACTTTTAAACGTTTTTTTATTTTTTTATTTTAACTGTTACAACAACAGAATACAACAAACAAATATGCAGTGTGCATGTGTAAGCCTACTTTGAAATAAATTAAACACTGAATAGCCCTATTAAATACTAGGGATGCACCGAATCCACTATTTTGGATTCGGCCGAACCCCCGAATCCTTCGCAAAGGATTCGGCCGAATACCGAACCGAATCCGAACCGTAATTTGCATATGCAAATTAGGGGTGGGAAGGGGAATTTTTTTTTACTTCCTTTTTTTGTGACAAAAAGTCACGCAATTTCCCTCGCCACCCCTAATTTGCATATGCAAATTAGGATTCGGATTCGGTTCGGCCAGGCACAAGGATTTGTCCGAATCCGAATCCTGCTGAAAAAGGCCGAATCCTGGGCGAATCCCGAACCGAATCCTGGATTCGGTGCATTCCTATTAAATACTAATGTTCTCATCTGTTTAAAGGCGAGGGCTATAGACGTCATTAAAATATGCGTCACATCCACGTCTATAGCCCTCGCAACTGCTGCAGTTGGACTCTGGAGGCTTCTCTCTTGTTCGGAGTGTGCGACCACGGTAAGGACCATAATGAATCATCTTGCTGCCGGCTCGGTCTTGCCTGAGATGTCTATACAGGCCACGCACCTGCTGGCGGCAGCTTGAGTGTGCGACAGCTGTAAGCTAAGGGTTAGCTTACCACGGTCGCACACTCAAGAAGCCGCCAGCAGGTGCGAGGGCTCTATAGACGATGTGACAGGCAAAGCCGCAAGACTGAGCCACAGCAAGCAGGATGAAGAGCCACATGAGGATCCGGAGCCGCGGGTTGCCTACCCCTGATCTAAATAGTTTCATTAGGCTCTGGAGATTGTGTTGCTGTGCTGGGTTGCACACCATAACATACAGTGGCTGCACTGGAGTCTGTATGTCATACTGTTCACATACTGTGGGTTTACTAGATGCTGTGTGACAAAGCTTGGGTGCATTGTGCACTATAAGACATACTGTCGATGGGTATTGCTAGAAGATTGTGGCTATGCTAGGTACTGTGTCACATATCTTGGGTGCACTTGACACTTTTAGCCAGCACTCAGCATTATGAGACATACTGTAGAAGTGGCATACATGGTTAAACTGGTACAGGTATGGGACCTATTATCCAGAATGCTCGGGACCTGGGGTTTTCCAGATAACAGATCTTTCCATAATTTGGATTCTCATACCTTAAGTCTACTAGAAAATCATGTAAACATTAAATAAATCCAATAGGTTGGCTTTTCTTCCAGTAAGGATTAACTATACCTTAGTTCAAGTACAAGGTACAGTTTTATTATTACAGAAAAAAAAAATCATGTTTAAAAAGTAGGATTATCTAATTATAATGGAGTCTATGGAAGATGGCTTTTCCATTATTCTGAGCTTTCTGGATAATGGATCCCATACCTGTAATACCAGGCACAGTATAACCTACACTGGGTGCACTGAGACACCACTGTGTGATATATAGTGGGTGTTCTGTGCACTGTAATTGGCTGGGAGTTGCATAACATACAGTAAGTGTCCTGGTGACTGTGAGAAATAACATACATGCAATTTCTTACATGTGTGACATTCCCTGGGTATATTGGGAACTGCCTGGCATACCAGGGGTGCACTGGGCACAGAAAGCCATACTGAGGGTGCACTAAAGCCTTATATTATTAGGACATAGGGGGTCCCACTACTTTGCACACTTAGGCCCTATACTAGCTTCACATCAAACAGTCCCCTGTGACTTACAGGATAAATCTAAATATTTTATTAGGGTGCTGGAACTATATAATTATTTTTCGATTCTCAGAGGGAAATGGGAAAATGAAATTTAGTGGGAAGGGAGTGAAAATGACAGACATAATAAGAGAAGAAATAAAGGGAGGGTTTGGAAGCAGAATGACATATGGAAAGGAAAGTAGAAATAAAGGGAGGGTTTGGAAGCAGAATGACATATGGAAAGGAAAGTAGAAATACTGTAGTTTGCCCAGTATGTTTACCAAACAGAAGACCTGACGACTTACTTTCTTTGTTGAGGGAGCCTCTCTGTGCACTGTAGTAAAGCAGATATTGTATTCCTGAATGATGGAGGGGTACAAACTGTTGAAATCGAGAAGCAAGATGAATTTGTCATAGAAACCTAAAAAAAAATAAAAAAATAAACAAAGACTGAGCAACAAACGACCACCAGTGGAGCAGCAGAGAGTGTTTGAGGAGCAAAAAACTACCAAGAGATGTGCAGCAGTAACTATACGAGGCAGGATGGAACCTTTGCTAAAGAAGTCCATATAACCAAAGCTATAAAATGTAAATCAGTAAACCACATAAATACATCCAGAATAGATTGTTTATTCCTTAAGGGTCAGGCCACACAGGGCGTTTTGGCGAGATTTGCTCGCCTGGCGACTAATCGCCTCGTTGTTGCGGCAAGCAATCTCCCCAAATGCCTTCCCTGACTCTACGCCGGCTAAAATGAAAACAAAACGCCGGCGCTAATCACACACGTCGGTTAGTTTTCACGAGGAAAGTTCGGGTGACTTCGGAAAACGAACCGCCGCGTGTGATTAGCGCTGGCGTTTTTCGATTAGTCGCCAGGCAACCAGATCTCCCCAAAACGACCTGTGTGGACTTACCCTAAAATGTCCTAACATGGTTTGTGTTAAATTGGATTGTACTACTAGCCATTATATTCATAATCCTGAACTAATGCCTAGTGGACTAATAGTCAAGGGCTCCTATTTTTCTAATTTTCTAAGCACAATTGATGTTTAAATTTACTTTTATTTTGTAACATTTCTGGGGTTTTAGGGATCAAATGTAATTTTAGGGGCAGATTTATCAAAGTGTGAGATTAGAACTCACCACAGAACTCCAATGAACTCCATTGATAAATATGATTCTAAAAATTATATATGAATCAATAGAAAGAGAATTTTTCTGTGGCGAGTGCTAATCTCACACTGATAAATCTGCCCCTATATGTAATAAGTGTGTCTTCATCTATAGAACTGTTTATATTGGGAATCAAAATCCATGGGAAAATGTGTTCTTCTCAAAAAAAAAGCTTGTTCTTTTCATTTTCATTTGTGGAATAAGTTTAATACTGGGGAAATATATTCTTAATTGAACCTACCCACTTTGGGTTCCAGGACCAATCCTCCAGCATAGGCAGCTTTCCTTCGACTCTTATTTTTATTTTGATCCGTGCCCATTTCATCATTGTCCTCCACCTAACAATAAAGCGAAATAAAGTAACAAAATGAAAGATTCATATAAAATATTATACACGGGTATGGGATCTGTTATCCAGAATGCTCGGGACCTGTGGTTTTCCGGGTAACAGATCTTTCCGTAATTTAGATCTTCATGCATTAAAGGGGACCTGTCACCCAAAAAATATATTTAAAATCCTATTTTATCACATTAGTCAAGCAAAATGAACTTTAATTACACTACATAAATTATTTGAATCTGGTTTCCTTCAGTCTGGGAATTCATAATTATAGGAGCTATTTTGTGGACACTGTTATTAAGACAAGCCTTGCATCATCTCAGAATCTTGTTTGTGCACCAGAATGGGGGACCTGATGTCCATCCCCATGAACTTACAACAGCTATGAATGTTTTAATAATAAATAAAAATTGGATTTCATGTTTAATTTGAAAAGGACTTTTATTATACAGATTTTTATGTCTGGTTGACAGGTTGACTTTAAGTCGACTAGAATATCATGTAAAGATTATATAAACACAATAGGCTGGTTTTGCTCCCAATAAGAATTAATTATTTCTTAGTTTGGTATAAGTACAAGGTACGGTTCCATTATTACAGAGAAAAAGGACCTTTTTTAAAAATTTGGATTATTTGGATACAATGGAGTCTATGGTAAGTAATTGAGATTTCTGGAAAACGGGTTTCCGAATAACTAATCCCATACCTGTAAACACATTTTTTTTATCATGTTACTAGTCCTGCCATTAAGAAAAGTTAAGAAAAAAAGTCTGCCAACAGATCTAAAACAATTTTAACTTAATAGATGGTTGAAGAATCCATTTAGAAAAAAAAATATATGATTATTTGCCTTAAAAACCAGATCACATTTCACAAGATCATAATTCAGTTAAAAGATTGAATACAGTAAATGATCAATGAGAGCTTAGCATTTTAAATGGGACAGTGCATGTATTACATTAATCATGCCTTTATGCCCTACTAAATCTTCCATAACAGATTACAATTCTCTAGTAGTGATGGGCGAATTTGCGCCGTGTTACTTTGCCAAAAAGGCAAAAAATTCGCAAAATGGTGCTGGCGTCTCATTTTTGATGCCGCATCAGTTTTTTTTTTTGGATGCGGCGAATTTTCGCGGCCATTTTGCAAATTCGCTGCGAATTTGCACCTGCCGAATAAATTCGCCCATCACTAGTCTCTAGAAAGATGCAATGAGAGTAAAGGAAAAGGCTTTACATAAAAAAAATACACTGGACAGTATGGCAGGTCAGATTATTGTGGATAACAGTTTAAATAATACCTTCTAGTGATCTGTACATAAACTTACCATGCACACGATCATGTACAAAGCATGACCAGCTATGGAAGGAAGCCGAGCCCTTATCTGTAATCCCACCCAGTTCCCTTTATAAATCTTTTATAATAAATATTTCTCTCACTCACAGTGGTCTGCTGCATTTTCTTGAACACTGGTTTGTCTGGCACTATGAAGTTATTTTCTGTGAAGGCGTGAAGCAGTAGGTACTCGTTTCTTTCTGAGCGTCCACCCATTAATGTCCTTGACTGCAAAAAAAGAAAAAAACGATTTTAATCCAAAATGCTCGGGACGTGGTATTTTCCAGAAACCGGTCTTCATACCTTAAAGCTGGCCATAGACGCAAAGATCCGATCAGACTTTCCCATCTCCCGACCTGCCACTAACAATTCCGATCAAATAAAGTAGAAAAGAACAAATCAGCCGATGTTCTGCCCCTGACCACAATCGTATGAAAGTTATGTCCGACCATGAATTCTCGATTCGTACGATCAGATCTTTGCGTCTATGGCCATCTTAAGTCTACTAGAAAATCATGTAAACATTAAATAAACACAAAAGGCTAGTTTAACTTTCAGTAAGGATTAATTATATCTTAGTTTGGATCAAGTACAAGGTACAGGTATGGGACCTATTATCCAGAATGACCAGGATCTGGGGCTTTCCAGATAATAGATCATTCCGTAATTTGGATCTTCAGTCCTTAAAGGAGAAGGAAAGGCTAAAATTAAGTAAGCTTTATCAGAAAGGTCTATATAAATACACCAGTAAACCCTCAAAGTAATGCTGCTCTGAGTCCTCTATCAAAAGAAACAGCACATTTCTTTCCTTCTATTGTGTACTCATGGGCTTCTGTATCAGACTTCCTGTTTTCAGCTTACACCTCCAGGGCACGGCCTTCAGCATGCTCAGTTTGCTCCTCTCCCAATCTCTCCTCCCTTCCCTGCTGTAATCCGAGCCCAGCGCTATGAGCGAGCAGGGAGAGACTCAGGCAGCAAGTGATGACACACCAAGCTAATATGGCAGTTGCTATCCTAAACAGAGAACACTTCAAAAGCTGTTTACTCAAGTATAGTAAAGCATTCTGCAGAATAAATATAGTGTTATAGCTTGCACTTTTGTGGCTTATCTATTGGCAATAAACTGCTTCAGTAGCTTTCCTTCTCCTTTAAGTCTACTAGAAAATCATGTAAACATAATGTAACCCCAGAAGGCTGGTTCTGCTTCCAATAAAGATTAATTATATCTAAGTTGGGATCATGTAAAAGCTACTGTTTAATAATTAAAGAGAAAAGGGAAATAATTTCTTAAAATTTGTACCGTATATACTCGAGTATAAGCCGACCCGAGTATACCTAATTTTACTTACGAAAACTGGGGAAACTCGAGTATAAGCCTAGACACAACTAAGACTGTTAGACAAGCAGGTACCACCATCAAAACTTAAAATCAGGATGCAAAATGGGGGTTCTACTATAAATATAAATATATATATATATATCAATATATCAAGTCATGGTTTTACAATTTAACCAAAGAGGCCAAATAGTTAACCATATTTTCAAAATTGTGGCATTTAAAAATTCCACATATCCAGTTTAGTTTAATAGAGCTGCTCAGGATCAGGAAAAAAAAAGAACTTTGATTACATTATAAAAATGCTTAGAACTCAGCTAAATTGAATATGAAATCTTGGGTTTGGTGCCTTTCAACATATTAACTAAGAAGTAACAGAATTCTAAATATATTACAAATACTTCCACTTTTTACGGATTGTGCCAGTATGAAGTATGCCCAAGGCAACCGACCAGCTCATTTAAAAAAAAAGAAAAATGCTGTTATATAGTTATATAGTGTTGTTGTCTTGAGTTGCAAGAGTTTGGCCAAGCTGGCAACAAAATTGGACGTTAAAGGGGTAATCCAGGACTGGAGAATGGGTAATAAAAATTAAGCCCCACATAATACAGTGACTTTTGGGAGGTATGAGACCAGAATTAAAATCTGTATGTTGCATTAATGCCAGAAAGATCACAGTAGACATGGAATCTGATTGCATTAACCCCAGGTATGAGACATATACGGGTGTGTTGTACTACAACTCTCTGAATCTCAAGAGATCCTATAGTTTAAGGATAAAAATAGAGATGCACCGAATCCAAGATTAGGTTCGGGATTCGGCCTTTTTTTAGCAGGATTCGAATTCGGCCAAATCCTTGTGCGTGGCCGAACAGAATCCGAATCCTAATTTGAATGTGTAAATTAAGGGCGGGTAGGGAAATCACGTGGTCTTACATCACAAAAGAAGAAATTTTTTCCACTTTTTCCTTTTTTGTTAGGTTTTCGGCCGAATCTTTGACCAAGGATTCGGGGATTCGGTCGAATCCCAAATAGTGGATTCGGTGCACCCCTAGATCAAACACAGTCATGCATGTTACCCCCCTCCCCCAGTCACCAAGTAGTATCACAATAACATACCTAATGTAGCTGGAAAGGGTTTGTTTTCCTTAAAGCTTACTTTTTGCTGAAGGTAAAACAGTGACCTTCTTTCCACATCTGCCCGTCCCATTGCATGCCAGCTATTGTCAATTTACATTTAAGGGGTGGTTCACCTTTAAGTATGTTATAGATTGGCCAATTCTAATAACTATTCGATTGGCCTTTGTTTTTTCTTTTTTTTTATAGGTTTTGAACTATTTGCAATCTTCTCTTTCCAGCTTTCAAATAGGGGTCACTGGCCTCACCTGAAAACAAATGTTCTGTAAGGCTATAGCTGTATTGTTATTGCTACTTTTTATTACTTCTCTTTTTATTCAGACCCTCTCTTATTCATATTCCAGTCTCCAATTCAAAGCAATGCATGGTTGCTAGGGTAAGTTGGACCCTAGCAACCAGATTTCTAAAACTGCAAGCTGGAGAGCTGCTGAATAAAAAGCGAAATAACAAAAAAGGTGAGAATGGAGGCAACTTTGGGTGACTTCGGAAAATGAATCGCTCCGAGTGCCATCCCATTGGTGGTTTACATTTTAGTCAGCGGGAAGTGCCCTGATAAGCGTTGTACCTCCTGCTAATCCCTACCTTGTGCCTCTGAATGACATGCAAGTTAGGGGTGGAAAGGGGGCAATGTCGGCCTGGGCCGGCCCAGCCATGTTTCCCCGATCTCTGCTGTGCTACCGCGCAGGCACGTAGTGCGATGGTGTTCACGGAGGAGCGCACTGCACAGGCGTTCGTGCAGGTGCACGCCGCACCAGCATTCGTGCAGGAGCGCGCAGAGGCAGACTGAGAGGCCCGAGATGGAGGCACGCAGAGGTAAGCCAGGAGGGGGCCCCCAGTGACTGCTTGGAGGGGCCTTCATGTGCCAGTCCCGGTGGGCCCCCATTACTCCAGTCCAACCCTGAAAGGGGGAAGCCTAGGTGCCTACCCCTCCATAAAACATCGCTAGCAAGTAATTCAATGCACCACGCAGTGGTCAGAGTGCAACAAAATGACCAATTGTGGCATTTTTATTTGTATTTTTCAGAATGTGCATTGTTTGGTACATTGTAAATGAGGCCCACTGTCAGGCAAACCCTTCCACTTGTATGCCAAAACATTAACTTTTATTCCCAAACCAAAATCTGTGTCCTTACATTTCGACAGCATGGTATACACACAAGAAATTTTTACATTTTCATCTCCATTATTGTCGAAATTCTTTCTGTGGAGAGAATAAAATCATTGCTTCTCAAATATCTGAATGCCATGGGTTTTGTTTTTTAGAAACAATGGTGCCATTATTATAAATAGACATATAATCTCTCAAATCGACATAGAGAATGCACCATTTTAGTATGCATAAGATATCATTAAAGAAGAAGGAAAGGCATCATACACTTGGAGGTGCCAAATGTTAGGCACCCCAAGTGATTGTATTGACTTACCCAAAACCCCAGGCTGGTGCTTCTATCAGCAGAAGACTGCACTGGCCTGGGGTTATACCAGTGAGCACCACGGAGCGATCCTCTTCCTGCTTCTTCTTTCTTCTTGTGGTTGCGCATGTGCAGTAGAGTGAAAAGCAGAACTTTAACTTAAAAGTCGCCTATTTTGTTCAACTGCGCATGCGTCTGTCCCGGGAAATTTGAAGAAAGAAGATCTCTCAGTGGTGCTCGCTGGAATAACCCCGGGCCGGTGCAGTTTTCTGCTAATAGGAGCACCAGCCCGGGGTTTCAGGTAAGTTGATACAATCACTTGGGGTGCCTAACATTTGGTACCCAGAAGTGTACGATGCATTTCCTTCTCCTTTAAAGAGAATGTAGCATTATTGTATGTGAGACCAAGCTCCCTCTCAAACTCAAATCACCTGATTTCCATAAATGCAAACATGGACATCAAGCTACTAACAGACACATTAGGGGGGATTTACTAAAATCCAAATTGATCTCATTGTTTTATTAAGCAAAGCTCAACAAAAACTTCCATCCATTTACCTTATTTATCATAACTCGATACATTCAGATCACCTAAAATTGAGCAAAAACCTAAATAGTACAAATTTTTCGGACGTTACTCCTGAATTGCTCAATTTTTTCTGGTTATCGCCTGAAAAACCCCAAAATTCTTTGTATTATCGAACTAAACCCAGCGCAGACCACAATATCTTCAAATTGGAATAGGGACATGTGCCATTGACTTATACATGACCTGAGCAGGTTTGAGATGCTGGGTTTTTGGATACTGGCTTTCTGCAGCATAAGAAGTCTTGAAAAACTTTTTTTTTTCCATGAAAAAACTGAGTTTTCCCCAACCAGAAAAAAATCATGGTTTAATAAATAACCCTGTCTATTTTGAAATCACAGTGAGAAAACCCATGCAAACCAATGACAAACATTCGGGTTGGCTGATGTATTGGATGTTTTGCATTATTGTGTTTTTGGTATTTCAAGATAGTTAAAGGAGAACTAAACCTTAAAAATTTATTTGGCTAAACATGCCATATTTTATATACTGAACTTATTGCACCAGCCTAAAGTTTCAGCTTGTCAATAGCAGCAATGATCCAGGACGTCAAACTTGTCACAGTGAGGTTGGTCTGTAATATGAGCTAATTGCACTGGTTTCTGTGCTGTCAACACAGAACGTTAAATATTTTATGATGATATTCACATTGGCAGTTAAGAGGAATGTGTAAATGAGGGAAATTGTGAATATTTCCGAAAGAAAATCTTTACATTTAGAAATCAAAAGGCATCTCAATATCAGGAAACGTCTTTCTTATTAAGTCCACCACACAGGATGGGATAGGGATTCTGTTCCCTGGTCCAACATTACCATGTGCCCATGGTGAGAAGGGCTGGTAAGTTGCCTTTCTGAGGATCCTAAAAAACCTTTGCCGGTTATTACATAAAAATGTCTAGAAGTTTTAGATGATTTAGTGTTACCCTTCCTTTACCAAACTTACATATAATACACTTGATTCCAAACATGAAGTTCCATATTTTATTTATATATCTACTCCTATCCTAAGCCCCCCTCTACCTGCCAACATTGGTAGAACAGATAGAGGATGCGGAAAAAAAAAAGGGAATTTCTTCTCTACATAAACCAAATTTATTGTCTCCCACTTTCTCTGCTTTCCCTAATTTTGCATTTTGCTCCCATCTTCCTTTTATCTTCTCCTTGCTATCATAGTTACATAGTAAGTAAGGTTGAAAAAAAAGACACACGTTCATCAACCTTTCAACTCTATTTTAACCTGCGTGCCAGTTGATCCAGAGGAAGGAAAAAAAACCCATTTGAAGCCTCTCTAATTTGCCAGAAGGGGAAAAATTCCTTCCTGACTCCAAAATGGCAATCGGACTAGTCCCTGGATCAACTTGTACTATGAGCTATCTCCCATAACCCTGTATTCCCTCACTTGCTAAAAAGCCATCCAACCCCTTCTTAAAGCTATCTAATGTATCCGTCTGTACAACTGATTCAGGGAGAGGATTCCACATCTTCACGGCTCTCACTGTAAAAAACCCCTTCCGAATATTTAGGCGGAACCTCTTTTCTTCTAATCAGAATGGGTGACCTCTTGTCAGCTGGAAAGACCTACTGGTAAATAAAGCATTAGTGAGATTATTATATGATCCCCAATCATATCATAATCTCTCTAATAACCTGGTCTTAGTTCCTTCCCACATGTCTGCTTCCCCATGTGCCATCTCATTACTACTAATTTTACTTCCTCCAAGTACCATTTGTTTCCCCAGCCCATGAGATTTCATCTTCTCATCTTTCATGCCAACTCGGATAAGTATCAAAAGGCAAATTCCAAAATAGTGGATTTCGTACATCATTAACAGAAAGTCAAGGAAAGTGAATAATGGGCTGGTAAAAACAAAATATATAGCAGTGTCTGCATTGTTCTAGACAAACAAACATTCACAGTATAAACTGAAAAATGTTTCAAGATTTTGCTTTCCTTTGAATGACTGAACTAATATTTAGTTGTATAATCAGTGTTTCTAAGAACTTCTGCACATCTGTGTTGTATGGAGTCCATCAACTTCTGGCACCTGTTACATTCCACAATTCTTCTGCATTTCTGGGTTTTGCCTCAGAAACAGCATTTTTGATGTCACCCACAAGTTTTCTATTGGATTAAGGTCCAGGGATCGGTTTGGCCACTCTATAACGTCAACCTTGTTGGTCTAGAACCAAGATGTTGCTCATTTACTTGTGTGTTTGGGGTCGTTGTCTTGTTCAAACTCCCATTTCAAGGGATTTACTCTTCGGCATAAGGCAACATGACCAAGTATTTTGATGTATTGAAACTGATCCATGATCCCTGGTATGTGATAAATAGGCCCAACACCATAGTATGAGAAACATCCCCATATCATGATGCTTGTCTCACCATGTTTCACTGTCTTTACACTGTACTGTGACTTGAATTCAGTGTTTGGGGTCGTCTGACAAACTGTCTGCAGCCTCTAGACCCAAAAAGAACAATCTTGCTTTCATCAGTCCACAAAATGTTGAGCCATTTCTCTTTAGGCCAGTCAGTGTGTTCTTTGGCAAATTGTAAGCTCTTCAGCACGTCTTTTTTCCCCAACTATGGGACTTTGCGGGGGCTTCTTGCCGATAGCTTGGCTTCACATAGGTGTCTTCTAATTGTAACAGTATCACAGGTAACTTTACACCTTCTTTCATCTTCCGGGAGCTGATCATTGGCTGAGTCTTTTCCATTTTGGCTATTCTTCTATCCATTCAAATGGTAGTTTTCCCATTTTCGTCCACATCTTTCAAGTTTCGGTTGCCATTTTAAAGCATTTAAGATCATTTTCAGCCTATCATTTTCTGCACTTCTTTATACGTTTTTCCCTCAACTTTTTAAGCAAAGTACGCTGTTCAGTGTCTGGGACATCCCATTTTAATCAGATTTTCAGAGAGAAATGCAGTATAACCAGCATGCAAAACATTTGCTGCCGTAATTGACACCAGTTTTTTACAGAATGAATGACGTCACTAATTGAACGTCACACTGCTATTATTTGGAACAAGCTATTATTATTTTAAACACTGCTATTATTTGGAATAAGCCTCAATGATTCAATTACACAGAATCAGCAGCATGTATGTCATGACTGTTGGATTTCTATTACTCTACTACACCTACTAGTAAATTATTTGCTATGTAGAAAAATAATTTTGACCTAAAACATCAGATTTGTGATGTTGGACTGCTATTATTCTAAACATATCTGTATTTTGCTGTTAAAGGGAGCACGGACTCCAAACTGACAAAGAGTCAACAGCAGTAAGTTATAGGGATTCTTTTGGTTGCACTTCTATGCAGATGACTTCCTGCTATTTAAGGCAGTCCCCTGGTAGTCCCTCACTAAATATACTGAGACAATTCAAAATTGCTGCAATGGTCTGGGTTATGCTCCCTCATACCATCTAGGGCAGATGTTAAGTTTAAAGTGATCTACCTCTCTCAATCCATAAAGGCTTATCACACTAACACTTGTTAGCCAGCCAGCCAGCTCTATCATGCCCATAGATGGTTACATATTGAGCACACAGATTTCCATCTTGCTCAGTGGAGGCCATGCCCATGAGATGTTTATCGTGTATGAAAACTAGTTGACCTGGTAAATGTACCATCACTACCCTATATAGAGCTTAGAAAAATGGCCATATATCATAAAGCTACAATACTTCGTTTATCGGCCCATATTGTGGCTCAAGCCGAGATCTCCAGGTAGATCACAAATGATAAATAATTAAGCTGGACCACTTCCTCCAGATCTTCTACCCCCACCATCCCATAAAATCAGTAAAAAAAGACCATCACACACATTACGTACAAACACAACTGATGTTATTAATAGCAAGAGTATAAAAAAAACAAAACACAGAATGCTTACACCAGTTTGACAGATGATGAGCGATATTTGCATTCCCCCACTCATCGATGATGGCAATAAAGGAAAAACAGAATTCTGAAAATGTGCCGCCTTTAACATGAGCTACGTGTACTGTGGGACCAGCGCTAGGATACGACAGTAGCGCTCATGGCATCTGGCATGCAGGAATCTCTGGAGCAATATGTTGAGGTGAGCTCTCGAATTGTTTTAGAGCTGCACTGAATCCATCAACGTGGGATTTGGCCAAATACGGAGCTCTTCCCTAAAAAATTTGGCTAAATACTGAACCTTAACTATTAAAGGACAATGAAAGCCTCAGTCACTGATATATATGAATTACTTAGCACAGGCCAGCACTTCTCTTTTTAAAAAGCAACCTGGGAGTAGTTCTCTGCTGTCTTTCCCCAGCTTCTCAGGCATCCTCTGCACCTCTCTACTGTGCATGGGCCAATGGTGAAAGTCTTCATGGGATGCCTAGAAAGCTGGGGGGGGGGGAAGATGCAGAAAACAACCAATGGTAAGTGCCTTAGTCTTTACCATTTGAGCATATACGTATCTTCCAGATTTCTACCTACAGCTGTCCAGTATATTATAAGTCACATGACCTTTAGGGTTCAGGTTTGGTTGGCTGAGCACCAAGAATTGAGTCCAAATCCTACAAAAAGTGCTTTCAGCTCCAAGGGTCAGGGCACACGCTCAGATTCGGGGAGATTAGTTGCCCGGCAACAAATCTTTTCTTCAGGGCAACCAACCCCCCCCCCCCCGAACTGCCTCCCGCCGCTAGAATGTAAATCCACTGCAGGATGTCACTCTGAGTCGTCTCGCCAGGAAACTTCGGGTGACTTCGGAAAACATTCTAGCCGATGGGAAGCAGTTTGGGAGGGTTGGTTGCTGGGCAACTAATCTCCCTGAATCTGAGCATGTGCCCTGACTCCAAAGCTCAATCATGGATTTTATACATAATTGTATAACAAAAAAAAAAAAAAAGTCTGCACTGAGAGCTCCACACAGAGGTCCATTAGTTGTTATTGAATAAAACAAAAATCCAGCATTGCTTGAAAACCAGATGTTGCTGGCGTTTAAAGAAGAACGAAAGGTAACAACTAACCACTACCCTCTGCAACAGTTCACACATTGTTCTAGCCGATCGCTAAGTTTTTAGCCTACGATCTAAGTATATCATTTGTTTTGGTTGATCAAAATTACAACCTTTGTCTCCAAATGCCGGTGCCATCTTTGTAAGGTAAGCGCTACTTCCCGTGCCTGCATTTTACTTTGTGAGCATGTGCGAATGATGCCTGCCTTTGCCCTGAGCTTACTATAAGCACGCCATCGTAGCGAGGAGGATCAATTTGTTATCTACAAATGCGCACTGAGACTCAAGGAAGAAACAGAGACTTATTTTTGTAACGTCATCCGACAGAGACTCCCTATCTCGAAGCAGCGCTTGCTACAGAGTGCAAGCAATAACACACAAATAATTAAGAGCAGTTAAATACAAGGATGCCTTTCTATTCAGCAATACTTTTAGTTCACCTTTCATTCTCCTTTAATGGCTTGTGCAGAGCTGCTGCTGCCCAGTCAGACATGGTGTAGAGAGTTGTCTAAGAAAAAGATCACGGAGCACAGAACTGCCAACATTAATACATGCCAGAAACCACCAGATCTACTGCAGCAATTTTCTTCTCTCAGGATACGAAGCAGAACATTAACATCAGATTACATCTTGGAACGACTGTAATGGAAGCAAACATTGGGTTTTATTCCTATAGCTTGTATGCATATGAAATAAGTCATATACTGGATTCTGTCTTAGAATTATACAGCAGTATAAATAAGTTCTAGCTGTTATCCTAACAAGAATCTGACAAGTAAAAACAAAAACTCATCTGCAGCAAATGAAGCCAGCGAGGCCTTGCTCTGAAGGAGGGGAGGACCGACACATAGGAAAACGATGCACTGATCCTCCTTTCCATTCCACCAAATACAAAGAAACGCTCAGTAATTACCATTACCTACTGTTTAATCTCTGGTAATCCGAGATATAAAGGTGCATTGAGGACACCACTGCCACTACTGGTGTCTCAGCTTCCATATATAATAAAGGTTTGTGAAAGGCAGAGGGGGCAGATTTTTGGGGTGGCTGCCATGCTTTAGAAGCTTTAGTCCAGTGCAACATCAGTCTAAAGTCATCAGGAGTCTGTGTCTGAGCCAGAGCTGCTTTCCCGGCTTATCTCGATTTGTAAGGAAGGCAAGTTGTCCAGACGGCTTTTTTTCTGCCGGATTTGCTCCTTTTCTTTGATCAGAGCTCCCCAGACTTGTTGTAATACAGTGTCCTCCTCTTCTGGGGCTGCCAGGGATTTCTCTGTCTTTTCACTGGGTCTGTCCTTCTCTTTTGGAGCAGTTCCTAAGCGATTCCAAAGACTTCCTATAGGGGAAAAGAAATTGTAAGGGCATATTAGCGGCACTTATATTGGTTCCACAGTGTTGGAAAAGAAAAAAAAAAAACATTATATCGCACAAAAGCCATGACTAACAAAGCTCAGCATAAGATAAGCTCTGCCAGCTTAAACTGCGCTCATCATGGAGGTGCTTTTTATTTACATTTGTAGGTTGTAGCAAGAGTTGATTATGTGCATGGCCTGAAATTGCCTCACTGAGGCAACTTTGGGCAACTATTGAAAACGCATCACTGTGTGTGCATTAGCGCAGGCGACTTTTCATTGTAGCCTATGGGGAAAAACGCTGAGGCAGTTCAGGGAGATAGTTGCTCAAAAGACAAGGAGATTAGTAGCCAGGCGACAAAATCTCCCTGAATCTCCTCGTGTGTCCTTACCCTTAAGGTTCTCCACCTAACAGCAGCTTCCAACACTCGTCACATCCTATGCTAGTTACAGCTGGTTAAAACTACAATGTTAAAGCAAACCTGTTTTCTTTTCCTTGCTGTCAGAGTACAGTCCTTTTCCTTCAGGCTGTTTTGGCAGACCCAGTCGGCTGTGTACGTCAGACAATGGTTCTCTTCGGGATGTGGGAGCTACGGTTAACGTTTTTCTTATTTCAGGGGAATGCGGCCTCTTTCCAAGCCTTTGGCGCACATCTGTAAAGATACAAACAAGAAATGGCTCCAAGCATATCCACTTAAGAATTAAGAGTAAAAGGAAAAGAAAAAAAAAATGAATTTTTCCAAGTCTGGTATCGGACATATTTGTGTCTGTGGCATAAAGTAATAAAGGGGTTACAATTATTCCTTGTACCTGATTTCCCACTGCTGCATTGTTGCCCTGATGTTGTACTTTGCCTTTTCTCTTCTAGTATCAGCCGCACATCAGCTGGTTTCTCAGAATGGGATTTGCTGCCAATTCGACTTTTCACACTGTTGCCTACGGACTCAGACCTCATAGAGTTTCTTAAGAAATAGAAAATAGTTTTTTCTTTTTATTCTTAAAAATCAATGCAAGACCATCATAACTTTGTCATAATATGAGAGAGACCAGTAAGAAATTAGCCAGGTCTCCATTGGCAATTCAGAGGCAAATGTCAGTAAATGTAGGGGCCTAGTGGCCTGATGGCTACCGTTTATTACAGAGGACAAGTGCAGATTTCAGAACAAAAAGGTACAAGTTAAATATATGAAGACTTTTAGTCATTCGTCATGAACAAAAGAAAAGCCACTTTATAAAATGGGAGGCATTTTTTCAAACAAAAAAAACGCCTTGACAATTCCAAAAACTATAAGTAATATATCAGGACCAGAAGGCTCAGTGTACATGAGATTCATCTCCTTAGAAGTTACCTCCCATCAAGGCATGGGCGTGGCTAACTATACCACCATCTACGGGCTAAACTCCATGAGTGCTTTTGTAGGATGTGTCGGATCAACAAAAGGCTTCCAACATGTCGGATGACGTTGCATGTGTCAAAATACAAATGGACTGATCTGATGCATAAACTACATGTACAATTTTCCATTTGTCACGACTGTCTGATGTGAGAGCTGCATCTACATCTGACAAGATAAAAACGCATGGTGTGGAAAGACGAAATATGTCGCATGTAAAAGCATAAAGAAAAGACTCCATCTGACTTTATCTGATCCAACTTTACATTTTAGCCTAGGGGGGGATCAGATTTTGTAGCACCCTACAAAATCTCGTGCAGTTGCATGGAGGACCAGATAAAATCTGACCCACAAAATCTACTGAAAAGTTTTATCCTATATTAGCGATAAGGAAGGGACCAAAGCAAACTCTCAAAGCAGAATATTTAAAAGGGGATAATCGCCAGTATTATTAAGTATTGGTGATGTATGTTTTGAAAACAAGATGGGGCTGAGCATGTTACAACTAGGGATGCACCGAATCCACTTTTTTTGGATTCGGCTGAACCCCCGAATCCTTCGTGAAAGATTCTGTTGAATACTGAATCCTAATTTGCATATGCAAATTAGGGGTGGAAGGGGAAAATGTTTTTACTTCCTTGTTTTGTGACAAAAAGTCACGCGAGTTCCCTCCTGCCCCTAATTTGCATATGCAAATTTGGATTCGGTTCGACCAGGCAGACGGATTCGGCCGAATCCTGCTGAAAAAGGCCAAATCCTGGCCGAATCGCAAACTGAATCCTGGATTTGGTGCATCCCTAGTGTCAGGACTACCAGAAGCACCCAACGGCACTGCTCACCTTCCTGGCGGTCGCAATTAAATCCAAGATGGCGGCACCCATGTTGACACATGGGTGCAGCATCGCTGCATGATGACGTCATCACTGGTGCCGATGAAAATCCAAGATGGCAGCGCCCATGTTGAACATATGGGTGCAGCGTCGCTGTATGATGATGTCATCACTAGTGCCGGGACACTAAAACCCTGCCCAATTATAATGTCTGGGGGCCTAGCGGCTCCCAATGGGAGTAGTCCGGACCAAGGAGGATGCCAGGAACAAGAGTCCAAGATCGTGGTATCCGAGGGGTTAAACATGAGAATAGTCAAAGTCCAGGCAAAGTTTCAGGAGGCAGGCAGATCAGGTTCAAAGTCAGAGTTTTAGGCAGGAATCAGGATAGCAATAGCAAAACACTCCCAGGTTCTATAGCACAAGAAACCTAATACTGGGCAGGGTTTCAGTGTCCAGGGCGCCCTTTTATGACAAAATCCCGGCACTAGTGATGACATCATCATGCAGCGAAGCTGCACCCATGTGTTCAACATGGGCGCCGCCATCTTGGATTTTCATTGCGACCGATGGGAAGGTGAGCAGCGCCGTCAGGTGCTTCTGGCAGTCCTGACATCTAGTTACAATTCAATTCAGTTCCCGTGCATCTAATAAAATGTTAAAAAAAGGTTCCTACCTTATAGTTTTGAGCTGAGACTCAACCTCATCGGCATACATAGTCATCTTCATGCTCTTTTTTGGTGAAGGTGTGGAGATCATTTTCAGTTCCAAATCATAGTCCATCTCATCGGAGTCAGAATTGCTGGCTGCAGAGCGCCGTGCACCTTCCCGTTCTCTTTTAAATGCCTGAAGCTCATCTCTATATTCTACCACACGATCATCCTCGTCCATATCTTCTTCCTCTTCCTCCTCTTCTTCCTCAATGGGTTCTTCTGGAACGTTCACCAGTCCTACAAGTTGAAATAAATCAAATTTCACCAACAACTAAAAAAGACCACAAAGGTGACAGATCGCTAACCAAAAAGATTGCAGGTTGTTTTCTGTGACAAAGGAAATTGGTTTAGTGTTACTTTTCCCTTGTCAGTCTCAGACCAAGGGTGATGACACGGTAAGATTTGTCATCTGTGGTTAAAAGGCAGGCGACAAATATCCTGAAAATGACTTGCCATAGTATAACATTTAGATTGCCTCAAGTAAAACCTATACAGATTTATTACTATTGCAGGTCATTTTCGGGAGATTTGTCGCCTGCAGTAGCGCAGATTTAATCACGGAGGTCAACTCTTACTGTGTGCAGTCACCCAAAAGGACTGGCATGGGTTGTATAAGGAATGGTGACAGATTGAATTGATATGTATCAATGAATGAAAGGAATTACATTTTTGGCTAAACATTCAGAAAATAATGCATAACTAGTGGCTCATGTGACTTTATACTGAGCTTAAAAGGGAAGTAAAGTCTAAAATAGAATAAGTTTAGAAATGCCTGATTGTGTATACTAAACAAACTTACAGCACCACAAGTCAAACAAATGATTTATGCTTTCAAAGTTGGCCACAGGGGGTCATCATCTTGAACTTTGTTAAACATCTTTGCAAGACCAAGACTGTGCGCACATGCTCAGTGTGGTCTGGGCTGTCAAATAATAATATCTGCCAGAAGCTGCTAATAATATAAATTAATAATCAGAATAGGCCGACTGCACTGGGTCCTGTGTTGTCATGTAATCTAATGTGGATTTTATCGTTTTTGTATTGATTAATACAAACTTTCTCCAACTCTGCAGAACCAGTGGCTGCAGCAAAATAATCCTCCAAATAGAATTCCAGTTCATCTGTTTAAATCTGTCTCCATGATCTTTGTCCATGCAGCTGGAGTTGGAAACAGTAAAGGGGATGTAAAGGCAAAAATAAAATCCAATACAAATCTCTACACAGTCGCAGACTGCTCTACAGGGAAACAAACAAAGCTGCTTGAGTTCTGCATGGCTGGGATGTAAGGCAGGGGCTCCCCCTGCTGTTCATAAGTATAATTGTTTCCCTGCAGAGCAGTTAGGGACCGTCTGACAATTCCTATTCACAGCAGTAAACGAAGAGAGAATTCCACTGCATACAGTCAGGTTTCTTATAAAAACAGTACACATGTTTTAATTAAAGTATATTGGAGATAGGTTTCTTTCATTAAAGAAAGTAAAAATGGGAATTTATTTTTTTTGCCTTTACATGCCCTTTAAGTTCATTTGGGAAACGTTCCCATGGCAGCCCCTGGACAAGGAGCCAAAACACTTATCTATTTCATCTTACATTAGCCAACTTAAAGCGCTAGCCACCACAGTCAGGACTGCCAACTCAGTTGACGGCAAGACATTGCATTAGAAACATATAGCTTTCCTTGCCCTTTTGTCTGGAGCCGATTTTCTGAATATGCATGACAGTGATATTTAGAAGTATCCCCGCAAACAGGGGATCATACTCGCATCATGAAATGCCTACCATCTAGCAAATACCAAGAAATATCCCTGCAAATCCTAAACCACTTAAAATATATATAGGCACGGCCTCTATAGACATGTGTTTGAAATGTGGTAACCTCAGAGCAGACCTTTAGTCCTGACTGAACAACAATTTTGGGAGGAGATCACCAATTACAGACAGGGATAAACATTATTCCTACCTGGGCTCTCTTTAGTAAACACATGAATGACCAGAAAAAGCTCTAGCGGAACATCTAGCTGCAGCGGCCAGGAAAGCAACACTACACCAATGGCTCTCATATACCCCCCACCTTTCACATCATTTTCCATCTTGATTGGATAGAAACCATGACTAATAAGGAAAAGTATCCTCAGAAATCCTTTGGCACATTGCTCACTTATATAACTACCCCAATCAACAAAGAACTTAACAATACTTGTCTTTCAACACACCACATGGCATAGCACTGAAATACTCCGAAACAACTCGCGTGTCCATGAGGCAGAACAGGCACTTTCATGCTCAAAACTCTCAATACAACTCTCAATACAACTCTCAATATACGTAACCCCCAGGAGTCACTGGGGCTCATTTATCAACACTGGGCAAATTTGCCCATGGGCAGTTACCCATAGCAACCAATCAGTGAATAGCTTTTTAAAGCCAGCTGCAAGTAGAACAATGAATGCAGCAATATGATTGGTTGCCATGGGTTACTGCCCATGGGCAAATTTGCCCAGTGTTGATAAATGACCCCCACTGTGCTGATTATTTACGAACAAATTTGGAATGAATGCCGTGATCTGAATACCTCTGGCAATGATTTAAAAACGGACACCTTAAAATGTCTCACTCTGAATGGAAAACCTTGGATACACTCTATGGGGCAAATTTACTAAAAGACGAAAATTTGCCAGTGTGACGTCATTTCAGTACTTCGCCGTTTTACTAACGGTCGCTGGCATAACTTCGCCAGTGAAGGAGATAGACTCTAGTGGTACTTCGCTCCCTTACGCCTGGTGAATTTGCACTCCGGCGAATGGACGTAACTACACAAATTCACTAAGATTCGGGTTTTACTGAACGTTACCTCTTGCGTCAGACTTGCCTTCGCCACCTCAGACCAGGCGAAGTGCAATAGAGTAGATAGGACTTCCTGAAAAAATAGTTGAAAATTTTTCAAAGTCCCAAAAAACGATTGTGTCCTTTTGCAGGGTGATGGGCTGAAAAAGAGCGTAAATTTTTTTTTGGGTAACCGGCTTCCCCCCTACATTTCCTAACACATAGCACATAAACTATATGCTGGGCTCATGTGTATGGCAATATAACAACTCTATTTTCTTTTATTAAGGTTTTATTAATAGGGCTTGTGTAGTGTAATATACTTGCTGCAAAATATACGTCCATTCAACTTTAACTTCCTGTATGCAAATTAGGCAACGCTAGTGCAACTTCACTTCGCTTGATGCAGTAATGCTAGCGCAACTTTGCCAGCGTTCGGCGCCCTGGACTCAACCTCAGATTTTAGTGAATTAGCGTAGTCCTGGTGAGTCTACGCCTGGCGAAATGTTTAGCTGTGAGCGGAGCCGTCGCTGGCGAATTTTCGAAGGTTAGTAAATTTGCCCCTATAACTCAAAAAGTTTAATTACGTTTTATTTTCTTTTATCTTTGTTACGTTTCAATTGTTTTGAAAACTCTAAATAAAAGCATTTAGGAGAAAAAAATTTAGAAATACAAAATTCTAACTAATTATATTTAAACACAGAAACAGCGATCAGTCATTCCAAATGTCATCCCATAGGCATAGGGCACTTACACATCAGCCTGTAGATGCCACCCAATAAATAAATACAGAATGCAACTAGATATGAGAAGCACAGACACTGGTTCTTTTATGCTTCTATATTGATGAACTATTGCCATGAACTATTGCCATGAAATAACATGCGAGTCCTAAAGGTAAAATAATGGGCGAAGTGAAGGCAGACACCATACTATGCTAAAGAGAACTAAACTGTACAACAAATAAATACACAGAATTCACATATTTCATTTCCTTCTTTATAGTGGCAGTCTAGTTCTCCTTTTATTGACTTTGCTTGCAGACCAGACTTCCATATTACCTGAGTGGTGGTGTTTGTAAGTTGGTGTTAAACCAACATCATCCCCGATAAAAGTCCTCTTCTTTATTACATCTCTTTGAAGGCGCCGGGAATGGTATCTTTTCTTCCTGTAATGTATAATACAGCACTTCAGTGGTGACCAGGGCATATTTTACCATGTATTTTATTTTTGCACCGAATAGGAGTATTCTAAAAAGTAGAGCAGAACTAATTTTAATAAAAAAATAAAAACTGAATTGTTTTTACATCGGATTTAAAGGACATATAAACTTTTAATGACTGAAGAACATTTCAAATCTGTAATTACTTGCCACTCTGGTTGTTCTAATGCTAATAGTAAGGTTGCAGCATCCCTTAATCACATAGGATTCTTTCTCCTCCTCTAACCCACTCTGCCCCCTCCCTCTGGAATTTCCTTTGGCTGTTGGCTCATGAGCATGCGCAGTTCTTCTCAACTCAGATTAATAAACACATCCTCCAGTCTAGCAGCCAATAAAGAGATGGCATTGCTGGTTCCAACATATACTCTGCCTTAGCTGTCTGCTCCTATTTTTAAATTCTAACCCCCTCTCCTGAGCTCAGAGTAATCATTACAGTGCTCAATCCAAGCAGAACTTGTCATCATAGTAAACACTGCCTGTTTATGCCTGCATTCTTTATTTGCATGAAATTTACATCACATATGTGCTCTTTGCAGATTTAATGTATTGATGATGTGTCAGAGGGAAAATGGCCCCTGGATGAAAGCTGCTATTTGTTTTAGGGAAATTAAATGTTGCTGGCAAAAGGAGGGGGTGTATGCTGTACAAATAATGTCATTTGGGTGGGGGAAATGTGCTCAACTTATATACATGGTAGGAAAATGTAGGCTTTACATGTCCTTTAAGGAGAGGTCTGTCATTTTAGGAGAAGGCCTGGGCAGCCACACATGGAATATTGTAGAACAGTGATAACAGGCCTTGTTTTAGAATTGTCTGTATGTAGAAATACCATAAAACTATTCCAGCCAATTGTTTTACTGCACTAATCAAAATTCTACAGGACATGTTCATGCATATTGGATCTTTAAAGGGGCACGCAATATAAAGCAGAAAATCAGAATAACAGAAATGCAAACTTTCAACATGGCCTAATCCAATTACTCTACCTACCATGAGTTGCTGAGGATACCCTTCATCCCTCCATAGTTAGGGTTTCCATATTTCATATAGTACTGACTCCTACGTGCTGCTCCAAGCTCTTTCTTGTCCTCTAAAGAACAAAATAAGGGATTTGGTTCATATTCTAAACACAAAACTGTGTAAAGTAAATACTGTTTACAAAGCAAATAAAACGGAAAAAGAAAAAACTAAATCCGTACAGGTCTTGGAAGACGAAACATTTTTCCAATACTATGTAAAACCTTACAAGGCACAGTATATTACAAGAATGACAACATAAAATCAAAAATAGAAATGTACAAGTCTGTTGTATCTCTCTTGTAACGTTTGCAAATCTTGTGATGTTTAAATTAGTGGGCACTTTAAGTGGAGGGGTAGAACCCTGCACCTCGTCCTCCTTCACTATCCAGAGTATATTCATCTTTATGTTCACCAGAGTAAAGGGCGAAACGGTCCTCCCATAAATTCATGGTCTGTACCAGAGCTGCAAGTAACAACTCCACCTTGTCAGAAGAATCTTAAAAAAAAAAAAATGCACTTTGAGGGGGAACCTTCTTATGGACATGGATCATGTATGCCCTCTTCTGCCTCTTTATCACAGACCCCCACCAACAAGCAGATAGTCTGTATAGTTAAACGGTACCTTTGATGTGCTCAAAAATAATGGGAGTGACCATGGATGCTTGATGCAGGTTCCACCACTTACTCATCTGGTGTCATTCTATCCAACACCCTTTCTAAGGAATTGGGCAGCCTTGATATGTCCTGCAAGCTATTTAATGATTGAATGAGAGCTTTGGCTCCTGCAAACATCAAGGGAAAGGCTCCTAGTGTTGCCCAGGATACTAAAAAAGTATCCTTCTCTGTATGTGAACAAACATCATCAAGTCACTCCAATTTGGCCAAAAGGCTGATCATGGATGTTGACTGTGCCATTTCACACAACATTTTAATGTTGCCTTAGATACAACATGTACAGCGTTTTTATATAAAACCTACATAAACTCAGGAGCTGGCCCCCAGAAGATGGCAATTTGTACCATCCAGATAGGATGAGGTCAGAGACTTTTGAAGACATAGCATGCAGTGTGTGAGAACAGAAGTCCTGTCCTCACAAAGTTTGCCTGAAGACCCCCAGAGATGCACTGAAGAGCATGAGGCAAACTCCCTACCCTGATGCAGGGATCCTTAGAAAGTTCAGAATTACAGAAGGCCACCTCCCATCGACTCCATTTTATCCAAATCTTAAAAAATGATTTCCCTTTTCTCTGTAATAACAAAACTAACTTGTACTTGATCCCAACTAAGATATAATTAATCCGTATTGGAAGCAAAACCAGCCTATTGGGTTTAGTTCATGTTTTCATGATTTTCTAGTAGACAAGGTATGAAGATCCAAATTAGAGAAGGTTCCGTTACCTAGAAAGCCCCAGGTCCTGAGCATTCTGGGTAATAGGTCCCATAACTGTACATGGAAATGGTGAGCAATCAGCTTAGTCAGGGTAGGAACAATTGGTCCTCCACAGCAACTACCTTTCAATAGAAGACCCTCCTCCAGTTCTATTCAGGCACAAAGCTTTTCCCAATAAGCTGTCTGGTGGATCAACAGCAGGAAGAGGCGGTTCTCTGATGCTTCTAGCAAGCACTGTTTCTTTATAGGTCCCTGGTAAGGCCTCAGCCAGAATAAACAGTGCAGTTTTGGACTAAAAGGGCATGTAAAGGTAAAAAAATAAAATCCCATTTTTACTTTCTTTAATGAAATATACTTTAATTAAAAAACGTGTACCGTTTTTATAAGAAACCTGACTGTATGCAGTGAAATTCTCCCTTCATTTACTGCTGTGGATAGGAATTGTCAGATGGTCCATAACTGCTGAGCAGGGAAACAATCATACTTATGAACAGCAGGGGGAGCCCCCGCCTTACTTCCCAGTCATGCAGAACTCAAGCAGCTTTGTTTAGGACGATCCCTAAGCAGCCCAGACCACACTGAGCATGTGCACAGTCTTAGTCTTGCAAACAAAGTTACAAGATGGTGACCCCTTGTAGCCAACTTTGAAAGCATAAATTATTAGTTTGATTAGGCTTGTGGTGCAGTAAGTTCATGTTTATATTTAGTATACAAAATACAGCATTTCTAGCCTTATTCTATTTTAGACTTTACATGCCCTTTAAGAGGGATATAAATGAACTGGAGAGAGTGCAGAGACATGCAACTAAACTGGTTAGAGGGATGGAAATTTTAAATTATGAGGGTAGACTGTCAAGTCAAAGTGAATATTGTCATCTCAGCAGTATACGAATACACCGTGAGACGAGACGATATGGCTCCAGCTAGTACAGATAGAGTGTCTCTGATGTAGATTCAGGTGTGACAGGAATGTTGTGGGAGGGCAGGCAGTGAGTTGAGGAGTCTGATAACTTGTGGAAAAAAGCTTTCGTGCAGCCTGGTTGATCGGGCTTTAATGCTGCGAAAGCGTCTGCCAGATGGGAGCAGATGGGAACAGTCCGTGTGAGGGGTGTGTGGAGTCCAGTGCAATGCAGGAGGCCTTTCTTGCACAGCGCTTGTGGAAGATGTCCTGCAGTGATGGAAGAACCACTCCAATGATGTTGCCATGTGGACTCCCAGGAATTTGGTGTTCTTCACTGTCTCTACCATGGAGCCGTTGATGTTGAGTGGTGTGTGAGCAGGGCGAGTTCTCCTGAAGTCGACAATCATGTCTTTCGTTTTATCCACATTCAAAGACAGGTTGTTCTCACTGCACCAGACCGCCAGCTGCTAAACCTCATCTCTGTACGCAGACTCATTGTTGTGGCTGATGAGCCCCACCACAGTCGTGTCAAACTTGGTGATGTGGTTTGTGCTGTTTCTAGCTGTGCAGTCATGTGTCAGCAATGTGTACAACAACGGTCTGAGAACACATCCTTGAGGAGCTCCTGTGCTCAATTTGATGGTGCTTGAAACGTTGTCGCCGATATGAACTGACCGAGGCCTCTCTGATAGAAATTCCAAAATCCAGTTGCACAAAGAGGTGCTCAATCCCAGCTCGCTCAGTTTCCCGCTCAGCTTTTGAGGGATGATGGTATTGAATGCTGAGCTAAAGTCTATGAACAGCATTCTCACATAACTGTCTTTCCTGTCCAGATGAGTTAATGAGAGGTGGACTACAGAGGATATGGCATCCTCAGTTGACCTGTTTGGCCGGTATGCAAATTGTAGTGGGTCCAGTGAGCGGGGGAGGGTGCTCTTGATGTGTGCCATCACAAGTCTCTCAAAGCATTTCATGATGCCTGGTGTTAGTACAGGTTACTGAAGATTCTTTTGGCACTGGAACGATGGTGGTGGACTTGAAGCATATAGGGATGATCATCTGGCTTAGAGATATGTTGAAGATGTCAGAAAAGACGTCTGCCAGCTGATCAGCACAGTCTCTGAGCACACGACCAGGAATGTTGTCTGGTCCGGCAGCCTTTCGTGGATTGCCCTTAGTTAAGGTTCACCTTACGTCGGCTGTGGCTAGACATATTAATTGGTCGGTGAGAGGAGGCGTGGCTTTCCTCACAGGCTCTTTGTTCAGCACGTCAAACCGTGCGTAGAACTTGTTCAGTTCCTCTGGGAGAGTGGCGTCTTCGTCACTGCTGCTCCGCGCAGGCTTGTACTGTATGACAGCCTGAATGCCTTGCCATACGTTGCGCGAGTCTTTTTTGTTGTCGAAATGTTTTTGAATGTTCAGTGTGTAGTCCTGCTTTGCTCGTCAGATAGTTCTAGAGAGGTTGGCCCTGGCTGTTTTAAGAGCAGCTCTGTCCCCCTGACCGGAAAGCAGCATCTCTCTCTCTTAGCCGTGCTCGAACCTTTGCTGTAAACCAGGGCTTTTCATTGGCTCTCGTGATGACAGTTTTGGAGACAGTAACATCTTCTATGTATTTGTTGATGTAGCAGGTCACAGAGTCTGTGTACTCCTCCAAGTTGATGGAGTCGTTGTGGGTAGCAGCCTCCCTGAACATGTTCCAATCTGTGCAGTCGAAACAGTCCTGAAGTGCTCCCACAGCTCCACTCGGCCAGACTGTGATGGTTTTTCTGGCTGGTTTTGTGTGTTTGAGCAGCGATGTGTATGCAGGTGATAACATCACAGTCTGATGGTCCGAGGAACCCATGTGGGTGCACGCAAAGGCTTTGTAGGCACCACGCACGTTTGTGTAGACTTTGTCCAAACAGTTCTCTCCCCTTGTAGCAAAGTTCACATGTCAAGGTGGGGGTTGTTTTCTCTGGAAAAAAGGCGCGTACGATTGGACATGATTACACTTTACAAGTACATTAGAGATTATAGACAAATAGCAGGGGACCTTTTTACCCATAAAGAGGATCACTGCACCAGAGGCCACCCCTTCAGACTAGAAGAAAAGAACTTTCACTTGAAGCGACATAAGTGGTTCTTTACAGTGAGGTCAGTGAGGTTGTGCACTACCGGGTGATGTTGTGATGGCTGATTCTGTTAATGCGTGGCTTGGATGATTTCTTGGATAGACATAACATCAAAGGCTATTGTGATACTAAATTCTATAGTTAGTATAGATATGGGTATATATCATTTATGTGAAAGTAGGGAGGGGTGTGTATGGATGCTCTGTTTTTATTTGGAGGGGTTGAACTTGATGGACTTTGTCTTTTTTCAACCCAATTTAACTATGTAACTATGTATATGGAGGAATGCATGCACTACCTTCATGATCAGAACAAAAGCCGTAAATAAACAGAATCTTTGCATTTAGAAATAAATACAGAATTGAACGTGGATGCTTAGATTATACATACTTAATACGCAGGAGGAATGCTGTTTATATTCTGCTGCCTTTGCCTCTTGGTAAATATGCCTGTGCCAGCTCTACTAGGGCTTCCATATGTATACTGAGAAGAAGGGACAATATTGCCTTACCTTTAGTGGCAAATCTCATGTATAGCCGATTTTCTTTCACTATTTTAATGGAAGGTCGGAGCTCGTTTTTCAATAAAGATGCCTGTTCAGCTTTGGAAAGTGTATCTGGCTGTTAAAAAACAGAAACACAGGATCAAGTTAATAAAAACAGAATGCTGCACAACAATGAATTCATTTTTATTTCTATATATTACTTGCTTGTGCCCCCCAATGTAAAAGTGCATTTTTTGTCACACACAACTTTGTGTTTTTCCTCATTCTTCAACACTAGCATATTAAGAAGAAAACTTGCAATGGTCTAGGTTTGATGCAGAAAAAGTCACAGCATAAAAATCCCATTGTTCCCTTTCATTTTCAAAGCTGCATAAAAATTCTCAATTGTTTTAGTAAACTGGGGGGAAAACAAATAGAATATAGGTGCATGAAATTTCCTGTAGCAATATTTCTTGACTTTTACTTGCAGAATTTGGACATTTTTAAAAATAATTAATACATTTATATTTTTCATTGCTCCAATAGTATATAGTATATTTGTTTTTATAGATATTCTGCGTTTTTTATCAAAACACAAAAACAACACTTGAATTTTGACAAATCTGCCCCTAAATGCCTTGTTTACATGGATCAGGAATATTTTTACCATGGGGATAAAATGTCCAAACAATATGGCTTCTGTATAAATCTGTACTTCTCTTTACTGTTCTAATATAAATATATGTGATGACTTAGATATTTATGCTTTATGAAAATAATAATAATTTCCTTAGAAAACAAAGTAAATTGTTACACAGCTTCAGCAATGTATCAAGAGCTGGAATCTGTCACATCCATTTCTTGGTATCTACAGATGACACAACCCAATGCTTTACTGTTATTTCATATAAGTCGTTTGTTTCCCACATATGCAAATTAAATCTTTTGCGAAGGATTTGGGGGTTCGGCCAAATCCAAAATAGTGGATTTGCGGCATCCCTAGTTTGTTTACGACTTCCATGTGAGAAAACAGAGCTGAACATAGAGCACACAACTACAAAGGGAGGCACGCTCATGATTTACCCCTCTTTATGTTGGACAGACAACAAGTATATATGAATCATTACTGAGTTCACGGTTTTGTTTTCAGTTTCAACTTCTGCTTCACTGGGATTGTCCTCTTCTACTTCACCCTCCTCAGTCTCATCTCCAGAGCTCAGTGGACTGTCATCAAGTCTATCTAGAAAGATAGGAAAAAAATACACAGTTAAATTTGGTTAAAAAAAACTAAAAAGCCCCAAGGTAAAACCAATGCCTAATGCAAATGATGTTAAAATTCTAATATACAGTAACCCCTTGCAGATAACTATACAGGGAAATTGAAGCTACTTCTTGTTGGATTCAGACAAGGTAGATAATTTGAGTAACCAGGGCACAGATAATCACAGATAATCCCATAGAATAGCGGACTCCTGCTAACAAAACAGTCACAATAATTGGTGAAGAATGGGGTTGTTTAGATAGAGATCATTATTTCTACACTAATCAGTTAGGGTAAAGGCACATGGGCAGATTTGGGGAGGTTAGTCGACCCGGCGACAAATCTCTTCTTCTGGCAACAATCTCCCCAAACTGCCTTCCCCTACCTTCCAGCCGGCTATAATGAAAAATCGCCGGCGGGGTGGCACTCGCCCCGAACTCTGGAAAACGAATAGACGGTCCCGGAGAAGAGGTGATTTGTTGTGGGGGCGACGAATCTCCCAGAATCTGCCCGTGTGCCCTTACCTTTAAACTAAATTGGCTAATTAATGGTAAGATGCAAAGCAAAAATGCACCATCACAGTTTAAAAGGAAAACAAATATTTTTTTTATTAAAAGAATAAGCAAATGTATTTTCAGTATACATTCCATTTATTCTGCTCACAAAGGTGCATATACTGCCCCTTTAAATTTTGTAAACTGAGATAGTATATAACTTTGCTGGACAAAAAGCCGTAAATGGGGCATCTGCATGCACAGTTATGCTAAAACCATTTTGAGAAACAAGTAATGATCAGAAGATTGTGAAAGAAAAATACGATTTTTACCCTTTTTGGACCTGGCAGAACGGTGTTGCCCATCTTTTTTTCTTTGGCCTTTTTCATTAGTGGGCATGCTGCTTAGGTTTAACAAAGCACGAGAAGCAGTCACCTCATCCAGCCACACAACGTTACCTGAGAAGAAAATGCAAAGCAACTGATGAACGTAACTGCCTTAGATTTACTTCCAGTTGGAAGAACACATGGCTGGAGCACGTCTGTACAGCACAGTGCAATTCACAGCACTACAGATTGTGAACGATTCAGTCTGGAAAAGAAATACAACAACTTATTCAGTGGTTTTTAAACAATATAATTACCATTGATTAGTTTGCCAATTCCCTGGTGTGCAGGTTCTTTTTCAATATTTTGTTTTAAAAAAAGATGATCATTCTGCAGTACTATAGAGAGTTCCTTCCTTGGATTATTGAAAGGGAGATTAAGGTATGGGACCGGTAATACAGAATGCTTGTGACCTGGGGTTTTCTGGATAATGGATCTTTCCGTAATGTAGACATACCTAGTATCTAGTAAGTCTAGTAGAAAACCATGTAAACATTAAATAAACTCAATAGGCTCATTCTGCTTCCAATAAAGATTAATTATATCTTAGTTTGAAGTTTGTCTATGGGAGACATCCTTTCTGTAATTCAGAGCTTTCTGGATAACGGGTCTCCAGATAACAGATCCCATACCAATATTTATAAAGCTGTGTAAAATGTTGGAGAGGGGACGGCCCTTTATTTTTAAAATAACAATTTTCTATTTATGATTACCCAGTGGTATATACTGCTAAAAAATGTTAATATTATGAAAATGGTTTATTCGGATGAAGCAGGGTTTTACATTACCTATTTTATGCAACATATTTTTAGATAGACCTACATTGTTTGGGGGTTTAGTTCTCCTTTATTGCTATTTTCTAGCATCCTTCCTTCAGGAGCTTTATTTTTTGCATACATATACTAGGGATGCACCGAATCCACTTTTTTGGATTCGGCCGAACCCCCGAATCCTTTGTGAAAGATTCGGGCGAATACCGAACAAGGGGGAAACATTTTTTACTTCCTTGTTTTGTGACAAAAAGTCACACAATTTCCCTCCCGCCCCTAATTTGCATATGCAAATTAGGATTTGGATTCGGTTCGGCCAGAAGGATTCGGCCGATTCCGAATCCTGCTGAAAAAGGCCGAATCCTGGATTTGGTGCATCCCTAACCTATACCCTAAAGTGGAAACAAATTCCAGATTCCCTGCTCGACCCAAAACACACTAAATGATGCACACATTCTGAGTTCTTTGTATGAAACACAATCTTTCATGGAGTAGAGTACGGTGTTAATAAAAAACAGCTTATATGAAACACCACATATCTGAGGGCCAGGTTTTATTGAAATGATACAAAAGGAATTTATGAGAAGGTTGGGAGCCATAAAAATGCCCTATAGGGCCACAACAATGACCGAGCAGCCTACTACAGATTGCCATTTAATGCTGTACACACAGCACCAGCAGATTTGACTCGGACACCTGAGATAAGTATGCACCGTTATGTACCATTTTTAAAAAAATTAAATCTTAGTATAACCATTCCCTGGCAATTGCTTCTTTACTACAATTATAAAATGGTTTACAATGCAGTTCAATGCCTTTTGATGCATGGTAAAGCACGTAGTCCAGCTCTTCTACAAATGGGATAGACAACACTAATGTTGTCCTTATCTTTTAGTAATATTTGTAAGTAACTGGGCAAAAACTGAAGCAATTGATACTTTATTTTCAGTGCTGTGGAATGCACTGCCCAACTAAACATATGAGCAACAAATACATGCAATACAGTGCACCAGTTATTGTACTGGTATGGGATCCGTTATCCGGAAACCAGTTATCCAGAAAGATCCGAATTACGATAAGGCCATCTCCTATAGACTACATTTTATCCAAATAATCAGAATTTTAATAAAAAATGATTTCCCTTTTCTCTGTAATAATAAAACAGTAGCTTGTACTTGATCCTAACTAAGATATAATTAATCCTTACTGGAAGCAAAACCAGCCTATTGGTTATGATTTTCTACTAGACTTAAGGCATAAAGATCCAAATGCTGACAATGCTGAGAATGTTTCAAGAATTTATGTGTATAAAGATAAAGATCAGAGCCTTAAAACATAACTGGGTTGTTGACTCTGTATTAACTGCACCAAAATGTCCAAAAAACAATGTTCAACGGTGAATTCTACCTAACCATCTCCCAAAATAGGAATACACTTACAGGAGCAGTCATCCAGCCATTCAATGTATCCTGGAGGGTATTGCTTAAAGAATCCAAAGATATCCTGAGTGCTCATATCATCAACACCACACACATAAAGAGTTTCTAGGCGCACTTTGGGGATTGCTAGGGAAAAAGGAACAGAAAAACAAAAATGTTACAAGCTTTTCTTGAAAAAAATAAAAGATAACTTTTTGTAACCAGACATATATTATAGTTACCAACACAATAACAGCAAAAAATCTAAAAAGGCTGGCTCACAAAAAAAACATTATGCAGAAAGGTTTGGAGAATGTTGATGTCTATCAGCATTTAAAATGTTTTTTTTTTTTTTTTTTTTTTACTTTTATTGGGGATTTTTGCTATTGATGGAATAACTACAGACAACACTAAAGACAACATATAGCACCAACAGGTCATTTACAATAGAAAAGCTTTTAATAATCACCTTTTCTTATCATCTCTCGATCTAGTACAACATTCCTTTGATCGTCACTGACTTCCGCTCGAAAATGAAAGCGCTTTGCCCTCTGCTCCTTTTTCTCAAAAGCCTCCTTAAAAACAAAACAAACATTTAGTTGGTACTGAACTGCAAACAGAGGCTCCATAATGTTCCCTGATGTGATTAATATTATTTTATCTGTGCTTGAAAGCCTTTAATATCACTTATTAGGGAAGTATATATTGCATCCACCAATGATACCAGGCTTTGGTGTAATAATATAAAACAGGTATAATAACAACGGACTTGCATGCAGCATTTACGGAATGTATGGTCACATTGGATTAGTAGAACTGATGCAACTTTTAATGCAATTAGCCCATTAACTGCTTTCATGTAAACATGCTGGGCTGGGTTAAAGGTATCTAGTGTAGCAAACATTACACCCTAACAGGTAGTACAAAGCTTTTGCTTTTAAAGGAACAGTAACATCAAAAAATGAAAGTGTTTTAAAGTAATTAAAATATAATGTAGTGTTGCCCTTCCTTTAATTTCACACCAATTTCTATAATCTCACTCCCAAGTAAAATATGATGCAGTAGAAGGGCATTTAAAGGGATTAGCTTTAATGGAAGTTCCTTTATGGAAAACTAAAGACTATACATTACTATACAGTTATGTTCAGAATAATAGCAGTGTTTTAAAAAAAAAAGAAAAGAAAAAAAAAAGCCTTTATTTCCATAGACATAAATGCTTTGGGAACATACAGTAACACATTCTAAAAATGTATCCAATTTGTGTTATTCCTTTACAGAAAGTGAAGAAAAGGAAATATTAGGCTGTTCCAAAATTAGCAGTGTCTGAATTCTTCTTTACAAACGCATCCACTGTATAAACTGAAAAATGTTTCAAGATTTTGCTTTCCTTTGAATGACTGAACTAATATTTAGTTGTATCAGTGTTTGAGAACTGCTGCACATCTGTTTTGTATGGAGTCCACCAACTTCTGGCACCTGTTACATTCCACAATTCTTCTGCATTTCTTGGTTTTGCCTCAGAAACAGCATTTTTTATGTCACCCACAAGTTTTCTATTGGATTATGGTCCTGGGATTGGGCTGACCACTCCATAACGTCAATCTTGTTGGTCTGGAACCAAGATGTTGCTGGTTTACTGGTGTGTTTCGTTGTCTTGTTGAAACCCCCATTTCAAGGGCATTTCCTCTTCGACATAAGGCAACATGACCTCTTCGCATATTTGGATGTATTGAAACTGATCCATGATCCCTGGTATGTGATAAATAGGCCCAACACTATAGTATGAGAAACACCCCATATCATGATGCTTGTGCCACCATGTTTCACTGTCTTCACTGTGTATTGTGATCTCCAATCAACTTTTTAATCAAAGTACTCTGTTCTGAACAATAGCTGGAATGACCCATTTTATTAGTATTTATTTTATTGCTTTTCTTTAAAGCATTGAAGCACAACAATTTAGAGTTGCCCATACATTAATTTCGCACATCAAAATGAGAAAAAAGGTACATACCCTTTCCCCCTTGTTAATTTACCACTCATTGCCAAATACACAGGGTTTATAACAGATATATCGGTCAGTAGTACATATTTAATAAGCATAGAATGTTATCCACCAAACTGACTCTTGAATACGTATATTACAGGATTAACATCCACCCAGTTACCCGATATACTAGCAAATTTATCTTAAATTCCTCTAGATTCGTAAATAAGTTTTACAACTGGAAGCATTTTATTAACCAACTTAATCCACTGAGAAACCGTAGGGGGATTAGATTTTATCCAATTCAAAATAATCACCTTTTTAGCATAAAATAACGTTTTACACAGAATACGAGTTTTACTTTTAGGCAAAATTTCATCCACAATACCAAGTAGACACACTTCCGGTGAAACAATGTAGGGAATTGCCAGATCATCATTTAGAGTTTTCATAATCCCTTTCCAATGATTAACAATTTGCGGACATGTCCATAGCATATAAAAAAAATCAGCTTGCAACGATTTAATTTTGTCTATTCAATGTTGACATTATACGTTGTATTGATCTGATATTAGGGATGCACCAAATCCAGGATTCGTTTCGGGATTCTGCCTTTTTCAGCAGGATTCGGATTCGGCCGAATCCTTCTGCCTGGCCGAACGGAATCCTAATTTGCATATACAAATTAGGGGTGGGAGGGAAATTGTGTGACTTTTTGTCACAAAACAAGGAAGTAAAAAATGTTTCCCCTTCCCACGCCTAATTTGCATATGCAAATCCTGCTGAAAAGGCCGAATCCCGAAACGAATCCTGGATTCGGTGCATCCCTAGTATTTACACAAGGCCAGAGTATTGATCAATTTTGATATTTACAACTTAAGCATGCATTTAGAGCTCAATTCAGCTCTTACCAGAACATATATCAATCTTACTCTATAGATTCAATACTAAGGAAACTGGATTCTAAGAAACTTGTATCCTATTTTTATATACAGCAATGGTGTCAGGTATTTCCCCTTGCATATGCAAATTAGGGTTTGGATTCCGTTCGGTATTCGGCCGAATCTTTCAAGAAGGATTCGGGGGTTCGGCCGAATCCAAAAAAGTGGATTCGGTGCATCCCTAGTAAATACCATCATTTGTGACAAAAATTTGAATTTTCCCTTTTCTAGAATATGCCTTAATGTTTTAATACCCAGTTTAGGCCAATATATTAAATCCACTAAGAAACACAAATGGGGAAAATGAGTTACCCCATAATGGTGTATTGGAAGTCAGCAAGTATGGAGTTTTCCTAATTTCCTGGGCTCTGGCCAAGCACTATAAAGGGTTTGTAACACTGGTGGAAGTGGATTAATATCTTTCAGTCAACATAACGGGGCATAAGCCAAAGATTCCAGAGCCAAAAGTTAAAGATTGTAAAAGTATAGTTGGATCCTCACCATCCGGAACAAATCGTGTGTAAATGTGACAACAAAAAAATCAGCTTGCAACGATTTTATTTTGTCTATTCAATGTTGACATTAATAATAATAATAATTAATAATAATAAAAATACAAATCTGGAAGTTGAAGCGCTCCAACGACTTCCTTGAAAATCTAGGTTGCTTACCTGCCCATAACAGTGAAGCTAAACTACCATTAGCCTTAGCAAAAAAAGATTTAGAAATTATACCCGGTGAATTACGAAACAGATACAGAAATTTTGGAAGAAAAATCATCTTCAATAAATTAATTCTTCCCCAAAGAGTAATAGGAAGTGTCTGCCATGAAGCAGTAGTGCAAGAAAATTGCTTAATCAATGGGTCCAAGATGAGTTCTTGAAATTGTGAATGTTGCAAAGAAACTTTAATACCTACATATAATGGAACATTAAAGGAAAACTATACCCCCCAAACAATGTAGGTCTCTATTAAAAGATACTGAGTAAAACAGCTCATGTGTAAAACCCTGCTTCATGTAAATGAACCATTATCATAATAATATACTTTTTAGTAGTATGTGCCATTGGGTAATCATAAATAGAAAATTGCCATTTTAAAAAATAAGGGCCGCCCCCTGAGATCGTAAGATTCACTGTGTACACATACAAACCACATGTAAGGTCACATGAGCCAATTAACAGACAGAGTTCTGCCTTTTGCTTCCTCACTTCTTCCTGTAACAGTTAGAGTTGTAGTATTTCTGGTCAGGTGATCTCTGAGGCAGCACAGATAGAGTCACAAAATGGTGGTTCAAGGCAAGAGATGTAAAAGGGCAATATTTATGTAAATATATATTCCAGTTTGGTAAGATTCTTTAATATGTCATTCAATTTGATATAAACTATCTGTTGCTTAAGTATTCATTTTGGGGGTATAGTTTTCCTTTAATAGGTCGCTCTGACATAGATATAAAATCAGTGGGCATTATTTGGGATTTATCCCAATTAACCTGTAAACCAGAGTAAGAACCAAATTCTTGTACCAATTCTAAGGACTTTTGTAGTGAATCATACAGATCTGCCAAAAATAACAATATATTATCTGCAGAGAGAGCAATTCATTCATCTATTGCTTTAAATTGAAGTCCTATAAGACCTTCTATAAGCTGCTCTATCGCCATTGCAAACAACAAGAGGAATGACCCATTTTACTCATAGAGAAATTATTTTGAACATTGATATTATTTTAAACAAGTCTCAATTAATGACTCAATTACATAGAATCAGCGGCATGCATGTCATGACTGTTGGTTTTCTATTAATCTACTACACCTACTAGTAAATTATTTGCCTTTTATGAATATAATTTCTACCAAAAACAGTGATTGATCAGGTTGTTAGTGATGTCGCACTGCTATTATTCTAAACACTGTAGCTACAGATGCTGTACTTTATATGTTGAACTTACTGCACCGACATAGAGGTTTATCAGCCCAATAACTGTTATGTTATGCCTTCAAAGTTGCTCACAGAATACAGACACCATCTTGGGTGCTATCAGGCCATCTTTTGAGTATTAGTGACAAGCACTAATACTCAAAAGATGGCCTGATAGCACCCAAGATGGTGTCTGTATTCTGTGAGCAACTTTGAAGGCATAACATAACAGTTATTGGGCTGATAAACCTCTATGTCGGTGCAGTAAGTTCAACATATAAAGTACAGCATCTGTAGCTACAGTGTGAGCTCTGAGCTGCTGTTGATAAACTAAGCTAATGTATCAAAGTAAGGCAAAAAACATTTCAGCCTCACAAAGCAATAGTTTTTTGGCTGCCAGGGTCGGTGATCCACATTTGAAAGATGAAGACAGAAGAAGAAAAGTAAGGCAAATAAATTCAAAAAAAAAGTACCAATTAAAATGAATTACACTAGTCATTTATGCATATGTGTGCCAGAAGTCAAGTAATATGAAAGCAGTAAAGTTAAGAAATGCAGTGAATACCAGTCACAGGGTCTCTGCACATTTAGAGATATAAAATTATTAAACTACATGCACTATACCTGTAGCTCTTGTACAGTGTTTCTAATGAAAGTAGAATAGTAATTCTGCTCTGATGAACTCAGCAATTAACTGTAGGCCTGCTTCTCATGTTATTTCCTTTGCTTGTTTTTTCATACACGGTGTAGTTTATGTTTTATAATTGTAATCACCTCCAGGCCTGGCAGATTCTAGGAGATTTCCATTAAAGGGGTAATAAAAGGTACAAAGCTTGCTACAGCTCTTGTTGCTATAGATTGCTATACAAGTAGCAAACTCAAATAAAGGATAAAAGCATTAGAAAACATACAATCGTATAATATACTGTACAATCATATAATATGTAAAAGTAAGCTGTACACAGAGCTATTATTCTTGGGCAACTGTGGAATGATTAATTTTTCTCCAGCACCAGGCATTGCTAGGTAACAGGTTTATGAACATCAGGGAATGGAACACAGAACCATAGAATCTACATTGTGTTGCCTTTCACAGCCAAACCTACATTTTACTTTGTTCTATGGCAGTTAAACGACAAGTAACTCCCCTGACTTTAGCAAACATTAGTCTTCCCTAGCCCAATGTTAACTGTATATTGTGAAGGCAGAAATTTTTACTTTTATATGCACTATAGAATCCTGTCGGTTGCTGTATTGAGTTTATGCACTGACCACCAATGAAGCATCACCTCTGAAAAAAGTCCTGAATGCAACCAGAGGTGCAGGGGGAATTGTGCACTAGAGTCCTGCAGCGGGTTGGGTACCAGCAAAAACCTGACTTCCTGTGCCTCACTTCCGGTTCTGTGTGGAGGAACACGTCGGGAACGAGCACGCTGTGGGAACTGGTCGCCTTTTCGCCGTTTTACAGAGAGTCATGGAGAAAGGCTATTTTGACATTTTTTTAAAAAAACAGCTAGGTAATTTATATCAATGTATTAGGGTATGGCTATTATTTTAGCATTTGGAATGGAATTTTTAGATAAAAATTTTTGGTGTTACTGGTCCTGTAAAAAGGCACTGGGCCAGGGCACTTACAAGCTTTCTTGGAACAAACTTTTTTTTTACCTTTGAAGTGACATCAATCCCAGTAATAAAGGTTCCAGCCCTGTTCTCATAGCGCCGATTGTTGTCCTATTAAAAACAAAAAAAGTATTAGTGGAAATGAAAGGACCAGAAAAGAGACCCAAATAAATCAGTTGCAAAATATGTGGATGGGAACTGTATATTATTTAACCATAGCCTTAATCAATAGGCCACAGTATGAGTCTAAACATATGTAAACAAAAATAGAATCCATATACTCTCTCTTCAATTTAAACTACATAATATGTACAATGCAATAGTGCCTTAAAGTGATAGTGACACTAAAAAACTACTTTTTAAAATATGAATGAACATTAAAAGTTAGTTACCTATAGGTCATGTTGATTGATTTTTGCTGATAGGTCTGTTTTTGTAAGTAATTACAGTATGAGTTGAAGTTCCTAAACCTGACTGTTTTGCCAACCTTGGAGTAATATCGCTCCCCTCCCTCCCCCCCAGCAGCCTAACAACAGAACAATGGGAAGGTAAACAGATAGCAGCACGCTAACACAAGATAACAGCTGCCTGGTAGAACTAAGAACAGCACTCAATAGTAAAATCCATGTCCCAATGAGACACATACAGTTACACTGAGCATGTCAGAAAGCAGTTCCATCCTAAAGTTCTGGCTCTTTCTGAAAGCACATGACCAGGCAAAATGACCTGAGATGGCGCCTACACATCAATATTACAACTAAAAAAAACACACTTGCTGGTTGAGGATTGACATTGACATAGATTGAATTATTTGCAGTATAAACAGTGTAATTTAGAAATAAAAACTACATCATAAAAATCATGACATAATCCCTTAAAAGCAAGCCCCCGATGCGCATAATAATAGCACACACGCTGTGCACGACGCATCACTACCACAAAATTGTGACTACCAGGTGGCAATCAATAGGGTGCAGGCTTTTTTAACTTTTACAGAATAGACAGCAAATGATAACAATAGTTTAATAAACATCTGTAGTCTAAAGAAAAGGAGAAGAAAAAAGTGGCCCACATTTTGACAGCTAGTAGGACCGAAGGAGGAGAAAAGTGTGGTAAACAAGGGGGTAATAAACGTTTTACAGAGTATTGACAATATAAAGCTAAAAATATTGGCAGTTTTATAGAAAATGGCGTAATTTATACCCAAGGCAAGTCTATAGAGAAAGCCTACAGTTGTGAAAGAGAACATATAAATACTCCCCTGCTTGGGGGACATTCTAAAGCAGTGCCAACCTGTTTGCGGTCTCAAATTCTCTGATTCTACACTACTATGCATGCAAATGAGCAGCAAAGATGGTAGTGTTTCCAATAAGGGTCAAATACCTGGGGGATAACAGTAGATTAAATTCACTCAGAGGTACAGTGTTTTCCCCAGGGTATATCAGTTCTCCATGGGGCATTTGTGCTGGACGCATCACCAGGCACTTATTTTGTGGTTGCTCTGTGTCTCTCCCACCCACACCTCAGAAGCAGGTAAAGCTGGCCATAGACGTACAGATATAATCGTACGGATCCTCAATTCGTACGATTTTCGGACCGTGCGTCGATCGGGCATTCAGACGATCGGACAGGTTAGAAAATTTCTGTCGGCTGCCGATAATTTCTCTGCATGTATTGCCGATCCGACGATTTTCAGTGGGAGACTGTCATCAGCTTTTGTCGGGACATAACTTTCATACGATTGCTGTCAGGGGCAGAACTGTTCTTTTACTACTTTATTTAAACTGAAGGTTAGTGGCAGGTCGGGAGATGGGGACGTCCATTTGTTCGTCCAGCTAATTCTGCACGTCTATGGCCACCTTAAAAAAATTATTCAAAATCCTATTTTATCACATTAGGCAAGCAAAATTAACTTTAATCACATTATATAAATTATTTGAATCTTGTTTCCTTCAGTCTGGGAACTCATAATTATATCAAGCAGGCAGGAGCCATTTTGGGGACACTGTTATTAAGACAAGCCTTGTATCATCTCAGAATCTTGTTTGTGCACCAGAATGGGAGACCTGCTGTCCATCCCCATGCCCTGGCTACACAATTAAACAGTGAAGAGAATGGGGGAATGTGGGGAGAGCAGTGACATGTAGGAAGTGCTGAATGGAAAGTGAAAGTAATTGTCTGCCCATGGCATAGAGGAGGGACAGACAATATTTGATTGACAGCTTAGATGTTTAAATGAGTTTACAACAGCTATGGATGCTTAACCAAAAAATAGAAATTGGATTTCATGTTTAATTTGAAAAGGACTTTTATTATACAGCTTTTTGTGTCTGGGTTAAAGGTCCACTTTAAGACGGTGTAGTGTATTTGCAGAATTGCACATTCCTAAAACCCCCTATTGTTTTCAGCGAGCCTTATTTTAATCCTGCCTGGATATTTTTAACAATACTTATTGGTGCTTAGTAGTGGTTAGTGCAGGGTCTGTATAGAGCCAGGGAAGTGGCATTCCAGCGAGGAGATCTTTAGGGGTTCTGGGTACAAGCTGCATTGGCTTTGAGGAGAGCTGTCACAATAATGGGAACACGTCAAGGCAAAACTAAGTGGGTGCCCGGTCCTGGGCATCTCCCGACCGTAGGGAGAGGTCACTGTGCTCGTACTGTCAGATAAACTACAACGAACTCATTCATTTCCATTCAGCTTGGAACTACATTCCACTTCCATTTCCCACAATGCACTGCTGGCCAAGAAGAGCTACAGAATGAATGGCCGGCGTGTTCTACGTGGAAAAGACGTGTGTGCGCCAAGCAAGAATGTGTAGCCCAGCAAGAATCTTACCGATACCACCTCCCGCGGGGAGGTCTGCTCCGCTGGGGCCTCCACCTCCCCTTCTTCCACTTCCATAGGTTCAGGCTCAGCGCCGCCGCCGCCCGCCTTCACCGACACCCGAAGCCCTCGCACCGCCGCCATTTCACGCCACAGACAGCTGCGGACACAACCGGGTTCCACAAACCCCGGCGACTATAGAGTAGGAGTGTTAACAGGTTAGAAGGGATGCGGCACATGACCAGCAGGTGAAGGGGCGACGGCCATGTTGGTTGTGGCCACAAACCAAGACGCTTATGCGTGATGACATCGTTTGTCTGTCGCTAGCAAGATAAGGCTATGAAATTGTCTGCGGACTGGACGACTATATTCTTCTCTTTCATTTTACTCGGGTTATGTGTTAATGCTTTCAGACCGACCGCAGCTGGGTTTTCGCATCTTCCCTTGATTTTGTATTTTCGGCTTTTAAGTTAAAGTAGGTTTGTGATTGAGTTCATAATGTGGCGCGTCCCCTGAAATGCAGTTTAATGGGAAGTGCCAAACAATTCTTTACGGCTACGCTGTGATGCAGAGTCTAGCCAGTGTAATGCTCACAATGAGAGCTGATTGGAGGGCTCGACAGCCTATTGTCGGCTAATGTGTGCGGCATACAACTGACAGGCATAAACACAGACAGAAGAAATGTGTCAGTTATATGTGAGCAACACACAAGCGCCTGATGAAGGATATTTATATCCGAACATGTTGTGAAATAAATTACACTGAACTTGCTGTGTGTCTCCAGAGTTCATTTTTAATTTGTCAGTGATATGTCTACTGCAGGGTTGCCTGGTCTAATTTTCATAACCAGACTAAAGTCAGCTACAAAACCAGCCCAAAACTAGCCAAGAAGCACTTCAAAATTAGCACAATATGTGCAGTGAAAAAAATTAATGAATATGGGGCTGATTCACAAAAGGTTGCTATTTATTAACGCACAAGGGAACTTTCGAAGTAAAAAAATTATAAATTCAAAGTAATTTTTTGGATACTTCGACCATCAAATAGGATACTATGACTTCGAATTTACTTCGACTTCAATTCGAAGTAAAAATCATTCGAATATTCGACCATTCGATAATCAAAGTACTGTCTCTTTAAAAAAAACGTTGCCTTCAATACCTCGCCAAATTAAACCTGCCGAAGTGCTATGTTAGCCTATGGGGACCTTCTTCAACTATTTTCAAAGTCTTCACACATCGAAGTAAAATCAATCGTACGCTAAAATCGTTCGATGGCCAAATTCAGTGAGAAATAATTCGATATTCGAATTCGAAGTATTTCAATTCGATGGTCGAATTTCAAAGTATTTTTTACTTCGAAATTCAACCCTTGATAAATCTGCCCCACAGTTTTGTGAGTTAAGATGCGTTATTTAAGAACGATTCACCAAAGTATTTTCACGTGCACTAATAGACGTATCGCAAGCGTTAATTCTACATTTATGGCATTCTAATCGTATTATGATACTTATAGAATAGAATTAATCCTAACGCATTATTCACAAACATCTTTTAAGCGATAAAAGCATAAAGTAGTACGATATTTACTGTGAATTTTAACACCTCTCAGGAGTAGGCATTACTAAACAACATTATATGGATTAATAGAGGAAGATGTGAGGAGCTGTAGGGCAGCAATTAAAGGCCATTATGAGGAACTGGAAACGTACCTACAGCCACTAACACATTTTCATGATACTTTAGGCAGGTCCAGCATGCACTACATTCTGTGTCATGGAATTATATCAAGTTTCTTTGGGAAAGGAATGACTAGAATACTGTGAAGAGACTTCTACTCTGCCAATGGCATCCCGAATGTCTTAGGTGCTATAGATTGCACTAATAACGCGTGACAATATCAAATGGCTTAAAATATGGCACAAAATAATGCATGCTATAAAATACAGTACACAATTCAGCTAAAATAAACGTGAAAATATTGTTTCTTAAGTGAGACAAGTGAACTAGTGAATCGATCATCAATTTAAAAAATATAAGAAGTGATATCATTTTTAAGGCATGCTATAAATAACTCTCACTTTTTTTACCTTTAGTGAATCAGTCCCTATATGTCAAAAAACGCCTTTTTAAAATTTTCACTAAATTTCACATACATTTTTTCATGAATCAAAATGGGACAGATTCGCCTGTCACCAGGGGCGTAACTACAGAGGAGTGCCCAGGAGGTTAGGGGGCCCCTAATACATATACAATTTTAATAAATATTGATAAAACAGGTCAACCTCTAGACATTTTGATGGCCAGACGATTTTTGCCCCAAAATTGTCTGAAATTGAGGAACAGAGGCGGGCCTTGATGTCCAGGCACCCTAGGCAGCCCAGCCGGCCAGCTAGGCCTCATCCTTGTCTCAGTGCTCCCGTGTTCACGTGCGCATATGCGCCAGCAACATTCATGGGCGCAAGTCTAGTACCAGGTCCAGTCTAGGGGTAGGCAGAAGAGGTAGCTGCCCAGCACCCCCTAATCGTTGTGCCCTAGGCAGCTGCCTCTCCTGCCTACCCTTAGTTACAGCCCTGTTGACGAAAGTCACCGGAAAATGCGAGAATGCTTAAAGAGATACTGACATCAGAAAATAACCTTTTTTATTATCTATCATAACATTGTCTTTGAATGTTATTTATAATTTTGCCTTAAAAGTATTTGCCTGATGGTTTTACATTATCTTTCTTACTACCCTGTTCCTCTATGAGGGGGCTGCCATATTTGTGCAGCAGTAGTCCTTTAGCAATAGAAACTCTAACTGACAGGTTAAGAAGGGACAGTCAGGTTGGCAAAACAGTCAGGTTTAGGAACTTCAAGTAACAATTACTTACAAAAGCAGAACTATCAGCGAACAATGATCAACATGACCTATAGGTAACTCCAGACCTTCCAGGGTTCACTCAGTGCATTAATCATTGCAGATAAGTTGCACCAAAAGAATACACACGTCGATTGCTCGCCAAACAGCAGCAATGATGCCAGCAAACACCAGAAATGACACCAGACAGACTGTTGAAAATATTTGGCACAACTGCGCCCATTTGCACTAAAGCACATGCGCACTTGGGTTAAAGGAGATATGTAAAAAACAAGACTGTACCAGTGCATTAAACACTTTTATAAAAAAAGGGGACATTTGGCACATGGGTCACAGGGGTATAACTGATGATAGGGGGGTTATTTACATCATGAATTTTTTCGGAATTTATTAAACCAGAGGAGGGAAAAGTCAGAATCTGAAAACCTGGCGAGGTTGCATATAAGTCAATGGGAGAAGTCCCAATGAGATTTTGATGTGCGCTGGGTTTCATGCAATGCCCCAGAGTTTTCGGATGAAAATTCCAAGAAAATCGGATGAAAAAATCGTGAAAACCGGATTTTTTTCCCGCAATGCAAATTCTAACTAAATAAATAAGCGTAAAAAACCTGAGCGGATTTGATCGGAGTTTGTCGCAGAACATATTGAGATAAATTCGGACTTTGATAAATAACTCCCCTAGGCGACATGGCACGGTACATTATAGTGTAATTAATTTATTAATTATTGTTCCTACGGTTGCCACCTTTTCCTCCAGTGGAGACCAGGTAGGGGGCGGGGCTATGACCCGGAGGGGCAAAACTGGACAGGTGGCAACCCTAATTGTTCCTTTAACACCAAGATCACTCCAGAACAGTGATTGCACTACTTTTGTGAATCTCTCTGCCTGCGAATAAAGAAAACACAGTTTCTAGTCAGTTATGTATTTTATTCCTAACAAATGATTGTTGTAGACCTCTTTATGAATACACCCCACATTCAGGTAAGATTATGCTTCATTTTGTTAAGGTTGATTAGCCCTATGACAGCTACCGTGGCTTTAAATGAGAGCGGGAGTTAATCTTGTCTCCTCCCTCTTGTCTTCTCCCAGAATATGTTTCTCAGAAACGAAAGTGAAAGTGCAGCCCTGTAAAGCAACTATGTTTCCGTATGTTATTGAGGACAGTGCTATGGACTTCAGGCGATTGGCCGATCGCCACGTCAATCTCAGGAAATCCTGCCCGGGTTTCCTAATTTGGAAAACCGGCAGCCAGAATAGCCCTTCAAAAAACCGGGCTGTCCGGACAGATGGCAAGCCATCATTGTTAATACTGTGATTAATAGGGAGAGCATGATTCTTTGCCATGTTAATTAGGTTAATTATTTTTAAATGACCCTAAAATATATATCATAATGGCTTTTTTTGAATTCTTGGTTTGGGGTCAAATTTTGGCTGCAAAAAAACACTTGTACTGACAAAGATAGACTCCTGTAGGCTACAAGTCCTCATAGGGGCTACCATTAGTCAATCACAGCCTATAACTGGCACCCCCAGGAACTTTTTGCATACTTGTGTAGGTCTCCAATTTTTTTTACATTTGAATGTGGCTGATGGGTAAAAAGGGTTGGGGATCCCTGCTCTATATCATACTCAAAGTTCATTTAAAGGTGATCAACCCCTTTAAAATTAAATATTGTAATATTCTTGCTGTATACAGGGTGCATTTAATCTCACTTCATGAATATTCAGTAGCTATCATGTTACTTAACAACTGACATAAACCACTTTGGGGCTTAGAAAGTAAATCTCAACAGCCAGTGATCTTGAGTTCATTTTGCAGTTTTTTTGTGTATGACATGTCAACTTACAAGATGTTTTCAGGAGTCACCTAATTTTGGCCCTGATTATTTGCAGTAATAGGCCAGTAATAAACAGTAATAAGCCAGTCTCCCGGTCTCAATAATTTCACCTGAATAACTGTTAACCTCCCTAATGGAAAAGGCTGAAACCCCACCTAAAATACTTCAAACACTGTCATTCAGAATCAGACTATGAATGTCAGTAGCAATGGGGCTTTGTTTATTAATGTTGTTCAATTTCTTCAGTTCACTGGATTTCATTGAAGATTTTCCATGACACGTGAAGGCCTCACACAGACCGATAATACACATTGTACCATACCGCCAACGTTTTGGAAACAAAAAGAGGGACAACTTTTTTTGCCACACCCCCTAATTACCATGTTAATTTTACAAAATTTGGCAGGTTATGAACGTTTGAACATATTTCTGTGTTTTTTTTTTCCAGTTATTACAGTTTTACTAATGAAGGCGAATTGCCCTTTAAGCTGTGAGTCTAACTTTTCCCAAGAGACCTGCTTATCTAAATTGTTACAATAACTTATTTGCTTATCTCAAAATTGTTACAAAGTATCTTAATTGCACCAGTGGCGTAACTACTTGCTGACGGGCCCTGGTACAGGATGGGCTAGGAAACGCATGCCGGCGTGCACGCTGTAAAATTCCCTCTACTGCTTTGGTTTTTTTTTAAATAAAAACAGCTACAGGTATACCTGTCTCTCTGCTCCCCATGGCAATTGTTAATTTTTGATGATAGTTCCTGTTTAACTCAGTAAAGGAAAGGTTCCAGTGCTAGGTAACCTGTCTGTGCTGGAACAGTTTGCTTAGTGTGTGTGTGTGTGTTTATGATACTTTGTGACTGTGTAGCTTATTGCTGCTTGGTGAACAGGCAAATTATATCAGTATGTGTCTTATTATATGTGTATCAGTGTATGTGTATAGGCCTGTATATGGGTGTCAGTGATAGGTAGGTCAACCTAAAACCCTACCATGGATTTGGTCCAAGAAGCTAAGTCGTAGTTTCCTTTCGTCTTGGTGGTTCAATTGCAACTCCCAGCAGCCCAGCTCAGCCCTGAACTTGTTACTGGATACTGGCAACTTTAGATCAACAAGAGCTGGATAACTGCACATTAAGCATTCTACCTAGAATTACAGTCTCTGGATCAGCTGTTTAAAGGATTCTGGGAGTTGTAGTCTAATAACAACAGAAGGAGGGTTGAGGCAGGCTGGATGAGACTGTTTTTATACTTATCAGTTCTAGGTCGTGTACATTAATTCAGAGATTGCCATCCTGTGTATAGGATTATGATTATGGTTAGCTGTGCCTTCCTCATACAAGAATTACTAACTACATACATATGATAGACAAGAAGAACAGAAAGATTTCATCCTGTCAGTGACACTTCAGTAATGTGATGATAACACAGGTGAGCTTACTCATCCTACAACCACCCTGACCTTACTGAACTACAACTCCTAGCAGCTCTACAACTCCAGGAATCCCGTGACAAAGCACTTAGTTCAGTGCAGCAAGCGAGGGGTCAAAAGGTCCGTACTGATTTGTGCAAACCACAATACTAATACTAATCACATACTAATACTGCTGTTAACGCCAAGTGCATTGACAAGTCAGAACCGATGCCATTCCCACTCTGAAATTAGCTTGCAAATTACTGTATTGAACACATTTGCAAAGAATGCAACTTTGTGCACAGTTGCAAAGGAAATAGAAAATAAATACTGCATTATCTAGAAAAATATTGTGTACAAGACTTCACTCATAAATTATTCTGTATATTCCTTTCCAGACATGCTGTTCTACATAAGCAAAGTAAAACTGTCCTCATTTATGCTCTCATTATAATCCCCAGTCAGTTTGTTCAAAGATTCTAACCCAGGGTACATGCATATATGTTTTTTCTCTATCTATGATACTGATATGCATTTTTACATATCAGGGCTGATTCATATTTGAAATTGCAGTTGAGTGAAACTGGGAGCTCTTGCTTAGTAAAGAGTGCTCAGCAGCACCTGTGTCAATTGGGCTCCAAACTGACAACAGAGCTTTGGTATCACCAAAACTACAGTGTACACACTGGGCCAGATTCAATTCAGTGACAAAAACATTTTTCATGTGAAAACTCATGGACGAGATTCAATTTAAAGGAGAAGGAAAATAATTTTTACATGGGGCCAAAAGTTAGGCAGCCCCAAGTGATTGTATTCAGGGCCGGAAATAGGGGTAGGCAGAGTAGGCACGTGCCTAGGGCGCAAAGCTGGGGGGGCACCAGGCACGTACCTGCTCTGTCGCCTACCCCATGTCTGGTCCCCTCACTCCCCGTCTTCCTGCACTCGATTGTTGCTTCTGCGCAGGTGCGCACGTCGATTGACGCTTCATGCGCGCCAGCGTTAACACGCGCATACGCGCCAGCGTCAATTTGCGCATGCGCACACTCAGCCGGCGCCGCGTCGCCCCAGGTTGCCTAGGGCGCCCGCCCAGTGTGGCCCGGCTCTGATTGTATTTACTTACCTGACGCTCCGGGCTGCTGATACTATCAGCAGAAAACTGAGCACCATAGCTCAATTGTCGTCTTTGCTCTTTATATTTCCCTGGGGCAGACACATGAACGGTAGAATGAAATAGCTGCATTTTGTTTGGCTTTTCACTCTATTGTGCATGCGCAGACCCAAGAAGAGAAAAGAAGCAGGAAGAAGATCGCTCTGTGGTGCTCGCTGGAAGAACCGTGGGCCAGTGCAGTTTTCTGCTGAAAGCAGCACCAGCCTGGGGTGTCAGGTAAGTGAATATAATCACTTGGGGGTACCTAACTTTTGGCACCCCAAGCAAAAAGAAAGACTTTCCTCCACTTTTAAGATGCAACTTTTTTTAAGAAGATAACTTTTTCTCATTGAATTGAATCTAGCCCAATATCTGATATAAAAACAGTTATAGACTGTGATAGAAAATAGCACCGTCCAAGGAATATTTTGATTCAGAAGGAATTACATATAATTTGAAAGGTAAGACTCAATACAATGCACTCATTTGCAAACACAAATGCATGCACATCTGAGTTCAGGCAGACACAGATCCGTGCCCACCAGTGACTCTGCTTATAACTGCCCAAAATATTTTGCACTCTTTCAAATAGGGGCAAACTAGAATTTCTGTATAGCAGTTATCAATCTTCCTGTGTGACATTAGCCCTGTTTGACATTAGCCTGAAGGGCTAATCTATCTGTTTAGCACCCCAAACCTTGGGAAATGTGGGTTCTTCTGGGTCCGATTTAGCCTTTGGGTCTGCTGATTCTACAATTAGGCTACTGATCACAAAAGCTGTAGAATGACTTGGCCCATCTAAATCTAAAGGTGAGTGGGTAGTATGATAGTCATATAATATAAATGGCAAAATGTAAAAAATACTTTGAACTTTTCTTTATAAACTTGACCTGTTAATTAAATGCATTTCTGTGTACAGTTTATATCCATTTCCTTTTTACAATTTGCACTCAGCTACATTAGAAATATCACCAGCAGATGTCACCAGAAGACCAAAAACAGACACTGATGATTCGAGAATCCTGCATGCATTTTAAAACTGGCCAATGGAATAGCCACAAGAGTTGAAATAGAGAAAGCCTACTAAAAACATTTGTAATTGAGAAGACATAATAATAATAATGAAAACCACAAAAGTACACTTGGTAATAGTAAATTAAGATTTTGGAGGTGTTTTAAAGGGACATTGCAGCTATACAAATTTATGCCATATGTTAAAGGTTAAGAGGTTTGCTCAGCTGACCCATAAAAACAAAAATGCATGCACACCTTAATAACTCAGTGATCCCCAACATGTTGCTAATCTATGCCAGACTCATTTTATTACTGTTTATAAAGAGGTGAGTAGGAACCCTGACTCTGCAATGGCAGTGGATGTAATCTACTTGGACTTTGCTCAAGCTTTTGATACAGTACCACACAGAAGGTTACTTGTTAAATTGAGGAATATTGGCCTGGAACATAGTATTTGTACCTGGATAGAGAACTGGCTAGATATATTACAAAGAGTGGTGGTAAATGGAACATTTTTCTAATTGGACCAGTGTTATTAGTGGAGTACCACAGGGATCTGTACTAGGTGCTTTGCTTTTCAACTTGGTTATTAATGACCTGGAGGTGGGCATTGAAAGTACTGTTTCTATTTTTGCAGATGATACTAAATTGTCCAGAACTATAGGTTCCATGCAGGATGCTGCAACTTTGCCGAGTGATTTGACTAAATTGGAAAACTGGGCAGAAAACTGTAAAATGAAGTTCAATGTTGATAAATGCAAGGTTGTGGACTTTTGCAGAAATAATATAAATGCATGTTATACGTGAAATGGCAGTGTGTTGAGAGTTTCCTTAATTGAGAAGGATCTAGGGCTTTTTGTAGATAACACGTTCTTTTATTCTAGGCAGTGTCATTCTGTGGCCAAATAATGTTGCATAAAAAAGGGCATCAACTCAAGGGATGAAAACTTAATTTTGCCTCTTTAAAGTTCACTTGTAAGACCTCACCTGGAGTATGCAGTGGAGTTTTTGGCTCCAGTCCTTAAGAGGGATATAAAGGAGCTGGAGAGAGTGCAGAGACGTGCAACTAAACTGGTTAAAGGAAAACTATACCCCCTGAACAATGAGGGTCTCTATAAAAAATGTATTGAATAAAACAGCTCATATGTAAAACCCTGCTTGTGCCATTGGGTGATACTAAATAGAAAACTGCCATTTTAAAAAAATATGGGCCGCCCCCTGGCAGAGCCGGGCCAAGGTAGTTTGGCACCCTAGGCAAGGACTTCAATCAGCGCCCCCCCCCCCCCCCCCCGTTCTGTAGGACCATTTACCACCTAATCACTTACAGTTTCTTTTAATAAAGAAACCTTACAACACATTAATGAATTAAACTTTTCTTTTATATAAATATGTAATGTTAACAAACAAAAATAAAGTACACTAAAAAAATATCATAAAAACCAAAACAGTAGGATAATTTTATCCTGTTAAACAAAGTGCAAATACTAGAATATCCACAACATTTTACTTTTAACACAACTACTAAGAGAAAAGTGCAATCCATCAATTATCCATGCAAGCAGCAGCCAAGATATTCTGCCTGTGCCAACAGCACACAAAATCTGTACCTGTGCCAGCCAGCAGCACCCAAAATATTGCCCCCAATATGTACCTGTGCCAGCCAGCAGCACCCAAAATATTGCCCCCAATCTGTACCTGTGCCAGCCAGCAGCACCCAAAATATTGCCCCCAATATGTACCTGTGCCAGCCAGCAGCACCCAAAATATTCCCCCCCAAATCTGCACCTGTTGTGCCAAAAAAATTCATTGCCCCAGCCCCCCCCAAATCTGTACCTGTTGTGCCAAAAAAATTCATTGCCCCCAGCCCCCCCCAAATCTGTACCTGTTGTGCCAAAAAAATTCATTGCCCCCCAGCCCCCCCCAAATCTGTACCTGTTGTGCCAAAAAAATTCATTGCCCCCCAGCCCCCCCAAATCTGTACCTGTTGTGCCAAAAAAAATTCATTGCCCCCAGCCCCCCCCAAATCTGTACCTGTTGTGCCAAACAATTCATTGCCCCCAGCTCCCCCCCAAATCTGTACCTGTTGTGCCAAAAAAATTCATTGCCCCCCAGCCCCCCCCCCAAATCTGTACCTGTTGTGCAAAAAAAATTCATTGCCCCCCCCAAATCTGTACCTGTTTTGCGAAAAAAATTCATTGCCCCCCCCCAAATCTGTACCTGTTGTGCCAAAAAAAATTCATTGCCCCCCAGCCCCCCCAAATCTGTACCTGTTTTGCCAAAAAAATTCATTGCCCCCCAGCCCCCCCAAATCTGTACCTGTTGTGCCAAAAAAATTCATTGCCCCCCAAATCTGTACCTGTTGCGCCAAAAAAATTCATTGCCCCCCAGCCCCCCCAAATCTGTACCTGTTGTGCCAAAAAAATTCATTGCCCCCCAGCCCCCCCCAAATCTGTACCTGTTGTGACAAAAAAATGCATTTCCACCCCCCCAGCCCCCCCAAGTCTGTACCTGTTGTTGTGTGTCCAATATCAGCAGCAGTTCAGTCGCCACTCACCAGGCACAGGCAGCCACCCACAGTTTTTCAGGAGCCAGCAGGAGACTTGTTGTCAGACGAGTCAGAGGCGCCTCATGCAAGAACGCCGGCCGCACCCATACGACGCGCCAGGGACCAGGCCACACTACACAGGCGCACAGGTCCCTGCTGACGTCACCGCGCACGCCAGCGCGGCGGCGCGCCTCTCTTTATGCCGGCGCATCATTGGATGGATGCGCAAGTCGCTGGGCCGGTTTGCTGCTGCCCTGCTGCCTCTAGACGGATCCAGCCAGCAGGACAAGTAGAGACTGTCTAGCTGGGTCTCGGAAGTCGGAAGCAGAGCGGAACTCTGCAGGGGGCCTGGGGCAGTCGCACAAAGTTTAAAATTTAAAGAAAAATAAAAAATAAAAAATAAATTTTTAAAAAAATTTTCCTTTTGTATATTGCGCCCCCCTATGACTGCGCCCTAGGCGGGCGCCTACTCTGCCTACCCCTAGTTCCGGCCCTGCCCCCTGGGATCGTATAATTCACGGTGCACACAAACATATCAAACAAACTATACTGGTTAGGTCCCAAGAGCCAATTAACAGGCAGAGTTCTGTATTTTGCTTCCACACTTCTCCTGTTACAGTTAGAGTTGTAGTATTTCTGGTCAGGTGATCTCTGAGGCAGCACACAGACCATCACAAAATGGTGGTTCAAGGCAAGAGATGTCAAAGGGCAATATTTACTTAAATATATATACCAGTTTGGTAAGATTATTTAATGTGCCACTCAATTTGATATAATCTATCTGCTGCTTAAGTATTCATGTTGGGGCTATAGCAGAGGGATGGAAGATTTAAAGTAACAGTTCAGTGTAAAAATAAAAACTGGGTAAATAGACTTTGAGTTTGCAAGTGATGCTTAGCATGTAGCTCAGATTCAAAAGCAAACAGTTATAACCCATGTGGCCCCCTCTCTCTGATTGGTTACTGAACACAACTAGAAAGTAGTGCTTTGGCTATGATGTTAGACATCCATGCACCTTTATACATTTCATTTTTGGCTAAATAACTGTATCGGAAACATTTTCTATTTTGCACAGCCTATCGATTTACCCAGTCTATCTATTTACCCAGTTTTTATTTTTACATTGAACAATTCCTTTAAATTATGAAGATAGATTGTCAAGTTTGGGGTTGTTTTCTCTGGAGAAAAGACGCTTGCGAGGGGACATGATTGCGCTTTATAACTACATTAGAGGGCATTATAGTGGAAGATCTATTCCTCAATGAAGAGGATCACCGCACCAGAGGCCATCCCTTTAGACTAGAAGAAAAGAACTTTCATTTAAAGCAACGTAGGGGGTTCTTCACAGGGCAGTGAAGTTGTGGAATGCACTGCCAGACAATGTTATGGTGGCTGATTCTGTTAATGGCTTGGATAATTTCAGATAAGTAAAATATCCAAGACTATAGTGATACTAAAATCTACAAATAATATAGATATTGTTATATATATAGTTTCAGTTGGGTTTCATTTGAATGGGTTGAACTTCATGGAGTTTTTTCTTCATGGACTTTTTTCTTCATGGTCTTTTTTCAACCCAGCTTAACTATGTAACTATCAAAGATTTGCCTAATATAGCCCCATTAAAGAAGAACAAAACCCTGGGATAAACCCTGTTTTCCTCCTTCCAACCCTTCCAAATCACACCCACCAAACAGCAGTTTTTGCCTTTCCTTACTAAAATATGCTGAGTAGCAGAGTGGAGTTGGCTCTGCAGGTCTTCTTTACTGTGATCACAGACATGGAGCATGCACTGTTGACTCAAAGTCAACAGTACATTTTCCTGTGGGCAGATCACAGTACAAAGAACCCAAAATGGTGTGAGATATTGCTTTCCATCCCTGCTGCATTACTCTGCATTAGGGATGTAGCGAACGTCGGAAAAAAAGTTCGCGAACATATTCGCGAACTTGCGCAAAAACGCGAGCGGTTCGCGAACGGTTCGCGAACCCCATAGACTTCAATGGGAAGGCGAACTTTAACATCTAGAAAAGACATTTCTGGCCAGAAAAATGATTTTAAAGTTGTTTAAAGGGTGCAACGACCTGGACAGTGGCATGCCAGAGGGGGATCAAGGGCAAAAATGTATCTGAAAAATCTGCCTGTGTGTGCTTGGAAGAGATAGTGTAGGGGGAGAGCTGTTAGTGATTTCAGGGACAGATGATAGTAAGTTTGCTGGCTAGTAATCTGCTTGATACTGCTCTGTATTGGAGGGACAGAAGTCTGCAGGGATTTGAGGGACATTTTAGCTTAGGTAGCTTTGCTGGCTAGTAATCTACTGTTCTCTTTAAACAACTGCCATACGTTGACCTTGTAGGCATTGTTTGCCCAGTTTTTTTGGACGCAGCCACTGAAGCACAGTTGCCATAAAAAATATGCCATATAAATGCTGAAAATAGTAATTTTTCGCCATACGTTGACCTTGTAGACATTGTTTGCCCAGTTTTTTTGGTTGCAGCCACTGAAGCACAGTTGCCAGAAAAAATATGCCATATAAATGCTGAAAATAGTCATTTTTTGCCATACGTTGACCTTGTAGGCATTGTTTGCCCAGTTTTTTTGGTCGCAGCCACTGAAGCACAGTTGCCAGAAAAAATATGCCATATAAATGCTGAAAATAGTCATTTTTTGCCATATACGTTGAGTCAACGTATGGCAAAAAATGACTATTTTCAGCATTTATATGGCATATTTTTTCTGGCCTCTGTGCTTCAGTGGCTGCGGCCAAAAAAACTGGGCAAACAATGCCTACAAGGTCAACGTCGTTGACCTTGTAGGCATTGTTTGCCCAGTTTTTTTGGCCGCAGCCACTGAAGCACAGAGGCCAGAAAAAATATGCCATATAAATGCTGAAAATAGTCATTTTTTTGGTCGCAGCCACTGAAGCACAGTTGCCAGAAAAATTATGCCATATAAATGCTGAAAATATGCATTTTTTTGGTTGCAGCCACTGAAGCACAGAGGCCAGAAAAATTATGCCATATAAATGCTGAAAATATAAATTTTTTTGGTTGCAGCCACTGAAGCACAGAGGCCAGAAAAATTATGCCATATAAATGCTGAAAATATGCATTTTTTTGGTTGTAGCCACTGAAGCACAGAGGCCAGAAAAATTATGCCATATAAATGCAGAAAATATGCATTTTTTTGGACGCAGCCACTGAAGCACAGTTGCCAGAAAAAATATGCCATATAAATGCCATACGTTGACCTTGTAGACATTGTTTGCCCAGTTTTTTTGGTTGCAGCCACTGAAGCACAGAGGCCAGAAAAAATTAAACCAGTAGGGTTTGCACCCTAGTTTGTAACGGTGGCGGAGGGAGGAGGAGGACGCTAAAGGACAGCTGTGTGTGGAGTCATGAGGCTTGAAGAGAAGGACAGCTGCATAGAAGTCAGAACAAGTCTTCCGGCGTGCAGTAACCCTCCGAGATCCACCCCTCATTCATTTTAATAAAGGTCAGGTAATCGACACTTTTGTGACCTAGGCGAGTTCTCTTCTCAGTTACAATCCCTCCTGCTGCACTGAAGGTCCTTTCTGAGAGCACACTTGAGGCTGGGCAAGACAAGAGGTTCATGGCAAATTGTGACAGCTCTGGCCACAGATCAAGCCTGCGCACCCAGTAGTCCAGGGGTTCATCGCTCCTCAGAGTGTCGATATCTGCAGTTAATGCCAGGTAGTCCGCTACCTGCCGGTCGAGGCGTTCTTTGAGGGTGGATCCAGAAGGGTTGTGGCGCTGCCTTGGACAGAAAAACATTTGCATGTCTGACGTTACAGACTGGCCAAAGGGCTTTGTCCTTGCAGGTGTGCTCGTGGCAGGATTACTGGCACCTCTGCCCCTGGAATGTTGATGAGTTCCTGAAGTGACATCACCCTTAAAAGCATTGTACAACATGTTTTGCAGGCTGGTTTGTAAATGCCGCATCTTTTCGGACTTGTGGTATGTTGGTAACATTTCTGACACTTTATGCTTGTACCGAGGGTCTAGTAGCGTTGCGACCCAGTACAGGTCCTTCTCCTTAAGCCTCTTGATACAGGGGTCCTTCAACAGGCATGACAGCATGAAAGACCCCATTCTCACAAGGTTGGATGCAGAGCTATCCATCTCCGCTTCCTCATTATCAAGGACTGCATCATCCACGGTCTCCTCCCCCCAGCCATGTACAAGACCAGGGGTCCCCAAAAGGTCACCACTAGCCCCCTGGGAAGCCTGCTCCTGTTGGTCCTCCTCCTCCTCCTCCACAAAGCCACCTTCCTCCTCTGACTCCACTTCTGGCACCTCTCCCTGCGTTGCAGCAGGTGCCTGGGTTCGTTCTGGTGATTCCGACCAGAAATCGTGCGCTTCCAGCTCCTCGTCACGCTGGTCTACAGCCTCATCTGTCACTCGTCGCACGGCACGCTCCAGGAATAAAGCGAAGGGTATTAGGTCGCTGATGGTGCCTTCGGTGCGACTGACCATATTTGTCACCTCTTCAAAAGGTCGCATGAGCCTGCAGGCATCGCGCATAAGCACCCAGTAACGGGGGAAAAAAATCCCCAGCTGTGCAGATCCAGTCCTACCACCCAGTTCAAAAAGGTACTCGTTGACGGCCCTTTGTTGTTGCAGCAGACGTTCCAACATAAGGAGCGTTGAATTCCAGCGAGTCTGGCTGTCAGAAATCAAACGCCTGACTGGCATGTTGTAGCGCTGCTGAATGTCAGCAAGGCGTGCCATGGCTGTGTAGGAACGTCTGAAATGGGCCGACACCTTTCTGGACTGGGTGAGAACGTCCTGGAATCCTGGGTACTTGGAGACAAAACGTTGGACTATTAAATTTAACACATGTGCCATGCAGGGCACATGTGTTAAATTGCCTAGTCTCAACGCTGCCAACAGATTGCTTCCATTGTCACACACCACTTTTCCGATCTGCAGTTGGTGTGGGGTCAGCCACCGATCGGCCTGTGACTGCAGAGATGACAGGAGTACAGATCCGGTATGGTTTTTGCTTTCCAGGCACGTCATCCCCAAGACAGCGTGACAACGGCGTACCTGGCACGTCGAATAGCCTAGGGGGAGCTGGGGGTGCACAGGTGTGGAGGAGGAGAAGGAGGACCCAGCAGCAGAGTAAGAAGAAGAAGAAGACGAGGTAGAGAGCGATGGAGGAGTAGAGGTGGTGGCAGAACCGCGTGCAATCCGTGGCGGTGACACCAACTCCACTGTTGTTGTTGAGCTACCCATTCCCTGCTTCCCAGCCATTACCAAGTTCACCCAGTGGGCAGTGTAGGTGACATACCTGCCCTGACCATGCTTGGAGGACCATGCGTCAGTAGTCATATGGACCTTTGGCCCAACACTAAGTGACAGAGATGCGGTAACTTGGCTCTGCACATGTTGGTACAGGTGTGGTATTCCCTTTTTAGAAAAAAAATTGCGGCTGGGTACCTTCCACTGCGGTGTCCCAATTGCTACAAATTTGCGGAAGGCCTCAGAGTCCACCAGCTGGTATGGTAAAAGCTGGCGGGCTAAGAGTGCAGACAAGCCAGCTGTCAGACGCCGGGCAAGGGGGTGACAGTCAGACATTGGCTTCTTACGCTCAAACATGGCCTTCACAGAAACTTGGCTGGTGGCAGATGACTGGGAATGGGAACAGGTGGTCAAGGTGGAAGGCGGAGTGGAGGGTGGTTCAGACGGGTCAAGGAGAGCAGAGGTAGAGCAGTAAGATGCTGGACCAGAAGGAGTGTGGCTTTTAGTTTGCCTGTTGCCTTTGAGGTGTTGCTCCCAAAGTGCTTTGTGCTTGCCGCTCATGTGCCTTCGCATAGAAGTTGTACCTATGTGGCTGTTGGGCTTACCAAGGCTCAGTTTCTGACTGCACTCATTGCAAATTACAATGCTTTTGTCAGAGGCACACACATTAAAAAAATCCCACACTGCTGACTTTTTGGAAGTGTGCGATCTGGCGGTAACAGTAGAAGTTGGCGGCATTGGCGGCAATGGCGGGTGCGTTGGCCGGCTGAACACAGGTGCCGATACATGTTGTTGCCCTACTGATCCCTGCGGGCTGTCCTCCCTGCTTCTTCTAAGTCTTATTCTTCTACTGCCTCTCTGACTCTCCGTCTCTCCATCTGAACTACCCTCCTCTTGCTCTCTTCTACTAGGCACCCACAAAACATCAATCTCCTCATCATCATTCTCCTCAGATGCATCAATTTCTTCTGACACATCACAGAAGGAAGCAGCAGCGGGGACCTCCTCCTCATCACTCATTATGTCCATCTCTATCGTGTTCTCTGCCAGAATTAAATCTGGTGTAAGGTCCTCATCTCCTTCATCTTCTTGCCTGGCATTATTTTTAAAAAAACAACAACAACAACAAAAACTCAGTTGGTTTTTCTGGAAACGATAATACACACAGCTAGATGGCGGGTTGAAGAAAACAGTGTGCAAATAATGCCTACAAGGTCAACGTATACACTACTACAGCGGTGGATACGGATTACGTAAAATATATGAATGCTGCTTGAAAAAAAGTAACTCAAGTGGTTTTTCTAGAGACGATAATATTATCAATATTTAGACAAAATGTGAACAAGCTCACACAGCTAGATGGCGGGTTGAAGAAAACAGTGTGCAAATAATGCCTACAAGGTCAACGTATACACTACTACAGCGGTGGATACGGATTACGTAAAATATATGAATGCTGCTTGAAAAAAAGTAACTCAAGTGGTTTTTCTAGAGACGATAATATTATCAATATTTAGACAAAATGTGAACAAGCTCACACAGCTAGATGGCGGGTTGAAGAAAACAGTGTGCAAATAATGCCTACAAGGTCAACGTATACACTACTACAGCGGTGGATACGGATTACGTAAAATATATTATGGCTGCTTGAAAAAAGTCACTCCGGTGTTTTTTCTGGAGACGGTAATATTATGGATATTTAGACAGAATGTGAACAAGGTCACACAGCTAGATGGCGGGTTGAAGAAAACACTGTGCAAATAATGCCTACAAGGTCAACGTATACACTACTACAGCGGTGGATACGGATTACGTAAAATATATGTATGCTGCTTGAAAAAAAGTAACTCAAGTGGTTTTTCTAGAGACGATAATATTATCAATATTTAGACAAAATGTGAACAAGCTCACACAGCTAGATGGCGGGTTGAAGAAAACAGTGTGCAAATAATGCCTACAAGGTCAACGTATACACTACTACAGCGGTGGATACGGATTACGTAAAATATATTATGGCTGCTTGAAAAAAGTCACTCCGGTGTTTTTTCTGGAGACGGTAATATTATGGATATTTAGACAGAATGTGAACAAGGTCACACAGCTAGATGGCGGGTTGAAGAAAACACTGTGCAAATAATGCCTACAAGGTCAACGTATACACTACTACAGCGGTGGATACGGATTACGTAAAATATATGAATGCTGCTTGAAAAAAAGTAACTCAAGTGGTTTTTCTAGAGACGATAATATTATCAATATTTAGACAAAATGTGAACAAGCTCACACAGCTAGATGGCGGGTTGAAGAAAACAGTGTGCAAATAATGCCTACAAGGTCAACGTATACACTACTACAGCGGTGGATACGGATTACGTAAAATATATTATGGCTGCTTGAAAAAAGTCACTCCGGTGTTTTTTCTGGAGACGGTAATATTATGGATATTTAGACAGAATGTGAACAAGGTCACACAGCTAGATGGCGGGTTGAAGAAAACAGTGTGCAAATAATGCCTACAGGGCAAATAATGCCTAAAAGGTCAACTTATACACTACTACAGCGGTAGTAAAATAAAAAAAAGTAAAATAAAAAAAAATGAATATTAAAAAAAAAAAATTAAAGTTGGTGCTGCTGAACTACTAGGAGCAGCAGATTAGCACACCAGTCCCACTCCCCAACACTGCTAGACTAATAGCACTGGGCTCTTATAGTAGTAGTAGTAGTAGTAGTAAAACAACAAAAAAATAAATAAAAGCAGTCCTTACAAGGACTACTGTTATTGCAGCAGTCAGCAGATGAGATCAGAAGCAGGACAGCTGCCCACTGCAGCTACATACAGAGCACTGCAGTAGAAGGTAGATTACTAGCCAGCAAAGCTACCTAAGCTTAAATGTCCCTCAAACCCCTGCAGACTTCTGTCCCTCCAATAACAGAGCAGTATCAAAACGATTACTAGCCAGCAAACCTTCAACTGTCCCTGAAATCACTAACAGGCAGCAGCTCTCTCCCTACACTATCTCTTCAGCACACACAGGCAGAGTGAAAAAACGCTGCAGGGCTTCGGTTTTTATAGGGAAGGGGAGTGGTCCAGGGGAGAGCTTCCTGATTGGCTGCCATGTACCTGCTGGTCTGGGGTGAGAGGGCAAAAAAAAGCGCCAACAATGGCGAACCCAAAATGGCGAACGTCGCGCGACGTTCGCGAACTTCCGGCGAGCGCGAACACCCGATGTTCGCGCGAACAAGTTCGCCGGCGAACAGTTCGCGACATCTCTACTCTGCATTGCTCTGTTGAAAAAATAGTGAAAGAACAGCACCTGAGTGGCACTGGCGTGTTGAGTATTTCAAGGGGTTTCTCACATTCCTTGAGGTAATTGGAGCTGGTGGAACGTGGACTAGGTTTGCAGTAGCTGAAATACTTAGAGAGTGCTGAAAGTACCCTATATTGTATGAAAAGGAAGTTTTTTTTAACTGTGTGAGGTTCATCCACTTTAGAGTATCTATATGTACTCCAGTTTTGGTACAGTTTTTCTGCCAGATTTCTGGCGCCAGCAACCAAATCAGGAAGCTATACAGGGGGGAAGATTTATCAAAGGTCAAAGTGAAAATTCAAATGAAAAAAAATAAATCGAATTTTAAACTAATTTTTGTGTACTTAGACAAGGGAATAGTCCAAATTATCATGTACTGTCTCATTAAAAACTCAACCATTCGACATCTAAAACCTGCCGAATTGCTGTTTTAGCCTATGGGGGACCTCCTAGAACCTATTTGGATTCAAATGGTGGACTTTAAAAAATCTAAGTTTTTTTTGGGAAAAACTTTGAATCGTATGATTCTAATTCGCTATTACCTCGATTTGTGCGATTACAATTCGATCGAAAATGGACCTATTCATTCGAAAATGGACTTATTTGGCCAAAAAAAACCCCTTCGATTTAATTTCTTAATGTCTTTTTGAATTCGGATTTTGAAGTTTTTCAAATTAAAAATTTGACCCTTGATAAATCTGCCCCAAGGTGTTTGGGGACACAGACATGGACTTACACAGCCTGCTGAACCATATAAAGCTTTAACCTTAAAGGGGAACTCCACAAAAACATAACTTAAAGGAGAATTCAACCTGTTGGGTAAAAACCCGTACCCCTCACCCCAGGTACACCCCTCCCTCCTCCCTCCAGGCTAACTGCCCCCCCCCGGTGGAAATGCCCCATACTTCATACTTACCCCTCGGCACAGATTCTTCCAGCGGAGTTCCACGCATCCATCTTCCGGCTCCTCGTTAAGCTGCCTGGGAGATCGGCTTTTTCCGTGTAATTCCGCGCATACGCTATTGTCGCAAGCCAGCAAACTCTTTCAACTGCACATGCTCAGAAATACTGATCTCCCAGTCAGCTTACAGAGGAGCCGGAAGATGGATGCGTGGAACGCCGCTGGAGGAATCTGTGCCGAGGGGTACGTATGGAGTATGGGGCATTTCCCCAGGCAGTTAGCCTGGGAGGGAGGGAGGTCTACCTGGGTTGGGGGGTACGGGTTATTTCCCCCACAGGTTGAATTCTCCTTTAAGCTGTTTGAAAAGTAAACATAATTTCAAGCAACTTTGCAATATACAGTACAGCAATTAAAAAATATGCAGATTTTTCATGATTTTTAATGGTTTCGAACAATTCCCTAAGCCCCTGCTCTTCTGCTGATCTGTCTGACTACTTTGCTGAACTGACTGACTACTGTTACTTTGTATTAGCAGCAATCTGTCCTCAGCCTGCATCCTCCAAATCCCACAATTCCCTGCACACATAATTTCAATAAGGAACTGAACATCACAGTGCAATGCATTGCGGGTAATGTAGTTCCTGTATGCTGTCTGCAAGCTGTGGAGAAGTTGTTACAATTTGTAACATCAGTGTTTAGTCCCTCCTTCCCTGCCAGGATTTCAAATGATGCAGAAAGAGAAGAACTTTTAAACAGCTGGATTTCGGCATAGAAAATGGCCTTTATTCATACTTTTTGAAGAAACAGGTAACTGTGATGGGTATATTAGGGGTTTCTGTGTTATGAGGGCCTCTTTATTAAATTTTTGTTTGGAACCCGTTGATCCCCTTTAAATAAATTAATGACATAAAGAGATTTCAAATATTTTTCACCATGTTCAGTTATATTAAATTGTTGTGATTTTATTTATCATATTTAGTCAAAGCCATAGTGAATTTGATGTGTGACAAGGAATAATGCTGCCATGGTAAGTAAAATACCTGCACAGTGATGTCTCCTTCCAAAATAATGTAATGAACCGTCAACCCACATCTCCATAAAATGATATCTGGTGCTACACCCATAGGGAAAATGGACTAGCTAACAAAAATGCTGTCACCTTCACTTAGGCTGCAGACATTCTACATTACTAGGCTAGAGACGCATAACAATATAGTTGTTGCATATGCTACAAGTGTGTCTCTGTAATGTCAAATTGTTTAGACCAAGTAGCAGTGATTTGTGCTGTTATACAACACTGTGTGCTCACTTTCAACGTAGTATCACAAGGTGCCATGCTGGGCGCTAAAATTGATGCAAAAAGGCACTAGATAAAACCTCATTCACTTAAAGGGAAAGAATAGTTGACTTTTTGACATGAGCTCATCCAGTTGGGCTTATGTAAAAAAAGGTACATAAACACTATCTGAACTAAATACTAAGGGGCAGATTTATCAAGGGTCGAATTTCGAAGTACAAAAAACTTCGAAATTCGAACATCGAATTAAAAAACTTCGAATTCAAATATCGAATCCGAAGTTTGTCAATCGACAATCGAATAAAAATCGTTAGATCGAACGATTCAAAGGATTTCAGTGATCGATTGAAGGATTTTTATTCGATGTGTAAAGACTTTGTTTGTAGATGGTCCCCATAGGCTAACATAGCAATTCGGCAGGTTTCAGTTCGGTTTTTTTAAAGAGACAGTACTTTGATTATCAAATGGTCAAAAATTCGCAGTCGTAGTATCCTATTTGATGGTGGAAGTATCCAAAAAATTACTTAGAATTTCGAATTTTTCAACTTCGAAAATTCCCTCGAATTCACTTCGACCCTTGATAAATCTGCCCCTAAATAATTATACAAATTTATAGAGACGTACAAGGTTCCATTAGGGCTCTTTCACATGGGTACTTCTGTTATGTTTTGGTAGCCGAGGATGAGTTGAGTATAACAGTGCTTTATTAGCAGGCTCTCATGCAACCAGTATACAACAGTAACTTTCACTTTCACTTTTAAGCTGTCAGGACGTATGCACAGTATAAGTCTGAGCACACTGACATCTACCTTCATCCTCCTGCACAAAATCTCCTCTCCTGCAGATGATGATGCGCCTGACAATATCTCCTTTGCATTTGTTGGAACTGCTGCATGTTAAACACATTACATCATGTAAATATTAATAGAAGCAGTTTGACTGGGCACGTTTACTGCAGTTGAGATGTCAAATGAAATTGTGTAATTTAGCTACAGTATAATTTAGTCATTTTGGTACTCCATTGAAATCATTTATTAAGCTGTAGACATCAAGCAATAGTTCAGTAGTTGGTGCAGCACAAATGTTTTCTTCCCCCTTGTGCCAGTAGCACATAATCAGCCAGTAACAGCAGGACTTGGCGTGGGCTTTATGACCATAAAATTTCCTGCTTGCACTTATGGAACGATGCAAGGGATGTGCAAGGCGATATGTCTCCCACCCTTATATTGCTGGGAAGGAACAATTAAACTTCAGTTAAAGCATACAGCATGAGGGCTCATTTACAAAAATAATGGCACCAGTACAATGTGTATTAAGCCTTTATTACATTTTATACTGTTATATTCCAAACACACACACATATATATATATATTTATTTATTTCACAGCAGATGAACAAAATAAAAGACCCAGACTTGACTGTGAAGGGTAAACAAAGACGACTGGAGAAATAAGACACTATACAGTAAATCTCACTGTGGCACCAGAAAGAGGGGCTTCCAAAAATGTATTATATACTGACCTTACTGCACCAGCCTAAAGGTTTAGCCTCTCTATAACAGTAATGATCCAAGCCTTTAAAGTTGTGCACAGAAGCTTACCATCATGGATTTTGTTAGGAGTGTCAGTGACACGCACATGCTCAGTGGGTTCTGAGCAGCAGTTGAGAAGCTAAGCTTAGGGCTTGTTGCAAATCATCAATACAGAAATTAGGTTTATCTGTCATAGAAACAGGTTTCTGAGCTCCCACGTAATGTGAATATAAATAATTACTAGTCGGCCTTGTACTGTGAGTTTTATATTCTGTATATACAGTACTTTATATTGTGAGTGGATCCCTAAACTCAGTAAGTGACAGCAGCACAGAGCATGTGCAGATTGGGAGCTACTGGAGGAATATTCAGAGGCACAAGGACTAAACCAAAGTTTCAGTTCAAAATGTTTTTCATAGCTATTGCAATTTTTATAACTGTTGCAATTATTTATTGGATACTTTGTATAGATTGGTTTTAACAATGAGATTTGTATTTATTGTTGCATTCTTTAAGATAAAGATACACAAGGAGCAGTATGCATTGGATTGTTATACAATTGATCAGAAACGTAACTAGAGGGGGGCGGGCCCTGGCAAAGGACGCGCAGCCGGGCCCGCCCCCCTCCGTACACCCGGAACTGGCCGGGAATATGCGCCGCAAAGCGGCGCGCGGACTGCCGGGGGGCCCTGAGGAGGTGCGGCCCCTGTCCCGCTCGCAACCCCTGCTCCCCCGGTAGTTCCGCCACTGCAATTGATTAACATTAATCCGTTTTTTGGACTGTGATTAATTAAACGGCTAAGATGCTTTACCACATGGGTTGTAAGGTATATAAACTTGATTTGAGTTCACTGTTGTGTATTTGCACCTGAGGAAGGGGTTGGTCCCTGAAAGCATGTGCCACAATGTCCGCAATAAACAAAATTAAGACTAAAGCTCCCCATAGACGCGACGATTCTTCTTGCCGAACGACCGATTTTAGGAAAGCCCGACCAATTATCGTGTGGTTAGTGGTATTCGAACGATCGTACATCTTACGATTTTTCGGCCGACATCTGTCGGGAAATTGATCAGCCAGGTCAAAAAATCTTTGTCGGTCCCAGTGCAATCTCTCTATGTTTGCAGGGCCAAGCAGGCAGCTCCCCTTTGTTTTCCTGGTAAATTGGTCTTTTTAGTTGATGGTAAATTCGTACGATCGTACGATCGTTCTGAGAAGATCGCGGTCTCACGATCAGGATCTGATCTTTTAAAAATCTCAACATCTATGGCCAGCTTTAAGCCCGTGAGAATTGGTGTGTTTCTTGCTGGACAAGGGGCAAAAGCCCATGTTTCCCCTTTAACTTCCAATTCCGGTGAACTTTTGAAAGGTGAACTATCCCTTTTAGTTCTGCATTTGCCTAAACTAATCACGGAAAAGGAAAATTCATCAATATTGAAAAAAAAACCTTTTATATAGTTTATTTATTTTTTTTACAGATTGTACAGCTCTGTGATTTATATTGGTGAAAAAAATAAAACACGATTGTACATTATGGTGAAAGTTTTACTGGATTTTTGAAAATTATTAAAAATCTGTTTGTGTCTGATTTTTTTTTTTTTACCACAATGACTTTCTTAACATTTAGTTCTTGGGATGGCTTTACTCAACTTTATTGGAAACGTGGAGCATTAATTAATATGCACATAACACACAGAAGCCATGAATATCTTGTAATCTCGTCTGTGTGATGTGTCTCTTCTGTAATATTCGGAATTAGACCAGCGTAGCAGCGAATGTGCAGAAAATGACACCCGGAAACTTCGCTGGACAGAATCTGCAAGGAGGGGTAAGTAAAGAGTAAAGGTGGCCATACACGGATAGATCCGCTCGTTTGGCGATGTCGCCAAACGAGCGGATCTCCCTCCGATATGCCCACCTTGAGGTGAGCAATATCGGGCTGATCCGATCGTGGGCCCTAGGGCCCAACGATCGGATCCTAGCGTTCGCCAAACGGGCGGTCGGATCGCGGGACCGCATCAACGAACAGATGCGGCCGCGATCCGACGGGATTTTTAATCCCATCCGATCGAGATCTGGCCGACTTTCGGCCAGATCTCGATCGGGGAAGCCCGTCGGGGGCCCCCATACACGGGCCAATAAGCTGCCGACACGGTCTGTCGGCAGCTTTTATCGGCCCGTGTATGGCCACCTTTAGGGACATTTGCCTGGGGTAGCAGCTAGGCTGGGGGGGGGGGAGGGGGTCTTTGTAGGGTAGGGTTTTTTTTATTAAGGGTTTGTTTCTCCTTTAATGACCCACATATGCCATTAATGTAAGTATTTTGTACACCCTAATTGATGAGCAGTTAGTGTATTGATGGAAGTGTGGGCTTATTCAGAAGTTTTCCATTTATTTTGACATTTCTTTTCTAGTCACATTCAAAATTATGTTCTGGAGAATGCCAGTAATCAGCATGGCTTTATGAAGGATAGGTCATGTCAGACAACTTTGATTGCTTTTATGATGAGGAAAGTAAGATGCTGGACAACGGGGGAGCAGCAGATGTGATCTATTTGGATTTTGCCAAAGCGTTTGATACTGTGCCCCACAAACGACTGCTTTCTAAGGTCTGTTGGGCTTAATGAAGTCGTTTGCACATGGGTAGGAAACTGGCTACAGAATCGGGTACAGAGCTTGGTTGTTAATGGTACATTCTCTACTTGGAGTAAGGTTCTTAGTGGGGTCCCTCAGGGCTCGGTATTGGCTCCACTTTTATTAATGTGCTCATTAATGACTTAGGGGAGGGTATTGTAAGTAATGTATCAGTGTTTGTAGATGACACAAAACTATCCAGCCCAATTAATTCCATCCAGGATGCAGCATCCTTGCAAAAGAATCTTGACAAACTGGCAATCTGGGAGGTCTTTGAGTCCAGCAAAGGGCAACTAAGCTTTTAAAGGAAAACAATTCCCCCTAAACAATGTAGGTCTCTATAAAAAGATATTGCATAACACAGCTCATATGTAAAACCCTGCTTCATGCAAATAAACCATTTTCATAATAATATAATTTTCTAGTAGTATGTGCCATTGGGTGATTGTTCATTTTGGGGGTATAGTTTTCCTTAAAAAAATATCGAAAGTCTCAGTTATGAAGAAAGAATGGACAAGTTGGGACTGTTTATGCCGGAGAAGAGGCTTTTAAGGAGAGATATGGTAACTATCCCATTTTAATCTCTCTATATGCTATATTTACCAGTAGGCTCTTCCAGCAGACCGGAGGGTATCCATTCTGATTATAAGAAAGGAGGTTCCATCTAAATATTCGGAAAGGGTTTTTCAATATCTGTTAGTATAAGTTGATCTAGAGAGACTGGTCTGATTTTCAGGAAGCATCCCTTGAAGCAAATTGGAATGACTTCTGATGGGGTGTTTTTGCCTTCCTCTGTATCAACTTGCAATTAGGCAGGTTTTATATGGACATACAAGGTTGAACATGGTGGATGTGTGTATTTTTCAACCTAACTTACTATGTTGTTGTGTCATTTTGATGGCCGCATTGGACAGTAGCCAGGCCTTTAGCAGCAAGCTGATAACAGACGCTTATTCACTTACTGTGCTCAGTGGAACCTTGCAAATAACACACAGATAACATGCTAACATGGAAATACTCCCCTCAGCCTTTGGCATCTCCCCTGCTGTGTGACATCACCAGCAGTTTTAGGTTGGGTTCAGATTAGATATACCGATGATAGACAGAGAGATAGAGAGAGATAGATGATAGATAGAGAGATGAGAGAGAGCACGATGGGAGATAGATGATAGATAGATGTGTAGATAGATAGATAGATAGATAATATATAAATGATGTATAGATAGATAGGTATATTGATGATGTATGGATAGATTCATGTTTTTCCTTCTCAATGTAACTGAATGTGTCTCAGTGAGACATGGGTTTTTACTATTGGGTGCTGTTCTAAGATCTACCAGGCAGCTGTTATCTTGTGTTAGAGAGCTGTTATCTTGTTACCTTCCCATTGTTCTTTTGTTTGGCTGCTGGGGGGGAAAAGGGAGGGGGTGATATCACTCCAACTTGCAGTATAGCAGTAAAGAGTGATTGAAGTTTATCAGAGCACAAGTCACATGACTTGGGGCAGCTGGGAAATTAACAATATGTATAGCCCCATGTCAAATTTCAAAATTGAATATAAAAAAATCGGTTTGCTCTTTTGAGAAATGGATTTCAGTGCAGAATTCTGCTGGAGCAGCACTATTAACTGATTCATTTTGAAAACATTTTTTTTCCCACGACAGTATCCCATTAAGTTGTGGGAGCTGCCTTGACCAATAACTACCTAAAGTCCAATGAAACAGCATCCTCAAAATGCTTGCTTGACTTACCCAATCAAAAGTTTTGGGGATTTAAAACAGGAATGAAAGAAAACGTGTTTTTTACCCAAGAAATGTCCCAGAAAACTCAGTGAGAAAGAAAGCTATACCAAAAAACACATACAGACTACCAGGCACATAAAATAGGTCATTTATTGTGAATTCTGCAAAGACACATTTAAGCAACAAAATATACATTTGTGAACTTTAGATTTCATTCTATACAGGACTAGACAAGAGCAATAAATTAAATGTACAGTATTTACAGCCAGAGGTCACTGAAGACTTACAGTAAGCACCACCTATCGAAAAAGAATATAAACATATGTATCGCTTTCCCCTTTTCACGTAAACCCGCAAATTCAGAAATGATGTTCAAAGTCTAAAATTAGATCTGGATCCTGCTTAATGGCTGCATCTCTCCAATGCTACAGATAGGTAGAAATGATAGCTCAGCATGCGGCTATGTACAAGATTTTCTGCATCTTTCAATCGCAAAAAAACAACGGACAACGAGTGAGAAATAAATTAACTGTATTCAACTAAACAGACCAAGGAACATACGCAAGTAAGAAAATTCACTGAATTGGCCACATTTCGGGTTATGAAATGGTTATTGATAAGTTCACTAAAATGTTGTGGATGCCATGGCATAAAATTGCACAATAAAAAAGTATTTTTTTGGTCACCAAAGTGTACGTTGCAGGTCATACAGTCCCAGTGTGTTTTAAAGTGCAATAAGGTCAGCATTTATATGCATGAAATAATCATTTATACCGATTAGGCATCGTGGCTTTGGGGCTTACACCACACAATTACATATGTAGCACAGGTATGGATGGTAGCTGGTTAGAAGTAGCTTTTATTGGTTTGGATCAGGTAGTGCAATAGTATAGCCCCTTTAGTCTTCCCCATAAGTGACATGCTTTAAAGCACAGATCCATGGAAAAATCATGATATATTGGAAAACTAGATTACTTTGGTACAGTTCCATCAAATCCCATTTACCATTTGGTTGCTCAAGGGCACAGACACACGTTCAGATTTGGGGAGATTAGTATTAGTCGCCCAGCAAAAAATCTCCTCTTCTTCTGGGCGACTAATCTCCCCGAACTGCATCCAGCCAGCTAGAATGTAAATCGCTAGTGGAATGGCAATTGGAGCGCTTTGTTTTCCTTAGTTGCATCACAAGGAAACTTCAGGCGACTTAGAAAAAGGAAGCGTTCCAAGTGCCATCCCACCAGCGATTTAGATTCAAGCAGGCGGGAGGCAGTTTGGGGAGATTAGTCGCCCCGAAGAAGAGACGATTTATCGCCGGGCAACTAAATATCCCGAATCTGAGCGTGTGTCTCTGTCCTTAAAAGAGTCTGTATAATCATGACATAATCCCTTTAATCAGTCTATAATCATTTTATACTGCTAATTCATTTAGGGTAGGGACACACTGGATGATTTGTCGCCAACGTTTTTAAAAAGCAAATCGCGGCGACATATCACTCGTTTTGTCAAATGAAAAACACCAGCTCCTGTGCCCACAGCACGTTTGTGAATCGCCTGTAGCTCCAAAACGCACTGAGACCCTTTTCCGAGCGATTTATCAGAAATAGCATGTACTTAGAAAAGCACTGAAATCTCCTAGACATGCACACACATACAGATAAGTAGCAGCAATTGTATTCAAATTACAATGCGAACGCAATGACGCAAGAACGCAAGCACGTAAAGATGCCAGGTTACAGCGGGAAGCACAAACTGTTTCCGGTTTGGGTGGAGCACGTACCGCACAGAGTAATGGGATACAAATCGCTCTGTGCCAATAGTCGCTGTGAATCGCCTGTTCAAAAAAGACGATCGTCTTGTCGCCGCGATTTACTTTTTAAAAACATTGGCGACAAATCGTCCAGTGTGTCCCTACCCTACTACAATTGACCCGTGCTATTTTATATGCATATACTGGCAGATTAAAGCTCTCACTTACAAATGCATGTGCTATTTGCAAAGTGGTCAAATGGATGCAAAATTTAGTGTGCACTGATGCTATTCATGAGGTCACTTAAAGGAAAACTATACCCCTGGACATTGTTGGTCTCTATAAAAAATATATTGCATAAAACAGCTCATATCTAAAACCATTTTCATAAAAATATACTTTTTTTTAGCAGTATGTGCAATTGGGTAATCCTAAATAGAAAATTGCCATTTTAAGAATTAAGGGCCGCCCCCTGGGATCCTATGATTCATGGTGCATGCAAACAAACCATACATGTTAGGTCACTTAAGCCAATAACAGACTTTTGCTTCCACGCTTTTTCCTATTACAGTTAGAGCTGCAGTGTTTCTGGTCACGTGATCTCTGAGGCAACACAGAGAATATCATAAAAAGGGGGCTCAAGTTAAAAGATGTAAAGGGGCAATATTTAATGATATCTATATTCCAGTTTGGTAAAACTCATCAATAGTAAACTATCTGTTCATAAAGTATTCATTCTGGGAGCATAGTTTTCCTTTAATATATGTATATTCATGCTCCTCAGCAACTTCAGGCAAGAACCAATGTCCAAGCTCAGCCTCCTCTGATGACTTGCTTGCTTGGATGCAGGGGATCCCTGGAATGACCTGCAGCCTGGACCAGCTTGGGTTTATAGAAACAATTAACTTGAGGCAAGTGAATGCTACAGTACTTACAGGACAGTTGAATTGCTGGAATTCTGAAACATATATTGTGGGTGTCAGACATGCTAATTTGCTTCTCATGGTACTGCATCCATATATGAGACCCAACTACTAGTAATGGGCTCTAAATTCAATCAAAAGTGCTATAAATATGGCCTTGCTTGTAATGGTACAAACAAAAAAAAGGTTAAAGTGAACCTGTCACCCAGACATAAAAAGCTGTATAATAAAAGTCATTTTCAAATTGAACATGAAATCCAAATTCTTTTTTTTTTTTTTTTATCAAAGCGTTCATAGCTATTGTAAACTCATTTAAAAATCTCAGCTGTCAATCAAATACTGGCTGCCCCTCCTCTATGCCTAGGCATAGAGGTGGGGCAAGCAATCACTTTCACTTTCCATTCAGCACTTTCCAGATCTCACTGCTCTACCCACATTCCCCTAGTTCTCTTAACCATTTAATTGTGTAGCCAGGGCATGGGGATGGACATCAGGTCCCCCATTCTGGTGCACAAACAAGATTCTGAGATGATGCAAGGCTTGTCTTAATAACAGTGTCCACAAAATGGCTCCTGCCTGCTTGCTATAATTATGAATACCCAAACGGATTTAAACAAGATTCAAATAATTAATACAGTGTAATTAAAGTTAATATTGCTTGACTAACATTATGAAATAGAATTTGGAATATTTTTTGGGTGACGGGTCCCCTTTAAGCCATATTTTTTAAAAAGACACCTTAAACAGGACAGCTAATCGAGTAGGTGAATGGACCGCATCTCATATAATGAATTACTCACAGATACTGATTAGAAGCCTTAGCAATAGAACACAGCCAGCATTGTGCCCTGGGTTTCTGGCTGCACAGGATACAAAATAATGAGATCTATGTCAATAACTAAGCAGTTCATTGCATTGACACTGATGAGCAGGTGGAGGGCTGATGACAAATCACTCTGGCTGCTAATTTGCAAAATGCTTTCTGTGTCTTAAAACAATGGCATCATTGTATTTTATTCTTATACAAGAAGTTTGGTGGATGCCATAGATCTGAACATGATTCCAGTGAAGTATTTATAATAGAATTTTAATATATTTTCAGCTACCACATGGGGGCATATTTATCAAAGAGTGAGGTTAGAGATCACCATAGTCCACTAGTGTGAAATTCCACCACTCTCCATTTGTATTGAGTTTTTAAAAGAGTATTTATCAATGGGTGAAAGTGAAGCCTTTAATAATGCTATAGAAATGAATGGAGAGTGGTGGAATTTCACTCAAGTGGACTTTGGTGATCTCCAACTTCACTCTTTGATAAATATACCCCATGGTTTTCAAAAATCTATGGTAAAAAAAAAAACTCTGCTGTGTAACTTATACACTTATATATATATATATATATATATATACATACGATATATATCTTTCGCATTGATGACTATTATATCATTAACTCTTTAATGGATGTTTCACCCTAAATGCTTTTTTACTTAATTGACACAGTTCAGCACAACACGGATCTACTCCAGCTCAGATATTTAGAGATAAACCAAACACATCAATTGAATATCTGAATGACTAGCAATCACAGGAGAAGTCTTAGTAAACGGATCCTCTAGTCTAAAATAGATTTAAAAATCAGAATCCTGGTGCAATTAATAAAAATGAACAAAGGGTTTCCAAATCCCCTGATCTCAGATAGGCCCCACAACCTGTTTGTTCAGGGAGAAAACATGTTGCAATTTGGCAGACGAAAAAAGGAACAAAAAAAGAAAATTGTCCCTGGTGTTTGTTGATGATCATTGCACTCCCCAATCAGATCACTTAAAAGTAATAATTATCCATCACAAAGACTGGCACAGGGCAGATTTATCAAAGGTCGAAGTGGAGTTTGAGAGATCGGAGTTTTTTGGGAAAAACGTCAAATTGAAGTAGATCGAAGGCGCTATTCCTTCGATCGTATGATTAGAAGTAGGCCGAATACGGACCACTTTGACCCCCAAAAACCTTCAACCTCTATTCGGTTGGTCTTTTTGAATTCGAAGTTCAAAGTTTTTTTAACTCCGAACTTCAACCCTTGATAAATATGCCCCTAAGGGGCAGATTTATCCAAGGTCGAGATGAATTTTCGAATTGAAAAAATTCAAATTTCGAGCTATATTTGTGTACTTCGACTAGGGAATAGTCCAAATTGAATTCAAATATGAAAAAAATTTAAAATTCGAATATCGAAATTTATCATGCACTGTCTCTAAAAATTAGACTTCAACCATTCGCCATCTAAAACCTGCCAAATTGCTGTTTATGCTATGGGGGACCTCCTAGAACCTATTTGGAGTCAATTGGTGGACTTTTGGGGAAAAACTTAGAATCGAATTTGATCTAATGCACTATTCCTTCGTTTCAACTATTCAAATTCGTCCGAATATGGACCAATTAGATCGAAAACGGACCCAAAAAAACCTTTGACTTAATTTCGGTTGGTCTTTTTGAATTCAAATTCCGAAGTTTTTTCAATTCGAAATTCGACCCTTGATAAATATGCCCCTAAGCCTTCAGTTGGTAGTGAGGATACAGAGCTATGAGTTCCTGCAAACAGTGCTGAAATACTATAATTTCCCAAGGAGTTATAGTGTACCTGGCACTAGATAATTAAACTTGAATTATTTCCTATAACGTACATTTGCACAATTATAGCTGTGCAGACTTTCTTATTAGAACTACCCATAGGTAGAATAAGCCCAACTATAGTCAAGGAGTTTAATATTTGAAGTAGATCACTTTTAAATTAACTGTTAGTATATTACAGAATGGTCTACCTTCTACCTCTGTCTTTTTCCAGCATCTGGTTGTCGGAGTCAGTGACCCTGGCAACCAAAAATGTTTTTCTAAATGTTGCATAAACATTGTTCTAACATCTGACTCATTGCCTAATTAACACTGGGGCTCTGAATACATTTGAAAAGAATAAAAACAGGTACAATAGCACTGTGGATGCATTTGCGTTTATATGTATGTTTGAGCTCCATGTATAGGTTCCTTGTCCTAAACCAGATTTATTAAAGGAGAATTCAACCCTCTAGGCTCAAAATCCCTCCCCCCCTCCCCCCGGGCAAATGCCCCTAACTTGTTACTTACCCCTCCTTCTAGGTCCTCTCCAGCGGCGTTCATGGCAGCCATCTTCTCCTGAGCTCTCTACTTCCTGTAGTCATCGGCATTTGGTGGTGCATGCGCAATAGGAGGCTTTTGCCGGTTCGGATCTACTGCGCATGCACTGAAAGTCACAAAGTTTCCAAAAAAGAAATCTGAAACTTTGTGACTTTCGGGCACATGCGCAGTTGGAGGCATTTGCCAGAATGGACCTACTGCGCATGCACCCGAAAGTCACAAAGTTTCTGATTTTTTTTCCGGAAACTTCTTGACTTTTGGCACATGCGCAGTAGATCCGAACCAGCAAATGCCTCCTACTGCGCATGCACCACCAAATGCCGTTGAATACAGGAAGAAGAGCGCTCAGGAGAAGGTGGCTGCTGTGAACTCTGCTGGAGAGGACCTAGAAGGAGGGGTAAGTAGCAAGTTAGGGGCATTTGCCCAGAGGGAGGAGGTAGACCGGGGGGGGGGAGGCCTATGCAGGGGAGGGATTTTTGAGCCTAGGGGGTTGAATTCTACTCGTTGAGCGACAGAAGTACATCACATGCTGCTTTGGGCTTGTCTCTTTTAAAATATATCCTCCATATGCTTTTTGTATTCAACTTCACTTGTGTTGTCAAAATAGCAGCCACAATTGTAGCCATATGTTAGGCACCAAATGTTAGGAAAGATATATTATATTCATACATAATGAGGCCCCACATGTTACTACACAACAACACTTTTTTTTATTTAGAACGTTTAATAGAACCTTTAGTTACCCTTAGTACTCTTAATCCAGACTTTCACCCTTTCTCCCCATTCCACTACAATTTCCAAATACTGCATAGTTATGGGTGATTCTGGGAGTTAATAGTCCCATAAGAGTGCTGAAGTTCTATACAGGTATGGGACCTGTTATCTAGAATGCTTGGGCCTTGGGGTTTTTGGATAATGGATATTTCCATAATTTGGATCTTGATACCTTAACTCTACTAGAAAATCATGTGAACATTAAAAAAAAACAAAACAAAGTTTTTGCTTCCAATAAGGATTAATTCTATCTGAGTTGTGATCAAGTACACAGTACTATTTTATTATTACATAGAAAAAGGAAATAGTTTTTTAAAATTTTGATTATTTGGATAAAATGGAGTCTAAGGGAGATGGCCTTTCCGTAATTTGGAGCTTTCTGGATAATGGGTTTCTGGATACCTGTACAAGCAATACACTCATAATTTAATCTCACACCAAACTGATCAGATCTGCCCCGAACTGCACACATTTTTGGATTGAAATCTATCGGGTTGGTTGCCCTGCCTGTCACACACCTGGAAACACCAAAACCCACCCTAATCCACCCACTTTCTGATAGTCCTCACAAACTTTGCCTGTACCCCTAACTGGAGGTAAAGATGAAGCACTGACTATTTCAAATAATGGGGTATATTTATCAAAGAATGAAGTTAATAGCGAAGTTCCGCCACTAGAGTGAAATTCCGCCACTCTCCATTCATTTCTATGGGATTTTTATAGGCGTATTTATCAAAGGGTGAACTTTCACTTTCACCCATTGATAAATACGCCTTTCAAAATCCCATAGAAATGAACTGAGAGCTGCGGAATTTCACTCTAGTGGCGGAACTTCACTCTTTGATAAATTTACCCCAATATCTCAATATATGCCAGATTACTATATCAGTTATATGTTTAAGAACTACTGCTGAGGTTTCATTTGATTCAAATTGCTGGAGATAACATGAACTATCAGGATGTCTCAATAGAGTACAAATGTATTTCCTCCATTTTTCAAATTCACTCACATGAATTGAGCTAATAAAACTATCTGGGATATCCTAAGAAATCATATGGAATAGCCAATGGGGTAGCTACGATACAGCAGACCCCATTGCTGCAGGGGTGGATCTACAGGGTCTGCTGTTATGTAGCCCCCTCTCCAGTCCACTAAATTTTGCCGCTTGCAACAAGTGAGTGAGTGAGTGGTGGGGATGGTGTGTACAAGGCTGTGAGTGGCCCTAATATTTTTTTTCATGGGGTAGTTATACCACTTTTGTGAGCAATTGTAGAACATGTTTCAAGCAACACTTGCAAAGCGATGTACAGAGCAGGTGTTTCCAAAATATCAGCTTCAAAGGCCTGTTACTATTGCATATACCCCATCACACTGGGCTAGGGCAATTATATATTAAAGGAAAATTAACCTACTATATTTAAAAATAAGTCTGGTGTATTCCAATATAGCATCTAAGAGAATATCATACCTGAAAATCTATATTAAATATTTCATAATTTAGTCAATCCTGGCAAAATTACACATTTATCAATCATTTGTAGTGAGAACTGCTGATCACTATCATGTGCCCAGTCTGATTCATTGGTGATTTCAGCCCCATTTTGGTTGGGCAGTGTCAAAGAACCACAGCAGAGGTAGATAAACAGAGATCTATAGTTGTCATGTTGGTTCATGTTAGCCTTGTATGCCTTATACCAGTGATCCCCAACCAGTAGCTCGTGAGCAACATGTTGCTCTCCAACCCCTTGGATGTTGCTCCCAGTGGCCTCAAAGCAGGTGCTTATTTTTGAATTTTAGTCTTGGAAACATGTTTTGGTTGTATAGAAACCAGGGGTACTGCCAAACAGAGCCTCCTGTAGGCTGCCAATCCACATAGGGCCTACCAAATGGCCAATCACAGCACCCAAGAACATTTTTCATGCTTGTGTTGCTCTCCAACTCCTTTTACTTCTGAATGTTGCTCACAGGCTCAAAAGGTTGGGGATCCCTGCCTTATACTGTGTATATGTATATATATATATATATATATATATATATATATAGATATATATATATATATATATATATATATATATATATATATATATATATATATATATATCCTTGTATTCACGGTATTAACTGAGCACCCTACCTTGGAATGTGGATACTCACTGGACTATATATATATATATATATATATATATATATATATATATATATATATATATATATATATATATATATATATATATATATATATAAATGTAGAATCAGGCAGCGCACTCCTGGGATTTTTCAAAATTTCATTCCATGTTTATTTATGAATTAATGTTTTGGCTCGTGTCTGGAGCCTTTGTCAAGATTAAAAAATCAATTAAACATTGATTTTAATTTTTATTATTGATTTTTTAATCTTGACAAAGGCTCCAGACATGAACCGAAACGTTGATTCATAAATAAACATGGAATAAAATATGAGATTTTGAAAAATCCCCAGAGTGCGCTGTCTGATTCTACATTTCTATACATTTTCCTTGGAGCAGCATCCGGGTAATTGAACACAACTACTGACGGTGTGCGGATATGGCCCAGTCTTATATATATACTGTATATATATATATATATATATATATATATATATATATATATATATATATATATATATATATATATATTTCACTAACTCAGATTATTTAACTTTACTGCTATCTTAAAAAACTATATTTTTCTACTATATCCCAATATTTTAGCAAATGCTTAAAAAATGCTAGAACATTCAGGGGCATTTTCATGTACAAAACTGCAGCCATGTTTGAGCCTGTCTCCAGCATGCCACCCAGCACAATAATACAAGATACAGCAACAAGCTTAGCCCAAGCCAGAGGAAGATCTTCAAGTAGGGACAAGCCAGACATAAAAGCAGCAGCTTTATAACCATTTTATCAGATTTCAAGATACATTTCTATACAGGAAATCCAAATTCAGGGCGAGACACTGAGAACTTCTTTCCATGTCATCTATTCCAGCTTTTCTCATTCACAAAGAAATTGGCACATGGAGAATAAATATGTGGCGCTGAGTAAAAAGTTTGTGCAAATCAGGTAACAAGGCTTTCTAACCTCCATGAACAGTAAAAAAAAAAAAATACAGAAATTCCGACATAATGGATTAGATTGACAGATATATAAACTCCGCTTCACGAGACAAGTTTCACTGGACACAGGGAGAGAGCTAAAATGGCAGTTCTTTTGTCCAATCATTGGGAACTGGTTGATATTTTAAGATATCCATTGGAGGATCGTGGCATTAGCTATCCGTGGAACTTGTGAATTTACCTTTACAGGTTTAGAAATGGACACTGAGGATTCACTTCAAGTAAATGGCGGCTCACTGAAAGACAAAGCGCGTTAGGTAAGTTAATGTAAAGCAGTTCAGAAACTCTCAGTCTAAACAAGGCAATCTGTGTCTTATGTCATGTCCAGAAATACACCTTTAAAGGAAAACTAAAGCTTAGCAATGAACAAGTACTAGAAATGCTAAACCTTAAGGTTGTTTTATCATCTCAAATTGACTAGCGCCCATTAGCAGTAAAGATCTGTTCTCCTGAAGATACCCCAGTAACTATTTTTCTGTTGATTCACAGAAAAAACATGCTCTGTATAGTTTATATAATGAATAAAGTACCCCCTCTTGTAAATTTTAAGGATGTTATAAATTACCGAGGAGTTTCATGACCATATAAAAACATGGAACAGGTCATGGAACTCTGATTTAACTTATAATATCCTCATATTTTGCGACAGGGTGTACTTTATTTATTATAATGCACAAGATTTAGTGAGTCGTGACAGAAATGACATCACTTCTCACCGTTTATAACTGATGACATAACTCACCATTTATAAGGATATCATAGCTTTTGTGTATCATATTTTTGTGTATAATATTAAAATATAAAAGTCACAATGCAAGGCTAATTAGTAATTAATTCAGATTCTCATTACATGGCAGCTAAGAAACCAGTGAATGCACTTGGCATCAGAACTGAATAAATAGTCATGTAGCATTGGAATCTATAACAGATGAAGCCCAATTTTGGCTTGATGATTTCCAATGACGCCCAAACGTAGCTTCTGAAATTTGCCCAGAGCACACTGAGCCTGTGCAGTGTCGCTGACACTCAAAAGATGGCCTAATAAGATTCAGGATGGTGAATTCCTCTGCAGGGTCGGACTGGGGGGCCCTGGGCCCACCGGGACCTCTGTCCAGGGCCCCCTCTGGCCGCCCTACTGCGAGGTGCCGATCGGGCCACAGGCATGAATGCGCACACAGCGCGCATGCGCAGACGGCGCTGCGCGGCGCTGAAAGAAAACTTTATATTTTAGAATTCCTATATCAGAAGAGGGGTCTGGCCGGGCCAGTCCGACACTGTACCTCTGGACAACTTTGAACACCTGGCTCATTATGCTGAAGCTCTTTTCTAGTGCAGTAAGCAGGATTCACAATGGTGAGGATAGAAAACTAGGGTGTGGGAAAGCTTTATTTTTGTGTTTAAATATATTTTCCGGTTTTGTGTGTTCCCTTGCTTTAATTGTGCTTGATTAGTGCTTTAATTAGTGATTTAATGTAAGTAATGCTGCTCTGAGTCGTCTGTCAAAAGAAACACAGCTTTTCTCTCCTTTTGTGTACACATGGGCTTCTGTATCAGACTTCCTTCTTTCAGGTATTATCATACCTGTATCAGGTTCAGGTATGATAATGCACTCTACAGAATAAATATAGTGTTATAGCTTGTACTATTGTGGCTAATATATTGGCAATAAACAGCTTCAGTAGCTTTCCTTCTCCTTTAAACTATACTGGGTCTACATTCAACAACCCCAAAAATGTTACTTTAAGAAGAAAAAAGGTCATAATGGTCAATCTGGCCACAGATACAGGCACTTTTGGTGATTAGTGGTGCATTTGTAATATTTTGAGCCCCCCCCCCTTCTAAGTGCAAGGCCAGAAAGCTCTCCATGCACCATACAATTGTGACCCCACAACACTAACGGACATAATACAGCATCAATTAGTACTCTGTAACTTGTATCTGCTTTATATGTATAGTAATATTCTTAAGGTACCACTTATGGAAGCCATTCCTTATGTCATTATCTGCATTTAGACATTAGGCATTCTCTATATACAGCAACAGAATAGAATTACATCTTATACTGTGTGTAATATTTATAGCAGCAATGTAATGTGCAAACCATGAAGCTACGGCCTCATGATTCCTTTACTGATTAAGTGAAAAATATATGAATGGGGATAACCACTTATAAATAGGGTAACGAATGGCAATTTTGGAAACATTTACATTACAACAACCTGCAAGTTTTTTTTCACGCCACACTGACAACTGATTATCAACTTATCTGGCCCCTACCAACTCTTCAAAGGATGTTACTTACTGTACTTGAGCCAGAACTTGACTGGCTGAGTTTATCAAAACGGAATTTGAGGTTCGATCTTGGGGAATTCTTGCTTCTGATATCTGGGAAGGAAAAACAAATAGCACAAATCTGTTGATTTCTTTAGTGTTTTTCTCCAATAATAGAAAGCCATTTAGCAGAGAGGCCACAATGTGGATCATGGGCTCAATGCCAGACAATAATATTGGGAAGCACCAAGAAACCTCTGTCCATGGAACCTCAGCAGTATAAAGTGTTTTTTTTATTCATTACTTGCATCCACCTGCTTTGCTTTGCCATCTGCCTTTTCTTTTGGCCCCAAACAGCAACCCCTTTCCTCATTTCTTCTTTCTGCCTTCAAAAGATCTCTTAAAACTCATTTTTTTAGAGAACTTCACCCTCATCTAGCTTAGCATTGCTTCAGCATGCAAAATATACTGCTAAATGCTCCCTCCCACATCTCTCTTGATATTGGCCTTCCCAATTCTGTCTCAACCCCTTCTCCTTTTAGATTGCAAGCTCTTTTGGACAGGGACCTCAACTCTTGAATTAGTTATGGTAGTTTTATGTGTTTTCATGTATGTTTAATGTAAACACCCATTCATTATACAACACTGCGGAATATGTTGTTTTATACATACATGATAATAAAAATGATTTTGGTTTTCTCTTATTTTCTTTTCTTCTTCTCCAGTCCTCCCCTAATTATGGCATTTCCATTGCAGATAAAGAATAGAATAGTGTTTTTTTTTGTATTGATCATTTAAACCCATTAATCAAAGGCTCTATTTGCTAGTGTACACATATTAATGAGGCAGTAATACCTGTTGGGCTCCTGCTCATGATTACAGGGGTAGTGGCAGCTTGGTTTTCATTGCTGGGCGAGGGGCTGTATACAAACACGTCCTGTTTGAAGGGTGATGCAGTCAATGGTTGGCTGCCCTACAGAAAATATAAAAACTAATTTAAACCAGAGTTAAATTTAATTCAGATTTTGGGCAAACTGATACATTAAAATAGGCAATTGTCTTCTAAACACCACATAGGAGACTGGGCCTTTTCCTACCAAAGAAATCCATAGTGGGTGCAGGAGCAGTGGCACAGGTGAGAGCAGCAGTGATGCTGCTGAGGAGTGCGACATAGTAGCCCTTTATGTATGTAGCAGTACTCATTATTATAATAACATTTAACAGGGAAATTCAATACATAATGAAAGAAAATATAATTCCCAGCATTTTGAACATTTTCAATGGTTTCAAAGTTTTTCTTAACCTGCTTAAGATTTTTCTGACCTGCTACATTATTTTAAGAGTCATAACAGAAATCAAGCAATGATTTTATTTGCAACTGCATATAACAGCTACACTATCTGGGATCACTTTAAGTTATACCTTCATTATTTTCAGTCTGTGTATATTTATTATTGTGATTCTAATTTATTCATTCATGTCAAGATCCAAGCACTTACACACACTGCATTGATGTAAAACAGAAACTATAACACACAAGTGGAAACTAGCAGGAACCATTGGGACCTTACAGTTTGTCTTCCAGTAAAAGGTAGCAAAACTTACTCTATTGAGGAACGATGCAGAGCTTTATAAGTTCACATGCATGAATAGCAGTTCAACATACCATGCTCTCATATTCTTCCATGGCTTCACTCTCCCCAGCTGTACTGCTAAAGCTGCTTGTACTGGATGAAGAACGGGAGATATTGGACTTTCCATTTTCTTTTAGTTTGCTGAAGGGCCTGGAACGCAAAATATGTTACAAAAAATACTTGACATAACTTGCACAGACGAGCAAACAAGTCATAAAGGAGAACTCAAACCCCCAACTAATAAAATACCCTACCCAGTACCCTACATAGTCCCTCCTCCCTGCCTTCCCCCCCGCATAGGTGATAACACCTATAAATGCCCATAATCCTTTACTCGCCTATAAGTATAGAGTAATTGCAGCGGGGCTCATGGGCACCATCTTCCAGCTCTTCGTAAAACTTTGGGTCCTCTTCCTTCCCTTGGGCAATTTCCAGCACTTTTGGTGCATGCGCAGTTGCTATGAACAGGAAGACTGCTCCAACTGAGCAGAAAATGGCGCCCACGAGCTCCGCTGTGCTTAATCTGCACCTATAGTCGTGAAAAGGATTAGGGGCATTTATAGGTGTTATTACCTATGCGGGGGGGGGACTATGTAGGGTACTGGGTAGGGGTTTTTATTAATGGGGGGGGGTTGAGTGCTCCTTTAAGATAATGCATTTACCTTGTATTAGAGATCCTCATCTTATTTAGTAAGAAAATGATAGCCAGTGGAAATGCACGTTGATTGTATAAACATTATGTTTTAAGAGTTACATTCATAACCCACCTTCCCATTTGGCCAGGTTTAGTATTATTATTATTATCATGTATTGAAGAGCACCAACATACTCAGCACTGTACAATAAGTGGGTTTCTACAAGAATATACGGAATTACATACATAATGACCAGTAACCAATACAACAGAGGGCCCTGTTCAAAAGAGCTTACACATTATATTATTGCCACTTTTTTATAGACACATGGCAGAAAAAATTAAAGTATAGTTTATATATGGCACTCCATATTCATAGGGCATTTGTCAAGACATACTGTTGGTAATATCATAGGAAATGCTTATAATTCTAAATGAGGCTACAGGAGCTTAGGAGACTTCTACTAAGGATTTATGTGTCTATTGGGATTGTGCATTCTATTAGCCTATTCATGTATGCACCAGTGGTGTGATGACAAGACACTTATGGTAGATTATTTTGAGTGGAGGGGCAGAAGGGTAGTGGTGGCCATAGATGTAACAACCATTGGTCACAAGAAATAATGTTTGTTTTCAATACGGACATTTAGGGGCAGATTTATCAAAGGTCGAAGTGAAAATTAGAATTTAAGAAAATCGAATTTGAGCTATTTTTTTGTGTACTTCGACTAGAGAATAGTCTTAATTCGATTTGAATTTGAAAAAAACCCGAAAATTCAAATATCGAAATGTACTGTCTCTTAATGTACTGTCTCTTCAAAAATTCAGCTTCGACCATTCGCCATCTTAAACCTGCCAAATTGCTGTTTTAGCCTATGGCGGACCTCCTATAACCCATTTGGAGTCAATTGAAAAGTCTTTTGCCGATATCGGTTGGCTCTTTTCCCAAGTGCTGAATTGTCAGATATAGGTATAATTCTATTGTTTCTACCTGTATATCTGACAATTCAGCTCTACACGTGTGTATTGAAACAAACGATCTTTCTTGGAAAGATCTTTTCCAAGAAAGATCGTAAAGCTGGCCAAAGACGCAAACATCCGATCGTTCGAATCCTCGAACGATCGGACTTCCCTATCTCCCGACCTGCCACTAACCTACAGTTTAAATAAAGTAGTAAAATAACAGATCAGCCAGTGTCAGTCGATTTTCTGCCTCTAATAGCAATCGTACGAAAGTTTATGTCCAACAAAACTAGTGACAGTCTCTCACTGAAAATCGTCTGATCGCCAATACATGCAGAGATATTATCGGCAGCCGACAGAAATCTTTTAACCTGTCCGATCAACTGAACTACTGATCTCTGTGGGACGAAAAATGTCGGGACTCTCAACCCACAATCCGAAAATCGTACGAAACGAGGATTCATACGATCAGATCTTTGCGTCTATGGCCAGCTTAATTGTTACATCTATGGACACCTTAATACATCTTCTAGGCAAAAGGAGTCACCACAAAATATATTGGATCTAACTGTTGTTCAGAATCAGACTCCCAACTCCTGCATGAAGAGAGAATGAAGAGAAACAGGTGCTGAGAGGGACATAGTGAAGAGTAACGATTATTTCAGAAACAGGTCAGAATTTTTAATTGATTATAATTAGAAATGTTCTTATTTCAGTATGATGAAGCATTGCATTTTCTTATACATATATTACATTATATAAAATGTATTACATATATTATATTTTCATGATAGTTCCCCTTTAAATGGAACCTTTAGCTCAGAGACTTCATACTAACCTAATGGAACCTTTAGCACAGGGATTCTTGATGGAACCTTTAGGGCAGGGAAGATGGCCTTCAATTTTTATGGTGCCAACTCACAGCCTGAATGTTACTGTTTACATCAGCAAAAGATCATGGAATCTCTGTGTACATCACACTATGTAACATTGTATTTGACTTCTGCAGTTACAATTCAAGAAATTGAAGGACTGAAGTAAAACATGATAAAGGAACAGCATAAGATATGAATGTAGTATTTATATTACCTTTCTTTGTTGGGGCCTATTTCTGGGGAGCTGGGGTTGGACGAGGTTTCTGACTTTACATCCTGGGTGGTGGGTCCAGCATCTGTGGTTTTCTGTGGCATAGTGACACTGTCACTGTAGGAGGGTTAAAGAAAATAAGTGATTAGCAAATATCTAATAGTAAAAAGTGGTTTCTATACCATTCAGTATCAGTTAATTGAGAGGCAGTGCAGTGAAACATGAGCTATTTTGAGGTTGGTGGTAACCTTTTGCTTATATCTTCCTTACATTGTTTATGGCTAGTGTCTCAATGGTAAACAATCTGGCAATGGGCTTCTATTAAATAAGATTCCTGTTTGCAAATGCATTTGAAATGATCCTCTCACCAACACTCAACATGGACCCTGTCAGTCTCTGTCTAGCTAGTTAGGGGGGAGGGATAACACTACTGAACAACTAGAAGACCAAGTGACATTAACCTTCGAAGATAGATACAGTATTTGTCTATTCATTTCTGGGCTTATAGGATATGCTCATAAATATTTAGGGGGTTATTTATCAAGCTCCAAATGATCTCAGTAAGATAAAAATCCGAGCAACTCCGAATTCCCAAATGCACCTTATTTATCATTCAAAAAAATAGGTTCGGACTTTTGCACAAAACCACTTGTTTTTGTGGACTTTTTGGCCCAAAATCCCAGAAATCATCGGATATCAGTACTGACAGCAGTGCAGACACTGGGACTTTCCCCATTGACTAATACAGGACATGAGAGCTTTGAGATGCCGGGTTTTTGGATTCGGTGTTTTCATGCAATCGGACTTAAATAAATCCCGGAGAAAAAAAATGTTAAGGTCCGAAAAATCTGAATTTTTCAAATTTCAGGTATTTGGAGCTTAATAAATGACCCCCTAAAATTTATGCTCTCAGTTAATGGAAGGAGAAGGTAAGCAGAATGTTCCCAGATTGTGATTATTGAACTCCTCCATGACTGGTAAGATTCCTGAGTTGTGAAAACACTGTATACACCATATATTAAACCCATCCATCCATGTGACATTTGACTGCAGAAAAAAGTGATTTCCTGAACTAACTGTGTTTTTCCATTGCTCCAGCTTGGAAGAATAACATTTAAAGAAAAAAAAAAAAGCTGGTGTTTTTTATTTTCAAGAGTTTTTGATGAAAACAAAAAGCTTGCCAGGTTTTAGGAGGTGAGCTTTTTTTTCTTGTCAAAAATCAGCTAAAATTAGGCAGTAAAGTTTAGTAATAACACAAAGTAATAAAATTCCCTTGTGTATAGTAAGACTGAAAACATAATGAACTTGAATTTCCTAGTGAAAAAAACTATAAGGCAAATTTCCTTATATATAGACAGACATTCCCCCCTTATCTTGGTGTTGACCAAGAAAAAAGCATCAAAAAACACAAATAAAATGGTGCCATGCAGGAAAAAACAATCCTATAACACTCAGGTTTACCTTCGAGTCCGACTTTCTGGCGTTTCTGCTCCCGTGTGCAGACGAGGGAATAGACCGGATCTCCTTTTTATTGGGCTCTTAGACTGTGTCTTTGCGACAACTGCAGGAGGCTATAAAGTGAATGTACAGTTTTTATGAAATGAAAATTAAAAATAGATGAAAAGATAAAATTTTTGAACATCATATTTAGTAACACAATCTCACAACTTAAAAACATATCCGCTTTCTAAAATAATACAGGCATGGGATCCGTTATCTGGAAAGCCGTTATCGAGAAAGTTCAGAATAACGGAAAAGCGCAATTTTATCCAAAATAATCCAAACTTTTAAAAATTATTTCCTTTTCTCTGTAATAATATTACAGTACCTTGCTCTTGATCCAAACTAAGATATAATGACATTTATTCTATATAATATTTACATGATTTTCTAGTAGACTTAAATAAAGATCCATATTAAGGAAAGATCCATTATCCGGAAAACCCCAAGTCCCCAGCATTGTGGATAACAGGTCCCATACTTGTAGTAGCAAATAATCCTTTTACAGTACTCCTGTGCTTCAGCTGATGTGTGTGAGAGTTGTTAGAAACAGTCATTCTATTAATATCAACTTGAATGATCATTTATGTTGATCCATATAAAAGTAGGCTATGATTGGATGACAAAATGTCAGTCAAGATGGCCCATGTGTAGTGAACTAGAGGTGCCAATCTCTGTTGTCTCTTGTGATAAGAAGCATGAACCTTTTACCCAAAAAGTGCAGTTGGTTGTCCCCGGTATTCCAAAAAAAAAAGTAAAAAAAAAATGAAGCTACATTCCCTTGAGTCTTTTGACTATTCTGCCACTGCTGTGGATTTCTATATAATACTTCAGGTACCTTATACACTTCGGGGCAGATTTATCAAGGGTCGAAGTGAAATCGAGGGAATTTTCGAAGTTAAAAAATTCGAAATTCGAAGTAATTTTTGGATACTTCAACCATCAAATAAGCTACTACGACTTCGACCTTCGATTCGAAGTGAAATCGTTCAACTATTCAACCATTCGATAATCGAAGTACTGTCTCTTTAAAAAAACTTCGACTTCAATACTTCACCAACTGAAACCTGCCGAAGTGCTATGTTAGCCTATGGGGACCTTCCAGAGCATATTTCTAAGTTTTTTGTATTCGAAGGAAAATCGTACGATCGCGTATTCGTAGTATTCAATTCGATGGTTGAATTTCAAAATATTTTCCATTCCGAAATCGACCCTTGATAAATTTGCCCCTTCATGTAAATGTTAGCAACAGATACAGGGCTCATTTCCATTCAGAATAGAACTATCCTTATGCATCAGTAAGTATTTTGCTTTGTGTAGTTAAATGACACATAGGGGCACATTTATCAAGGGTCAAATTGAAAATTCAAAGGAAAAAAAAAAATTTAATTTCGAGCTATTTTTGTATGTTTTAACTTTCTCGACAGGTCTGAGATGCCAGATTTTCAGATTCGGACTTTTCCATCCTCGGGGTTTAATAAATTAAGAAAAATTTGTGATTTTTTAAAAGTCCATTTTTATAAAAAAAAATTCACAAATTTTGCATTCGAAGTCTATTAAATAACCCCCTTAGTCTGCAGTCTAAATACAATTCCCAAGGTATTGAGAAATACCCTTTTTTATTTCACCAAAAATTTATATTGGACATTTACTGATTTTAAACTGAATAATTCTCCTACAATCACCAAGTCAGGCTGTCGGCTGAATGATAAGATATCAGTTATGGATAATGACTGCACATTTACTTACGGAGAAGGTGGTTTTGGTCATTTCGGCACTTGTATGGACAATTCCTCCACTGAGGCTTCCGGAAATCCCAGCAGACTGTTGTTTCTTCTGACTTCCCACCATAGTTTCCATGGAATGGCTGCGGACTCGTATTGCTCTCTAAAAAAAAATGGTAGGTTTTAAATGTATATTTTTTTTAAGAAGAACTGCACTTTTTGCTTTTACACCTTTTAAATTCCATAAAGAGGTTAGCGTTTTTTCTGTTTGGATGATATTAGTAGAACTGGCCACCCCACAGTGAAATGCCTGGTTCCTTTGATCAGAAAGTTGAATAAATGCTGGATTTCCAAACTGAAGCAACAGAACAAAGAGTCAAAGGACAGGAAAGCTGTCTGACATTTCTTCCCCAGTACAAATGTGGTGTTTATACAAGACTTATACTGTGCATACTTTCTATACAGCTTGTGGTGTTAGAGTTGCTTACTGTTGTGTAATGGCTGCATGAGCCTGCTAATAAAGCACTGTTAAACTCTACTCATCCACGGCTACCAAAACATAACAACAATTGCTCCCCCCACCTCACGTTCACCTACCAAGCCACACAGTTCATTCTAAGAGTCTGGAAGAGAAAGAGGGCCTGAAAAGGAAGATGAGTAATAAAAAGCAGCAATAAAAATAACGTTTTAGTCAGAGAATCGTTTTTGATGGGTTCAGTGCCCCCATTTGAAAGCTGGAGTCAGAAGAAGAAGGCATGTGATACTTTATCCAGAAAGCTCCAATTTACGGAAAAGGCTGTCTATATATGTCCATCCAGTAGACTCCATTTTATCCAAATAATATATTATAAACTATTTTCTTTTTCTCTGCAATAATAATAAAGCAGTACCTTGTATTTGATCCAAATAAAGATATAATTAATCCTTATTGTAACCAGAACCAGCCTATTGTTTTTTTTTTTAATATTTACAAGTAGAAAAGAAAGAAATAATGAAAGTAAAGGCCAATTGAAAGGTTGCTTAGAATTAGCCATTCTATAGCATACGAAAAGTTAACTTAAAGGGCACATGTTGGCTAAATATATTATCACCGACCAAAGGTGAGGCCTAAAAAAAGAGCCTGCACTTAGGTTAGCCCCCTGCCAGCGCTAGGACACTCACAATGGGAGGGAACTCCCAGTGCAAGCGGCCATCTCAGTAAGAGTGCATGCACAAATACGTTTCTGATGTCATGCCCATGCAAATAATAAGAAGGTAGTTGCAGCATTTGCTCATTATGCGCATCCCTCCAAGTGTGGGTGGGTTTTAAAAAAAAAAACTACTGTTACCATTTGGTTGGGGATAATATATTTAGTGCCCTTTAAAGGTGAACCACTCCTTTAAGAGTGATGCTATGTTATCTAATTGTGTAAATGCAACATTAGCCTTTCTGGTAAAGGTACATTTTCCTGGGAGATTTTTTTTGATAGTACAGTACATGTTGAATTCCTAACATAAAGCAACAGCTGCTGGTTTGCCACAAACGACATTGAAGCAATCACAACATGAGTACTAGAAAATGCACTGCCCTGTCTAAGCTCAAGGGGGTTATTTACTAAACTCTGAATGTAAATATTTGTGATTTTTTTTTTATAAAATCAGACTTTTAAAAGATCACATTATTCAGAATTTATCAAACCCCCGAGGATGGAAAAGTCCGAATCTGAAAATCCGGCATCTCCGACTTGTCGAGGTTGCATATAAGTCAATGGGAGAAGTCCCAATGATTTTTTGATGTGTGCTGGGTTTTGTGCAATAATCTGAAGTTTTAGGGTTAAAAATTAATTGCAAGTACATTACTTGTATTGTTTCTGCTCTGATTCATTGTACATTTGATGAGTGGCCTGGGGGAAAAATAATCCTAAAATGCCATCAAGCTTTTCCAAAGCCTTTGGCATCTGATGATAGAACAGTTCAATGACTTGTGTCCCCTAATGAATAGGGACTTGTCAGTGGATTGTTACACCCTAATTGTCATTAATGAAAGTTGCCCTAAAAGTAACACTGTGATCCTAAGCAATTAGGCAGAAAAACATTTCGTTCTCAAACTCCCCAGCAGATGGCTATGCCAACCATCATGTGCCAAAATGACACCATCTACCCAGGGCTTAAATGCTAGCAAACTAAGATAAACTAAAATACTGCTAATATAAGTTGGATGCTCTTTAATTAACCATTGTACAGTTGTTTCTACCCACATGTCAGTCCTGGCACTATTCCCAGGATCTGAACAAACCATCTGGTTTAGAAAAGGAAAGGACTACAAGTATGAAGCTACAATGTATTTATATATGTGTGCGGCACACCTCCTATTATTAGACACAACAAGTTCACCAAAAATACTTTTTGACAAATTAAAAGATCATTCAACTTTGGATAAGTAAAGCAAAGATGATATTATGAGTCTAAGAATTTAGTTAAAGAAAGTCTTGCATGGGAATATTTGCTGCACTTCTGTTTAAAGGGTAACTATCGCAAAAATAAAAATTTAATATAAGCTTTAGCATACTGAAATAAGAAACTTTCTAAATACAATCAATTACAAATTCTGTAATAATCAAGTTTATATTCACTATTCCTCTATCAGCATCTGTTTCTCTTCATTCTGTCTTCATGCAGACATTTCTTGCCTAGCTCTTTGCTAAGCTTTAATTCTCCTTATGCATTTGTATTTTGTGTTTAGATTTTAGCTTTGCTACTTAAAGGGGAACTATCGCTAAAACGAAAATTTCATTTTGCTTCAGGAAACTGAAATAAGAAACTATAAATACAATCAAAACACAATCAATTAAAAATTCTCTACCGTTTCTGAAATAATCAAGTTTATCTTCACTATTCCTCAGCATCTGTTTCTCCTCATTCTGTCTTCATTCAGGAGTTGGGTGTCAGATGAATGATCCAATATATCTTATAGGGGGCTACTTTTGCCTAGCCCTAGAAGATGTATTAAAGCTCACTCTATTAAAATCACCAGAAATCCTGTCTCTCTACATGCAGAATTTGTTCAAAAGGCAGTTATTTTGTTAGATTTTGTTTGTACTGGAATCAGTTATTTGAGTGAGCTCTAATTCATCTGCTAGGGAAGCCTCCCTATAAGATAAATTGGATCATTCATCTGACATCCAACTCCTGAATGAAGACAGATTGAGGAGAAACAGATGCTGAGAGAGGGATAGTGAAGATAAACTTGATAATTTCCGAAACGGGACATTGTTTTTAATTGATTGTATTTTGATTGTTTTTATAGTTTCTTATTTCAGTTTGCTGAAGCTAATATTACATTTTCATTTTCGCAATAGTTTCCCTTTAAGCAGCAAAGCTAAAATATAAACATGAAATACAGCAGGAGGTGCAAGAAAATCTAGTTACAGCAGTAGTTGGCGAAGGCTTGGTGAGGGTTGGTGGATACATAAGGTCATCTTGGTTGGTGGGCCTTTGAAACCAGGTTCTTGGGTGGGCCTTATATACCTCAGTCCAGTGTTGGCTATTAACTCACATCACCTTACATATTAAGATATCTGTTAAACTAAATGTAGACACCATTACAGTATGTTATTTATCACAAATGACAAAGGATTCTACTTGCCAATACAGTTAGTTACATTAACTCTCATAGGCAACTATCATAACTATGTGTGTTGGCAAGGCAGATCTATATCTTCAGGCATCCTTCCACCAACTAAAATATATGAAAGATGCAGAAAGTGTAATTCAGCATTATGTGAGGTTGCCTGGGCCTCAGCTAAATGGATAAAGTTGGTTTATATGTGAAAAAGCTTAGGGTGCACTGGAATCCCTGGAACAATACAGAGTTCCAGTGAGATGCAAAGCTCCCTCATTGCCTCTTGTTGCCTTCTTATGTCCAGATAATTCACTATGCTCTTATTGGCTCATTCAGCTGGACCCCGTATGTATTTGTGGTATATTTTTTTAAACAAACTACAGGTATGGGATCTGGAAACCCAAGATTCAGAAAGCTCTGAATTAAGGAAAGGCTGTCTCCATTTAATACAAATAATCCAAATTTTTAAAAATGATTCCCCTTTTTTCCTGTAAATATAAAACAGCACCTTGTACTTGATCCGAACTAAGACATAATTAATGCTTACTGGAAGCAGAATCGGCCTATTGGGTTTATTTAATGTTTACATGATTTTCTAGTAGACATAAAGGGATACTGTCACGGGAAAAAATTTTTTTTCAAAATGAATAAGTTAATAGTGCTGCTCCAGCAGAATTCTGCACTGAAATCCATTTCTCAAAAGAGCAAACAGATTTTTTTATATTCAATTTTGAAATCTGACATGGGGCTAGACATATTGTTAATTTCCCAGCTGCCCCAAGTCATGTGACTTGTGCTCTGATAAACTTCAATCACTCTTTACTGCTGTACTGCAAGTTGGAGTGATATCACCAGCCTCCCTTTTTCCCTCCCAGCAGCCAAACAAAAGAACAATGGGAAGGTAACCAGATGACAGCTCCCTAACAAAGATAACCGCTGCCTGGTAGATCTAAGAACAACACTCAATAGTAAAAACCCATGTCCCACTGAGACACATTCAGTTACAATAGAAGAAAAACAGCAGCCTGCCAGAAAGCAGCCTGCAGGCACAAGTCACATGACCAGGGGCAGCTGGGAAATTGACAAAATGTCTAGCCCCATGTAAGATTTCAAAATTGAATATAAAAAAAATCTGTTTGATCTTTTGAGAAATGGGTTTCAGTGCAGAATTCTGTTGGAGTAGCACTATTAACTGATGTGTTTTGAAAAAAACATGTTTTCCGATGACAGGATCCCTTTAAGGTATGACGATCCAGATTGCAGAAAGTTCCAGAAAGCCACAGGACCCGAGCATTCTGGATAACAGGTCCCATACCTCTATTGCTATTTCTGTTTTATAAATATCATGCATTATAAACAAAACCAGGAAAAAATTAGCATATTGACAATATATTTATGTACGTTTTTAACCATGCGTAAGTTAATAATTAAGGATTTTTCATTTTCCATGCAAAGGCCTCTCTGTAACTCCATAGATAACAGTGCTATTTAGGCACGCTCGAAAGGAAAGCTTTCCACTTGTAACCTTGAGCATCTCAGCAAATAACATATCAGGTGTGTGAGGTCTGCGCTCTTGAATCTAAAAATTGTACTGCCCGCAGCTAGTAATGATTGTCTTATACTAAACTATACTCAACTCTTCATGGAAGATCCATTCCCTTAGTGATGCACCTCATTATGGCGAGGAAATAGTCCATCCATTTCACTGCCAATAATCCCTTAACAGTTTGTCGCTTGACCTCTTTGCTTAGCAACATATAGAAATTCTAACTTTCCCATTCAAGGGATGATTTTAAAACAACATCTAATATCCTGCAGTTTCGTAGAAAATGTGTTTGTTTTACAAAAGTAACAACTCTGCAAGAAATATATTAAATCATGTCTAATTTTTCCCTCAACTGAACAAAAGTTCACCAAGTAAGCTGCCTAGGGCAGCAATTTAGCGGGTGGTTCTCAAGTGCCTATATGGTAAATAAAAACAAAAAAAGGCCTGCTCCCCCACAGCACCCCCACAGTGCAGAGGTCCGGCACTCAGAGCGGCAACAGATCAGAATACAGCTCTTCATACAGCAGATATAGAACTGGATCATCATTGCTGGAATCACTAGATCATGACCTGACCAACTATTCATAAATAAAGTCTTTATAGAACTAATTTGTACTTACCTTAAATGACTCTAAGAATCCACCATGAGCACCATTCTCCAGCTTGTCTTCCTCTGGGCCCAGGCCTAGCATGGCTTGTGTATGTACATGGAGGTCATCATGAAGGTTGTCCAAGAGTGCTGCCCTTGTTCGATCCTTTCATTGATAAGAGAAAAAAAAGGTGTATTGATGAAGACTTTTCTCAATAAAAACACTGATAACTAATTATTCATCCACTAAGTGATGCTAATACACTAATGCATTTTTTTTAAATTTGTATGAATTGATATTTTTGTATGTAAAAAACAGACAACAGATCCTACAGCATTTATCCATTTTCTTATTTACCTCCAGCTTGGCAAACTTGTCTGATTTGCAGCATGCATGTTCTCCATTGATGAGCTTGGTCAGCAAAAATTCCCGGAATTCCGAATTCTGGAAAACAGAATACAAATAATCTATAAGATAAACTTCAGGTTGCGGGGAGGACATGAAGATGTTCATTTAGGATATCCATAACTGCAATGAAACAGGAAAGAAGGTTTTGAAAACCCCCATATTTGCTCATTACTATTATGATGGATTTCTATGGAGCACTAAAGTGAAGGTTAGTCAGACACTTTTCCTATGAGTTTGCTTAGTTTTAAACAGGCTGAGGGATTGGCTTGTCTAAAGGGTAAACAGGGATCGATTTGGAGGTATCTTGTATACTCATGTAGCTTTAGTACAGTGACCCTTACAATAAGTCATGTTTTTGTATAACTGTAGCCTTTTTAGGTCCTGGTGGGGTTTAAGCTGGACCGGAGTGCAAAATGGGGAACATGAGGTTGAAAAACATATCTACATTTAAGCAGGGTCATGAGAATGTACATGGGATGTGCCAAGATGGGAAATCTAATATCCAAAAAATACTATCCTTCTAACATATTTCTTTACGTTTCAGTTACTTTGCCAGTGTAAAAGGCAAAACATATTTCTTGAACTAGTGCTCTGTCAAACTGCTTATAATCAGAGTTGGACTTGCCCACAGGGATACCAGGAAAAATCCCAGTGGGACCTGATCCTGTTGGGCCCTGCCACCTGCCCACAAGCCAGTAATGTGGGAAAGATTGAAACAAAATTAAAGATGGCCTTGCAGTCTACTGTGAAATGCACTGCCATCTTGATTTTTTCCCCTGTAAATGTGACAAAGTAATTAAGTAAGTGGAGGGTAGGGGGCAGTGATGGCTGGATGGTGGGCCCTTGATTTGGGTACCCAGTGGGCCCCAGGAACCCCAGTCCAAACTCTGTGTATAAGTTAAAGGCTAGTGGCACACAGGGCTGTTCAGTGGCTTTTCACCACCTCTGTTTTCATGACAAAAAGATAAAAGTCCATTGACAGGCACAGCATCACCCGGTGAACACAGATGGAGTGAATTTTGGTGGATTAATGCTGGGCAATTCAGCGCACCTCTAAGAAAGAGCAGATTGAATGTAAATTCACATTCACACATCACGCATGCGTGCGCATATGCACATGTGCCAGGGAGGGGGTAAAGTGGCTAGCCGAGTTGCCTTGGCCATCCAGCCGGCTTGGTCGGGGCGTGCCTAGGGCCCATGATGGGATCAGCCTGATACTGCCCACCTTGAGTGCTCATTTGGCAAACTCACACCTGAGGTCACTGAGCACTACTATACAGAAGTGCAAGGAATTAATTTTGATGCAAATACCTTTAATACAAGAGGGTTTATGTGCAACCGACTGTGGGGAAATTTGGGACCACTGCACCTGTGGTCATAAATAAGCAGTCATAAGTTCTGAGAAGGTGAAAAGTCTCTGTTTATGAAAAACATTTATTTACAACTATAAAATGTATTTCATTATGGTTTTATTTGTACATGAAAATAGATCATTTTTTTTTACTTTTAGAGCAGTGATCCCCAACCAGTAGCTCGCGAGCAACATGTTGCTCTCCAACCACTGGGATGTTACTCCCAGTGGCCACAAAGCAGGTGCTGATTTTTTTAATTCTAAGCTTGAGGGCAAGTTTTGGATGCATAAAAACCAGGTGTACTACCAAACAGAGCCTCCTGTAGGCTACCAAATAGCCAATCACTGCACTTATTAGGCACCCCCATCAACTTTTATTATGCTTGTGTTGCTCTCCAGCTCTTTTTACATTTGAATGTGACTCATTGGTAAAAAAGTCTGAGGACCTCACAGTAATATTTTCCTTTCTGCAATTTGAATATATGAGTGCAGTTATTTTATTGCTTTTACAATACTAGGGAGTTATTGCTCTGATTTTGATGTGGCCAAAAAATTGTTTGAATGCTTTCCCTGGATACAGGTTGGTATCAGCCCATTAATTTAAAATAGTAAATATATACAGTATATATGTAGTGGCACACTATACCCTAGCAAAATCGGAAAATATATACTTTCCCTTACTAAAAAATGGTACATCTATGGCCTGCCAGTAGAGGGAAACAAACGTATACATGAACAGGAGAAAAACCAAGGCAGTTCAGCGATGGAACCCAAAATGTTATCAAAAGCAAAATAATGGAAATAAAACATATTTATATAGCTTATATTTATTTTTATGCACATTATGCATTTCTGTACTGTACATTCCTCTCTGAATCCAGGTTGCTCTTTGCTCATGTTATATGGGAGTATAATTATTTTTGGAAAAACAGGATAGAAAACGGTAGCATGAGCTCTATTGCAGACTAGATGTGAGGTTCTATGCATTGGCTTAACATTTCTACATCTCAAGGAATTAACCTCGTTTACCTGTACCTACTCTGTCATGCCCACCAATACCATCTAAACCCTTCAGGTTGGACCCCAATTGCTGCTACACCTTGGTGGAACCTGATCCGAAAGGACAATTCCTGTAAACTGCAAAAACAGCACCCCTAGTAGTGACAAATATAATCTTTATTATGCAGATTTTTTGTATTATTTTATATAATGTTTTGCAGTCAGGTGCATAAGACAGTGATGTGCATCCAGGATGCTGGAAGCTGCAGTTCTTCAATATATTGTGGGTTACAGGTTGCCCATGCCCAGCCTTAATAATAGGAGGAGATTTATAGCAGCAGCACAACCATTAGCACAGTTATTTTTTTTTATTGGTATCTAAAAAGAAAGTTAAGGAGAAGAAAAGGCAACACTCACTCTGGAAGAACCCAAGGTTCTTCCAGAGAGCATCAAGGCTCATGTATGCATCGGGCTCTGGATTTTAAAGAATGAAGAAGTGGAAGGAGACATCGCTCCATGGTGCGTGCTGAGAAGAACCCCTGGGGCAGTTTTCTGCTAACAAAAGCACTTGCCTGGGGTATCAGGAAAATGATTACAATCACTTGGCGGTGCCCCAAGTGATTTTGACTTTCCTTCTCCTTTAATGGACAAACAAGAGTCTAGGCTAATTAAGAGTTTAGGCTAATCTAGGCAAATCTCTTTTATTCTATTGGATCTCTTGTTCTGAATCATGGATTACTGAGGTAAAGGGGAAAAAAAATCAATGGTTTAATTTATTATAAGAGTGGTACTGCTGATGTTAGGTTTATGGATACATCTCATACCTTCTTTGTGCCTCACAATTACATTTTACACAATAAAATAAAAGGAATGACATTTGTTTAAGGAACTTTTTTTTTATTCTAAAGATAATACAGAACAGTGTCTCTATAGCTCTAGGAGTTAGGAAGCATGATGCCAATGCTATATGTATTTTTTTGGCATTTGTTGGTGTTATAGGTCTGAGAGAAGGAGGACCACAAGCACTGTCCATTGAAATGCATCAGACCTGATTGAGCCCCGCAGGCATGCATGATCATAGTATGTTCGCAATAAGAAATGTGTCAAGCATGACATTTTAATGGGCAATAAATCATCCTACCCTTTTTTTTAAAAACACTGACCTGCTAACATCACAGATCCCCCTTTTTTGGATTTGTCAGTATTAATCAAGAAGGGAAATGATTTGCAACAGGGCTCCTAAAGGGGAATTGAACCCTTAATGTGACAAAAACTAAAATTCACAGCAAATGTAACAAACTGGTGTTATGTAGTAAGGCACATGTGTTTAAACAAGCATTAACAGTGGATGTACATTATGTACCGATTTGACATGACACTCCTGAAAAGCCCAGCGCTGCTACAAGACAAGAGGAAAATAATGAAGACATTTGGTATTCAAATTCCTTTCCAGTTTTTTTTTTATCTCTCTTGGTACCTAAACTGACATCCTGACGCATTTGTGACAGCTCAGGGAAAACCACGTCTAATATTTTGACTGACAAAATCTGTCGGTCGTTTATCCAAAAGATAACCTGCTCCCTGTAGAGCCCCCCAGAAATGAGCCGAGCTAATAAATGTGTTCATTTCATTGCATCGTGGCCCTCTCTGATTTCTGAGTCACTAGCAGTCATCTCAGAGCTCTCTATGACAGCTATTATACCAAACAGGGATTAAATACTGCTCTTTTTAATAAAATGCTGTCAAAGGACAGATTTGTGGCCAGTTTTCCCCCTAAGCACTTATCAATAGATAACACTGCTAGATGCCATATAAATGACTTTCTTTAACCAAACAAAGTCCTTCTTGCAGAAAAGAGAAAGGAACCAGTGAGACACTTAGGGTAATATTTAATTAAAAGAAAATGGACAAAAATAACTACTGCTGTAACAGCAGGAATATATAACATTTTCTCTTAATGTCAGTAATAATGTTGCTTTTTTTGCAATCTTACAAAAATAGTACTTTTTTTTTTTTATAAAAATTGCAACTTCTATGCAAAATGATATCAAAGTAATATTCATCTATTTGCTAAGTACAATTTTTTTTATAGTACTGTGTAGTAGAGACCAGCTTTTTTTTTCAGACCTGTCAGACCCACACCCGTTACCTACATTTTTTCCCCATTCTTGAACACCTAAACTGCCTCCTGCCTCTCTACAGTGTGATGTCACACAACAACTGGTTTCACAGAGGAAATTGTATATTTCAATCTTTTTCCCAAATGGCCACCTACTAGTGCCAAGCTGCAGCTAAAGGCTGCCCATGGACCGCTCACATGGTGGGGACATAAGGAATATTCAAACCAAGTCCTGACCACATTGCAGGTATTCTGCAAGTACCCAACCCGCTGAAGGACTCTACTGTGCCATTCTTAAACCAACACCACATTGATGACACTGAGCCCAAATCATCCAATGACATGGTTATTTCACAAAGACAACATTTCATTTTTAAAGTATCCAGTTACTCACTTTTTGAAATACTGAGGGATTTGGCAGTGGAGGCCCAAATGATGGTACATCTTCTCTGGCAGTTACAGATACCTGCACACAAATAATAAATGTCTCAGCTGCAAAACTGAAATGTACATCTGTCATAGACCTCAAATAAGATCTACTGTATGTGTATTGTCCCATCATAGATATCCTCCTGATACATAGTAGATAATGTTAAAAAAATACACATTCATGAAGCTCAGCCTTTTGTCCAAGTGAACCCTGATCAATGTCTAGTTTAATTAGAGGAAGACAAACTCCAACTTTATTGAGAGCATGAAAAAAATGTCCTTCTGTACTTCATAGACAGATGTTCTTTGTTTACATATTTTGACACAAGTAAGATAACACAAGGAAAGAGATAAGAGGAAAGAGAACCCACTGCAAATGGACCTCAGCGTGGCCCTGCAAGTGTACTCAAATCTTTTATTGCTGTGGATCACTGTACCACCCCATGCTGTAGATCACACTACTAGAATGTCAGAAGTCAATATGCTATTTTAAGTTGGGGATCATTGTATAATGGAACGATATGGTGCCATTTAACCCTGTAATAATTAATGCCAGGGACTACTAGAGCAGTTAATATCGGCAGTCAATGAGACATTAAAGGAGAAGGAAAGTCTTCTTCCACTTGGGGTGCCAAATGTTAGCCACCCCCAAGTGATTGTATTGACTTACCTGAAATCCCGGGCCACAAACTGCACTGGCCTGGGGTTCTTCCAGCGAGCCTGGTAATGGTTGCCTAGTGTTGGCTGGAGGGGTCGGCACCTCTCCCAATAGTATCAGCACAAAAATTTGCCAAACACAGAAGGCTGGTGTAGCGGGGATATCCCCTGCACGTTTATTTTGTCAAGTGATGTAACGTTTCGGGGGCGTGCCCCTTCCTCAGACATGCAGAAGCACTCTATTTTGTAGATAATTGCATTGAACAACCCACTATCCAGGGACAGTTTACGGATAGGGTAAGATAGTAATGTATATTGGGTTTATTAATATCTTATAATTGTTTTTCTCAGTACACACAACTGTATTTGTGTTTTTCTTTATCCACTAGGTTAATGGACCTTACATGTTTGAAATTACTGACTTAATATCAAAAAAATCTTTTATCACAATTTTTGCACATTTTTGAATTTTTTTCGTACAGATTGGACTGGCATAAAAGAGGACTTTTACCACTTGGAGATTGGGACTAACACTGCCTGAATTTTTTATAAAATGTTTCCCAAAAAAATCTTTTTTCTAAAAAAAATTTTTTCTAAAGTTTTCTAACTTTTTATGAAGCTTTTTATTAAGCTCTTACAATGTTTTAAAGTTTTTTTTAAAAAAAACTGTTCACTATGTATTCTCTTTTTTAAAAAAATACTGTTCACAATGTATTTGCTTAACTAAGTATTATTCACTTAAATACTGGTTCACTGTATTAATTATGTAAATCACTATGGGTTTTTAAACACTGATTGAGAGTGCTTCTGCATGTCTGAGGAAGGGGCACGCCCCCGAAACGTTACATCACTTGACAAAATAAACGTGCAGGGGATATCCCCGCTACACTAGCCTTCTGTGTTTGGCAAATTTTTGTTCTTCCAGAGAGCACCACTAAGCGATCCTTTTCCGGCTTCTTCTTCTTCTTACAGCTGCGCATGTACTGTAGAGCAAAAGGCTGAACTTTAACTAAAAAGTTGGCTATTTCGTTCTACTGTGCATGCGTCTGCCCCGGGAAATTTGAAAGCAGAAGAAGCCTGAAGAGTATTGCTTCGTGGTGCTCACTGGTATAATCCCGGGCTGGTGCAGCTCACCGCCCCGGGGTTTCAGGTAAGTATATAAATTCACTTAGGGGTGCCTAACATTTGGCACCCCCAAGTGAAGGAAGACTTTCCTTCTCCTTTAAATAGTCAAAGTGTGGTTTCATTTTAAGCAGGGGGTCGCTGCCCTTGTTTTACTTGTGCACCAATACAGGGTCTGCCTTTGGTCAGCAGGCTCACTAATAAGTTTCAGGCTTTTTGCTGCTGGGCAACTTGTCTGCTGGCACACCATATAGATCATATCTCACATAGACTATATATATATCAAATTCACACTGTATGGGAAATGTACACCCCCATGGAGCTTTGCCTGGTGCTAGCTGAGATGATAGCTGAGAATCATGTGAGTTGTAGAGGAAAACAGGAACTGGAGAGCCTTCAATGTAGTTAATATTCTTAATTCAGCACTACATGTTTCGGACAACAAGGTCCTTCCTCGGGTGCATTGTAGAGGACCAAGTTATCTACCAGGCTAAGGGAGTTAGGTATACAGAACTCATCAAAAGATTATTGTCAATACTGGGGGTTTCAGTCCTACACTAGGTTTATATTTATTGTCATTAAATAAATATAAATTCATATAGCTGGGAGTGGGCAAACATATTATTTGGATAACAATACCACTAACAAGATGGTTTGGCACAGCTAATCCACATTTGCAGGCTACTGCCATATCCTCCATAAAGCAATATATTTCTCTTAACAGTCCTATCGCAGGCTTTTGCCTAGTGATAATCACATGGGCATACTGCCTCCTTTTCATAATATTTGCATTAGAATATTGTCATGATAAAGCCAGCTGCTCTTGTTAACAGTTAACAGCTCTACAGGAGCCTATGTGTCCTTTTAAGAATGCCTCACCAAACAGCATATATTGGGGGAAATTTACTAAAGGGCGTAGTGGCTAACTTCGCCAGCGTGACGTCATTTCGGGCACTTCGTCGATTTACTAACGGTAGCTGGCGAAAGAGCGTTACTATGCAAATTCACTAAGTTTTTTACTGAACGTTACGTTACTTGCCTTCGCCACCTCAGAACGGGTGAAGTGCAATAGAGTAGTTGAAAATTTTAAGTCCCAAAAAATGCTGGCGTTTTTTCCTATTTAAAGGGTGATAGACTGAAAAAGATCGTAATTTTTTTTGGGTTACCCTCCTTCCCCCCTACATTTGCTAACATATGGCACCTAATCTATACTGTGGGCACATGTGTAGGGCATTATAACAACTTTATATAATTTTATTAAGGTTCCTTGGCCTTGTGTAGTGTAATGTATTTGCTACAGCATATACGGCCATTGTACTTTAACTGCACGCCGTATGCTTATTAGCCGCTACGCTAGCGAACTAGTAACTTCGAACTGCTGAGCATAATTTTGCTGGCGTGATTTTGCCAGCGTTTGGTACCCTGTGCGCAACTTCGGATCTTCGTGAATTAGCGTTGTGGCAGAACTACCGGGGGTGCAGGGGGTCCGCACCCCCTCAGGGCCCCCTGGCAGCTTGCGCGCAACTGAAATGTGGGCCGAAAATCACGTACGGAGGGGGGGTGGCCCGGCTGCACACCCCGCACAGGGCCCGCCCCCCCTCTAGTTACGTTACTGGTTGTCCAGGCGAATTTACGCCTGGCGAAGTGTTGCGATGTGCGCGAAGACAGCGCTGGCGAATTTTCGCCGGTTAGTGAAATTGCCCCATTGTATTTATCCATTCGAACTGGCAAATGAAGCTCAATTACTGCCTCTTATAAGTTTGTTTAAAACTGTAAGTTCCCTCTTATCAGCTGGACTTTATTGTTTTATTGCAGAAGAGCTTGTTTGCCAACACCCACTGGTTCTGGCTGTACATAGCCATGTTCCTTCATTATGGGCAGCCATCAATACTGATTATTTCTCCATGCTGGTTACAGGAAACAAGGCACAATGATCACAGGAAGGGACAAGACCAATTTACATACAGGACTGTACAAGAAATTGAATCATGTTCCAGTTAAAACAGTAATGTTTTTTAGCTTATTTAAACTGAATACTATCTTGTTAAAATCCAGCTAATCATTGTCTTCCATATGCAACAAAAATCTGTATGTTTTTTTTTTAAAAAGTCTCATGGTATAAATTGGCAACAATCAAATTAGAGTTTAAATATTAGCTTAAATGGGTATTTCATCTTCATGTTAACTTTAAGTATGGTATAAAATGATCAATTCTTAGCAACTTTTAAGTTGATCTTCACTTTTTATTCCTTAACTATTTGCTAATATAGAAAAGCCACCAAACAAGTGGATCTTTCCCTGATATGGCCACCTTCAGTGAGCGATATTGGGCTGATCTGATAGTGGGCTCTAGGGCCCAATGCTTGGATCACAACGCCGGGAATGCAGACAGCCATTGTGAGGACCACATCAACAAACCTGTGCGGTCCTCAGTCATAGGGGACTTTTAAACCTGCCTGATTGACCTATGTCATCTATCTAGTCAGATATTGGTCAATGAAGCCCGTTGGCAGTGTCCCATACACTGGCCAATAAGCTGCTGACTTTGTCTGTTGGAAGCTTTTATTGACCCGTGTATGGCCACCTATAGTTTTTAAAATGATTTCTTCTTTTTATTCTTCAGCTTTCAAAATGAGGTCACTAACCCCAGCAGCCAAAAACAATTGTGAACAGGGGCGTAACTATAGAGGAAGCAGACCCTGCGGTTGCAGGGGGCCCAGGAGTGTAGGGGGCCCAGTGAGACCCTAATTAATTAGCAATTTTAATATATCTTGGTAAAATAGGCCAACTTATAAATATTTTGGGGCCCTAAATTGAATTTGCTATGGGGCCCAGTAACAACTAGTTACGCCACTGATTGTGAAGCTACAATTATAATGGAATTGCTACTTATTAGGTATCTTTCTATTTTGCCCCTCTCCTATTCATATTCCAGCCTCTCATTTAAACCACTACCCAGTTGCTAGAATAATTTGATGCCAGATACCTGTTGAAATTTCAAAACTGGAGAGCCGCTGAACAACAACCTAAATAATTCCGAAACCACTGAAAATAAAAAGTGAAGACCAACTGCAAATTGTTTCAGAATTTTAATCTTTACATCATACTAAGAGATGATTTGAAGGTGAACAACCCTTTAAGTAAAAATGGATCTTTTTATTTTAAGTAGTCAAGACTTTGTTAAATACATCAGTAATCTGTAGCTAATATAAAAAAAATGATGTCCACCCTTGTCAACAGTGTTAGGGAAGAAGCCGGCTGACAGATGGAAGCCTTACCTTATACGTTGTGATATCGGTCTCTGGGTTTTCTACTTGCACGACAATGTAAGCATGCAGAAAGTTAGATGCAATCATGTCTGGCACGAAAGGGGTGTTTTCCTCTTGAAAGATAATAGCCACAATATCATTACCAATGTGTCTTTTCCGTTGCAGCTACAATTACACAAAAGACTGAGATTAATATCAAAGCCCATATTGTACAGCACTTACCCACAAACACTCAGTGGAACACAGTATGTCTTTTCATCTAATGTCCTAGCCCTAAAACGAGATGATGCACAATATGTACTGTACATTTTGATTCATTAGCTATCCTAATAGCTTCTGCTTACTAAAATGTAGATGCTAATATTGTCTCATGTGTCATAATTTTCATTCGCATTTTCCAGTTTTTCAGTATTCCAGTATTTTATGTATTTTCCCAGTCATCTTAATAGGGACATAAATATACACAGAGCAGCAGACAAAAGGAAGTGCCAGTGTTATACTACCCTACGTATCAAATCATACTTAATCAAACCCCACAAGATATTTCCTTACTGGATTAATTCACATTATGATTATTTTTATTCCTACATACTGAAATATTTAAGCTGGCCCTACACAAAGATGCTGACGTGGCCCCTACAGTCAGCAGTTTACTGACTCAAGTATGGAGCCCTCTCGAGGGTCTGCCTGACCGATATTTCCATCAGACAGGTGTCGGAACTAGGTTGGTTACTGCTTACAGAGGATTCTAATAAATTTAACTTACCCTGGTGGTCCAGTGGTGCGACGGGGCCACTCCGTGTCTAGCTCAATCTTAGATCCCTAAGGGCGCGGACGCCTCCTCGCTATTTAAAGGCGCAGGCTCGCTGGCGTGATGACGCCAGCACGCAATGGCACCAAATTTGTAAAACTATAATTATTTAAAGTAGAAGGAAAGGTTAAAACTAAGTAAGCTTTTTTCAGAAAGGTCTATATAAATACCCCCAAAGTAATTCTGCTCGGTGTCCTCTGTCAAAAGAAACACCACTTTTTTTTCCCTTCTATTGTGTACACATGGGCTTCTGTATCAGACTTCCTTCTTTCAGCTTAAACCTCCAAGCATGGGCTTGAGCATGCACAGTTTGCTCCTCTCTCCATCTCCCTCCTCCCCTCCCTGCTGAAATCGGAGCCCAGAGCTATGAGTGAGCAGGGAGAGACAGAAAGTTACAGTATGTCACGCCAAGCTAATATGCTCGTTTTTATCCTAAACAGAGAGGTTTTAAAGCTGTTTAGTCAGGTATGGTAAAGCATTCTACAAATATAGCGTTGTAGCTTGCACTATTGTGTCTAATTGATTGTCAATAACCTGCCTTGCTTTCCTTCTCCTTTAAAATCTTTAGATAAAAAAAATAATAAAATCTTTTGATGAATGCAATTTACCTTATGATTTTAGTGAAAGTGGCAGAGCATGCTATAATGAAGTTTTTTTTTTCTGTTATCTGTTTTTTTAAATAAAACACTTTTATTTGTTTTGTGTTTTACTCATGATATCATTTAGTATTTTATTATAGACTGGGGCTAATGAAAGGGGAATGCAAACTAAGTTGCTATTTGCCAGTGCATTAAAGCATGAGTCATTTCTTCAGCAAATTTCAAGGCAATCAAATAGATGTCAATAACAAGGACAATGTTTGAGCTTTCTCAGAGCAAAAGATAACAGAGAAGATCTGTTGATTGATTTAGTTTCTTTCCAGAGACCCTTGTCCTAATACAAATACAGTGAAATAAACAGTCATTCTGAAGGCCATGGCTCTGCTTAGTGGCTTTCCTGCCATGTTTATAAAAAACAAATATAGATAACATTTCAGAGCATCTCCATTGATGTGTTTCTGTCAAGAAGAACCACAGTTATCAAAATGCCTCCGATTAGTTTACATTCTAATAAACAGGGATTTTGTTCCCAATACTGCAAGAGAATATATTCTTCTGGGACCACAGGCAGGGCCAGGCCAAGCCAACCGGGCGCCCTAGCCTATCTGGCCGGCCAGCCTGCCACCCACCATGTGCGCACCTGAACAAGACTGCGCACATACGTAGCAACAGAGTGGCGGTGAGGTAGGGGAGGGAAGGTGAAAGAGGGTGAAGGAGGGAGTGAAGGGGAAGGATCGAGGGGAAGGGGAGAGGGGAATGAGGGAGCGGAATGAGGGCAATTGGTAGGAGGGAGGAAAGGGGGGGGAGGAGGGGATGAGGGAGGGGAGTGAAGGAGAGGGGACAAGGGAGAGGCAGAGAAGGCAGCAAACATGGAGTAGGGGTAGGCAGAAGCTTGATAGGTACCTTATTGTTGTGCCCTAGGCAGGTGCATATTCTGCCTACCCCTAGTTCCAGTCCTGATCACAGCAGTATTTCCAACAGTAATGCCTTTTCACTGAATGGGTAGTGTTTGCCAGCTGTTATATAGGTTTTGATGTCTATTTTTCTCCCTTAGAAGATTATGTCCATCTAACCAGTGCAAATGTTCCCTCATCATTCCTTGGGGTTCTCTGTTAACTATGTAGGACTCTCTTAGAACTCATATCAGTAACATATTCAATATATTGCAGCAAGGTATATAATCAAGAACTATAATCAACAAAACACCCTACCCAGATAGGCATGTCATTCTGATGTTGCCCCCTTGTTCCACCTCACTTAACTTTTTAACTTCAGAATGGGTCAAGAGGGGCCACATCGCTACATGAGTGGCTTTTTGTCTCCCATAGTAACCCATGTGCTACTGCAGCCTGAGCCAAGATTCCCAACTTGCCGCATGTCAGCAGTGCCCCTGATTAAAGCTTATTTACAATGCAAGTGAAAAGTACAAGATGCAAATTTGTATTTCATCAACAGTGCAGTGTATCTCCTAAAATTCTTGCATAAATGTGGCCCCTTGCAAAGTAGTTCTTGCTTCAATAAGGGGGTGTGAATAGCTAAGCATGTGATTAATTAGGTCAGTTGCATGTGTAAGGTTCAAAGGGAGACTAACTCATAGTAGGTGTTCATTCCAGGGCTCTCTTGCATTAATACGGAATATATTCTGCACTTTTTTCCCATAGTATGGAAGCAACTAGTATTTTGACACATTGTTTAAATATAGAGGAGATGCAGAAGTTCAAGGACCTATAGAGTACCATCAAGATGGTCACAATTTTCTGTGTTGTTTCTATTTTCTTTACTCTGCACCTAGACTTATTATCCAAGTCTCCACTTTCCTTCTTATCTGTAAATGCTTGTTTCTTTCTACCCCACGCATGCGTACAAGAAAACTGGAGGTGCATATTTGTACCTCTTGGCCCATGCACCAAGTACCTGCATCCAGGGAAGTGGCAGTACTCTGCTCATTGGGCAAAGCTAGAAATCAGCCTCAAGGTGCACAGCACATCTTTGTTGGACACAAGGCAGACCTGTAATTAACATAGGGAGGCAGTAAGTAGATGGCTCTCCTGCACATTGCTGCTAGGATTGCCACCTGGCTGGTATTTTACCGGCCTGGCCGGTTAAAATGATGGTTGATCCTAATGTAATTAATAGGGAAAAAAGATAAATATATTGGAAGGCTGGTATTTTTATCCAGAAAAGGTGGCAACCCTAATTGCTGCCCCAGGTGCTCTCAATACTGCTTGAGGAATAGTAACACCAAAATTCAAAATGTTTCATATGTAGAGCCTTGTTTTTGTAAATTGCGCCGCAACTCAACTTCCATTTGGAATGTACTGCACTCACGTCTATACTTGAACTCATATCTATACTATATATGAACTTATGATGTAAGACTGTGAATAGTGTTAATAAATGTTACCTGCATTGAGTAAAATCTGAATTTTTGTTGTAATTACCTGCTGTGTATCTCCTTCAGTGAACGGTAATTTGGTAGATACATGAAACATGATCTCCTTGTCCCTAAATACAGTGTAAATGGATTCTGTGCCGGTCTGTCCATGTGCAACATCAAGTCCTCCACGGAACCTTTGGAATACATATGATATGTTATTTATACAACTATACATAATGAATTTTCTGCACAACTGGTCCCCAATCAGAAGACGTGTCTTTAAAAAAATAGAGAAGCAAAATTCCTTTCAGTCAAAGGCAACTTGGCTTTTTTTTTATTTTATTTTTTTACTAGTTATTGTATATTATGACCTGGATGAATGAGAATCTTTATAGACAGTCCTGAAAATGTTAGTTTGTACACAAAGTGACACGTACCACATAGTGAATTAAAGGTGTGATTTACCTTTTAGTGTGTAACAGAATGGCTAATTCTAAGCAATCGTTCAACTGGTCTTTATTCTTCATTCTTTTTTTAATAGTTTTTTAATTAATTGCTTTCAAATAAAGTGTCACTGCCCCCATCTTACAAACAAATGCCCTTGAACGCTACACATTTTTTGGTTCTTTTTATTACTTATCTTTCTATTCAGGCTCTCTCTCCCATTTATATTCCAGTCTTGTATTCAAATCAATGCATGATTGCTAAGGTAAATTGGACCCTAGATACCAGATTGTTGAAATTGCAAACTGGAGAGCTGCTGACAAACCAAATGTAATAAAAAACAATTGTAAAATGTCTCAGAAAATCTCTACATCATACTAAAAGTTAATATATAGGCAAACAACCCCTTTAACAGCTCTCTTGTTTTATAGTGTTTATGGATACATTTGGAATTTTAACACTGAATGAAATAGAAATTGGTCTTGCTCAAATTTTATTGAATTTCCGTTAATCTTCATTCCAGTGGCTACAGACACAACAGGAAATATGAAAACACTAAAAGAAAAACTGTACCCGTGAACATTGCAGGTCTTTATAAAAATATATTGTATAAGCAGCCCATATAAATAAACCATTTTAATAAAAATATACTTTTCTATTAGTATGTACCATTGGATAATACTAAATACAATAGTTCTGGCAACTGAAAAAAGCTCATATAGACCATATGAAAGTATAACTAAAATATATACCATAATTAAAAATGAAATACACAGTTTATTCAGCTTTAGATTTCTCTATAGCAAATTGTTGGCGTATTTATTTATTTGATTTAGTACTATACTAAACATTGTGTTCTGGTCTTTATCACCCCCTGATATATTTTTATTTAATATATATATACACTTTGGTATATATTAAAGCTTAGCAATCATACATATCTACCATGGCATCCACAAGATAAATGAAAAAATAAAAGATTATAGCTGCTACAAAGCGTACACTGCAAGAAACAGATGTATCTGGCGCTAATGTACAAAATATTGATCTCTGGACCATTAAGAGCAATTTGAAATCAAATGTACTGATATTTTTTCCACTGTGGTGTGTGCAATCACCTATGATAAAATTGCTCTCATTGGCTATAAATTGCTGAGAGGTGATGCTTTTTCTGAGTGAGAACCATTAATGATCCACTGTAAGTGATTTTAAACCCACCCTTTGAAGTCTTGGAGTAACACTGTGTCTCCAAGTAAATTCATGAACTCTTTGAAGGCAGGACTTTCTTCACTATTGCCAAATAATTCTTCTTCTGAAGTCTGCAAAGAAAATATAAAGGCGAGAGCAGTTTGCAGTTAGTAATTATTAGGAGTTCTATAACATATAAGCCACGTGCTCCTATTTTTGTTGCAAAACATAAAGCCAGGTGTGATTTCTCACCATTAGGGCAGAGATACACGGTCAAATTCGGGGAGATTAGTCGCCCGGTGAGAAATCTCCTCTTCTTTGGGCGACTCCCTGAACTGCCTTCCCCTGCCTTCCCGTCGGCTAGAATGTAAATCGCCGGCGGGATGGCACTCGGAGAGCTTCGTATTCCAAAGTCGCCCGAAGTTTCCTTGTGAGATCAGTCACCCTGAAGAAGACGAGATTTGTCGCAGTCCGACTAATCTTCCCAATTCTGACCATGTGTCTCTGCCCTTATAAACAGCACAGAGAAGTCTTTCCCTTTCTTATAAGCATTTTGTCAGCCAGGTTCGATTTAAGGGGCACATTTATTAAAAGTCGAATTTTGAATTCATGTGAGATTTTTTATACTAAATTAAATTAGAATATACTCAAAATTCGATTGGGGGGTTATTTAATAGAAAAATCGAATATCTTAAACACTAACTAATTTTTCAGACTCAAAAATTCAAATTTGACCATACTCGCTTCAAGTTTTTTCTCTGAGAAAAACTCAAATGTCAGGAAGGCTACTAACATGTCCAAATTTGTCCCTGGACCTCTCCCATTGACTTTTACATGAACTCGGCAGGTTTAAGGTGGCGAATAGTTGAATTAGAGTACTTAAAGGGCCAGAGTCTGATGAATCTCGAAATTCGAATTCAAATTAAAACTTGAATCGAGTTTGGATAATTCCTCATGGCAGAAACGCCGCTGTTGTCAACATTGTGGCATCTGACACACCAAAGCCATAAAGGCAACTATTGTGAAAGAAGTGCAAATACAGCATAATATGTTCAAGGGTACCCTGCGCTTAAACCCTACTACTCAGCACTCATTATTTTGCACCCGCTAAATGATGTGCAATATAAAAGTATGTAAAAATCTTCAACAACACACCCAAAAGATGCTGGCATTAACACCCACAGTTTCTAGTTGTACGCAACTTTGCATTGTCATTGATGCACTGCCTGCATAGCCCACACATATATGGGGAAATTTGCTGTTCCCATCAGACTTACTGCCATAAAGCCTACTGGAGGATAGTGTGCCTCTCCAGTGTCGGACTGGCACACCGGGATACCAGGAAAACTCCCGGTGGGCCCAGGTGTCAGTGGGCCCATCATGCTGCTAAACTTTTGGCCTATTTCATGGCCATTCCCTATTTCTATGAGACAAAGTGACTAAATAGGTGGAATAATAGATTAAAGTATGTAAAGAAAAGAGACTTGGAGAATAGAGGTTGAGTGAGGAGAGAAAAAAATAGGGAGAGAAAAAAAAATAGTACTGAGGGTGGGCCCCTGGTCTAAAGTTTTTTGGTGGGCCCCTGGTGTCCCAGTCCGACACTGTGCCTCTCTGTCTCTCTGAGCCTAAATTGCAGATGACAGCAAGCAAAGATTGCAGAGAGATAGGTCACAAAGCTACATACGATTTCAAACAATGAGGCTTATTTGCTTGACTCTCTTCATGTGACGTCTGACTTTATGTATTCCTTTGTTGCCATTTTATGCACTAAAGTTTTACAATATGTATACATATGTATATATATTTGTATGTATTGCAGATAGCTGTAAAATGACTTTGGATTGTGAGGAATTATTGTGGTGACTCTAAGGGGGCAAAGACTCATTGCGATTCCGGGAGATTACTCGCCCGACGACAAATCTCCTCGTCTTCAGGCCAACTAATCTCCCTGAACTGCCTCCCCTGCCTTCCCGTCGGCTAGAATGAAAATCGCCTGCAAGATGGCACTCGGAGCACTTTGTTTTCTGAAGTGGCCCAAAGTTTACTTGCTCAGAATGGCATCCCACCAGTGGTTTTCATTCTAGCCAGCGGGAAGGCAGGGGAGGCAGTTCGGGGAGATTAGTTGGCCCGAAGAAGAGGAGATTTGTCGCTGGGAGACTAATCTCCCCAAATCCCAGCATGTGTCTCTGCCCTAAGTGACAACCAAAGAAAAAGAGATGAAATTAACCAATCCATCATGAAAGAAAGTGATTAAATATGGACCCTGTAGCATGCAAGTTACAGTCAAGTTTTATTACAACTGGCCACAAACATTTTAGATCCTGTTATTGTACACTTTTTCTACTTCAATAAGAGTTCAGTGGCATAACATCAGTCCAATGAGTTCATGGGCAAAACCTGATTCTGGGACCCTACCATCCCCCCCAAAAAATGCATTATAAATTGGACAAATGGTTCTTTTACATACAGTACCCTGTTTTGTGGATTTAGGCTCCTTGCAAAATCAAAGAGAAAAAATTGAATAGTGTTATGTAATTATTCTCTTCCTAAAGTCTTTGTAACCATTACAGGGCCAACTGCTTTAAGGTACTAAGATGGGGGTCTATGTTAAGGCCCAGATTGGGGTGAATGTCAGCCTATGAGTAAGTGCCCCATCCGGCACGAAATGCATCTTATGTCCAAATAAATTTTCTACTTTTTTTAAAAAAATCTAGCTCTTTATTATTGGAGATCCTCACATTCTTCCTTTTTGGATATGGTGGTTTGAATGTCACAAAGGCCTTGCCACCTTTGCCAGGGTGTCAGGCCACACCATGCGCGCGACTATTCTATGTGCGTCAATTTTTTTTTTTGCTCGTTAAAATAGTCATTCGCATAAAATTTTGTGCATCAGAATTATTCGGACCCATTGACTAATGCATTTGGACAAAATAGTCCTGCATATAAAGAATTGTCGGCATCAAAATTATTTTGATGCCCATTGACTTCAATGCGTTTTGTGAATTTTTCTACATTTTGCGAATTTTTTGGTAAATTCGACTGTCACTTCAGCTTGTATTACAAACAGGGGAGCTTTTTGTAATTAATTATTAATATAATGTTAAATATATTGTCTGTGCCGTCCCTAATGCATTAGCTTTGTATTCAGTTCTAGAGGTACGAGAGGCAACTTGGGACAAATGGGTGCAAATGGCTTGTGTATATGGCAGCCATTAGAAAATTTTTTTTATCCAAGTTCTGTAGTTCACGCCCCTCTGCCGGTTAGGAAATCCGTTCTCCTTCGGATATATAGTAGGAATACAAGGTAGATAAACCAGCGCTAGAAGCTCGGGGAAAGAAGAAAAAAAGAAGCCTTGAGAAAGTCTGTCTAAGACGAAACGCGTCGGCTGTGACGTCATCCAAGGGGGCCCAAACACCGCACGCTGACTATGCGGCAAATTAACAACTTCATACAGCGGAACAAATCGTGGTGGAGCTGGGAGGACCTTGAATTGACTCTTTATATGTGCATACCTCAAGAAAGTTTTGTGAGTGAAATTTTAAACTTTTAAATTCGTTTAATAAATTGTTTTACACGATGTTAAGCATATGTCCTTAGATGCCTAAACGAACGGAGCAACAACGAACGTTCTTAGTGCGAACAAATATTTAAAACGTCTGTGAGTATATTCGTGTGTCAAACACAGGCGGTGAATTATTTACACTCTGGTGAACGGTTGCGGGGTGATTGAACCGCACAGGTGGAGAGACACGGTCTTACTTTTAATAGCCACAGGGGTGTTATATATGGCAGCCATGACACACAGCAAAGGCACTGCAGAACTAATTTAGATTTGAAGTCTTTGGGGTATTTGTATGGTTGCACTTTGTGGTCTTATTTCAAAGCCAACTTCTATTTCAGCATGGGGGGGAAAGCTACAATTAAAGGATTTGAGACTGGCATATTAGGCACATAAAACCTGAATGAAGTTATTTACAAGCTACAAACTGTGATTTATTACAAAAAAAGTCTCAAACAGGTTTATACTGCAATTTATAATTAATGCAATGAACTGGAAACACAATCTAATTGTGCAGCAAAGAGGGGATTTACATTGTAATCCTTTCTGTTTCTCCCGCCCTATGAATCACATTATTTCAACTCCATAACAATTTGTAACTATACAGCCTTGGCACCGCAGAGAGATATGGAATATGGGAAGATAATTAAGATGCCTGCCAGAAATTTCTGTAACAAATTAGTGGATTCTTTCCTCTCTGCCTTTCATGTTCTAACTCTTTGTCTAATTACATTTCCATTACACACACATGGCTTAGTAGTCTAATTTTCTCCCTCTCACAGACAAAATAATCTTGTTGTTAAAACTTAACTAGGATCAAAAACACTGCTCACTAGCAAAAGAGAAAATGTACAACTAATCCTTAGAATATCTGACAGCATTAAAGCTGACGCAGTGTATACCCAGCTAATTGTCCTTAATGCATTTAAATGTTAACACTTAAACATTTAAAGAAATCTTACTTAACCAGAACTATGAGACTAATGTTTAGGAGAATGGCACAATGGGTGGGTATATATGTCGGTGGAGAGTCAACCCTTGTGCCATTAGCCTTAGTCTTCAGATGTGGTTTTGCTTTCAGTTTTGGATAATTTTGAGAACTGATCTGGCTACAGTGCTTTCTGAGATTGTATCAGGCAAGGTTTATAGTCCTAAATGTAGTAGAATGGTCACTGACTACCTTTGTTCTAGTTTTTTGACATAACCTTTTGAGTGTAATTCGCTTTGCACAGGCAGAGGCAGCCTTTGAAACATAGGTCAATATATTTCATTCAGTGCATGCTTAGAGTATGATATTAAAAAGATATACATTTTGCTGTAATGTGTGCTTGACAATGCTAATACAGTATAGATGGGTAATCACCTATATGGAAACCCTCTGCCTTCATTCATACTCCAAAGGTGTTTTCTAGCACAAGTGTAGCCTAATTCTGCTACTGCAAGAAATCCTTCTTTGTGATACTATAGGAGTCCTGTGTCTCTGCTTTGGTTTCTGTGCCCTGACCAGAGCACACTTTGCTCTTCAGAGCCCTGACAAGGACCCCCGTTCCTTCCGCACCCTATATAGAGCATGCTTTTCTGCCACTGGGGTTGCCAGATTTACATTTCAAAACCAGCCAAAGACTATAAAAAACTGCCAAAAAATAGCCAAAAGCCATTTTAAAAGTAGCCCAAAAATAGCCCAATTTGTACACTGAACAATCAATATGACAACAGCATATAGAAGGAGCTTACTATAATTCTATGGCACATGTAATTATCACATACCAGATGCAGCGGGCTGCATGCTGTAGTAAAGACAGGTTGGGACTAGTGATGTGCCCACGGGTCGGGCGGGTTCGGGCCGACTCCTGCACAAAATCTAGCACTTCCAGCACAGAAATTTATTGACTTTATAGGCGTGGGTCTATAAATAGAGTGGTAGCAGCAGCCGGGTACGGATTGGAAGGGAGTGGGTTAAGGTTGGATTTCTCGACCCGCACATCACTAGTTGAGACTGATAGGAACAGCAGCAAATAGAAATAGAAATGGGAGTTGATTTCTACACCTTTCTATTCCAATTGCATTCTGGGTATAGTCCTCACACGCATTCATCGGGGCCCGCCCCTGCCATCACTGGCCTGCCCCCAACATCACAGAATTAGGCTACACTTGTGCTAGAAAACACCTTTGGAGTATGAATGAAGGCAGAGGGTTTCCATATAGGTGATTACCCATCTATACTGTATTAGCATTGTCAAGCACACATTACAGCAAAATGTATATCTTTTTAATATCATACTCTAAGCATGCACTGAATGAAATATATTGACCTATGTTTCAAAGGCTGCCTCTGCCTGTGCAAAGCGAATTACACTCAAAAGGTTATGTCAAAAAACTAGAACAAAGGTAGTCAGTGACCATTCTACTGTCCCCATGCCCGTTTTCCCCAGATAGATGTCTGGCTGTTAGGGTGAAGCAATCAATCAGCAGAGCTAAATTCACAGCACCTATTCATCTGATCATTCCAAAAAAGAGCAGCAAGGTAAACATAGGGTTGCCACCTTTTTTTATATTTACATTTTTTTCCCTATTAATAACATTGGTCAAGCATCATTTTTACCAGTCAGGCCAGAAGCAACCCTAGGTACACAAGAGTCTGTAAGTCACTTCCAAAATCACTTTTTTTTTTATAAATTTTGTTTTTATTGAAGCCTCATCAAAATTTTACATGTTCATTTATGCATTAATATCATTATTGTTACAAATTGAACAACAATTAAGCAATAAAAACATTTTGGTCAATGCCAGTTTTGTGTATTCTTGGATAATATAAATGTAATGTACATTTATAGTACGGAGTAGAGAGAGAGAAATTGGGTAGTGGTGATCACATGTATAAATTCATCCCTACTTCTGACAAACTGATCTTTTCCAATCTGAACAAATATCAACATAACAACAACATAAAGTAAGATAAAACATTTAGGTCAACTAAGCCCGTTGCTCGCCCTTGTTAGAGGGTTTTAACGAGTCTTCCATTATCTACATGTCAGTGAGTCCTGGGAGGCAGCCAATGGTTAGTACTTCAGAGACTTTCTAAATCGTACCACGTGGTTCGATAGAATGTAGAAACTGTTAATTTTCTTATGTCAGGGGGGAGACTTAGGATATAGGTGGTCCATACATCAAAACATTTGTTAGTATGGGGTATTTTGTTTAGGGATACTTCCAGCCAGTCCATGTGAAACAAGAAATGTAGTTTGGTTTTCACTAGATTCATGCAGGGTGGAATGGGTGATAGCCATTACTGTAATCAAGCTTACCTAGTGGCTGTGGCTAAACTTTCCGCTAGGGCTTTGTTGGCATCTTTAAGTTTACTAAATAGAGCCCATTCAATGTTAGGTTGGAACTTTTGTTTGGTCAGCGAATGCCAGTTTGTGTGGTTTTCCCTTTGTGTCTGGCGTGTCTCCAGGCCAGGCCGAACTGAGAATTAAAATAGGCCCTAACATTTCAGGTACACAAAGGCCCAATCAGGCCACATAGAGGCCCCAAACAGCCCCCACCAGCCCACTAAATACTGACTTTCTATGGGACCTTATAGCAGCCCCTCTGGCATTTGCCAGAACCCACAGATTGCCAGTCCGGGCCTGCTCCAGGCATTATGGGTGCTCATAAATAGGGGGTTGGTTTTTTTGTTTAGGTGTGAGTTTATTAGGTGGAAGGTGGAGCAAGGGATTTAGGTAGTAGTTTCCACAAGTTCCATTAGTTAAGTTCCATTAATTTTAAGCTGTTGTAGCTTTAGTAAGCTAATCCGAGATCGTTTCCCTTTCCAAATAAAGTTTCTGAAGGTTTTGTTGATTTGTTTTAAGTCTTTGCATTTGAGATAGTATGGTAACATTTGGATCTTATACAATATTTTGGGAAAGTATATAGTTTTGATTAGGTGTGCTCTGCCTAAAAAGGAGATGTTTGCTGTTTCCATTTATCTAGGTCATGCTGGATGTTGGATATAGCTTGCCTTATATTTAGCTGGTAGATATCTGTGTGATGGCTTGCAAATGTTATGCCTAGATATGTAATGTAGTGTTGTGCTTTGTTGAACGGGATATTTTGTGTCCAGTCTGTAAGGATCGTGTGTTTCAGTTTGATAGCTTCAGATTTGTCATAGTTGATTTTTAGACCTGAGAAGGTTGCATATCTATGTATAGTTTCCATGATGATGGGGATGTCTTGGTCAGGTTTGTTTATAAATAACAAGATGTCAGCTGCGAATGCTACTATTTTGTGTTGTACTCGTCCTATTGTGAATCCTTGGAATGATTGGTTTTGTGCTAAGTGTCTAAATAGTGGGTCTAAGGCTATATTGAAGAGGAGGGGGGACAGTGGGCAACCTTGTCTGGTGCCTTTTTTGATTGGGATCCTGTCAGAGTTTATGTTATTTACCATGAGAAAAGCTGTGGGGGAGTCATATAGATTATGGAAGAGCTTCAGTAATTGGCTAAGGATGTGTGAGTGATATGTTGATTAAATGCCTTTTCGGCATCTGAGTTTACCAGTATCCCATGTTTGCGTTTTTCTATGTTATATGTGTATATGGAAGCTAATATTTGGTGGATAGCGTTCACTAAGTGCCTCCCTTTTGTGAAACCTGTTTGGATTGGGGTCAAGATACTAGGTAGAATCTGTTGTAGTCTATCTGCCATTATTTTTGTAACTAGTTTCAGGTCTTGGTTTAGGAGGGAGATGGAGCTGTATGATTGTGGTTTTGTAGGGTCCCTGTCTTTCTTTGGGAGGAGGATTATGCAGGCTTCATTTGCTTCTGGCCAAAGAGGGAGACCTAGAAGTGTATTTTTGTATAGTGTGTGGAGTGTAGGGGTTATATCTGGTGCTAGAATCTTGTAGAATTCGGCACTTAAGGCATCTGGACCAGGGGTTTTACCTAATTTCAATGATTTGACTGTTTGCAAGATTTCATTTTCTGTTATCAGGGCATCAAGTATATCTCGTTCCTCAACTGTTAGTTTAGGCAGATTAGCTTCCTGCATTAATTTAATACCCTCTGTCTGGTCATCGGGTTCTGCTGTGTAAAAGTTTTGGAAGTACTGTGTCATTGTTTTGGTGATTAACCAAAATCATTTTTTAAAGCAGTTTTTTACTTCTGCATTCAGGCACCTAGCCAGTAAACATGTTAAAATAATATAGCTGAGCTCCAATTACTTTATTATCTCTTTAAAATGGTTGCAGCAAAATATACTGTTTGCTTCTTGCTCTGCTTATACATTTCCTCACCGTACCTAAGCATGACATTTATCGCCTTGCCTTCACACAAGCACATAAATTATTTGGTTGTAAGGAATCATGGTAACACAGTTTTCAGATTTTGATAAATAATTCTCTATATACAGTATATCAAGCTGGCATTGTATTCTGCTCTTAAGTTTGAGGGAAATATCTATCATGTTGGCTATGATTTTTTGTGCATTGGGATATTTAAAACAACGTAAAAACAAACATTAGAAGGATAATATAATATATATAATACATTCTTTTCAATTTTTTTTGGGTTAGCCTCCCCAAAAAAAAAAAAAACGCCCTCCCGTATGTGGATACTAAAAGATTATACTTTAAATAACATAGATATAGTGTGGTTGCAATGTCAGACAGAAGTCCCACTTTAACAAAAGCAGCAAAGAAGATACTTACTTGCTTATATTTCTGGTATATAACCCCAAACTTGAAAGTGTTGTTGATTTCATGTTCATCATAAGTAACAATTAACTGGGAGGCCTAGAATAGAAATAAATATGGTCCGTGTGACAGTTCTCATTCTCCACTTAATGCAAATAATAGTATTATGGCGAAAAAAACATCATACCTTGGGGTAGAGAACAGGATTGAATTTCAGTCCCGTTGCATCATCACATAATGCCTGTAGGAACAAACACATGTAAGATATAAGAAATATAACGCAATGATGAACAATTTGCTACACTCCTGATGTTGAAAAAGGGCCCATGATGCTCCCTACCCCTGTTCTTACCCTACTACCAACATTAAATCATACCTGGAAAGAGGTATAAAAAGATCTGCTGCGCCTTTGGCAGGTTATGAAAGTTTGAACACATTTCTGGAGTTTTAGGGCCATGTTTTATGTGTTAAAGCAGGTTTGTTAATGAAGGTGAAATTGCACTTTAATATGCTAGACTTCTCCCGAGAGACTTGCTTATCTTATTAAATAATTGTTTCTTTGCTTGTTTTAAATTATTATGAATGTATGTAAGGGCAGCTGCTCAATGTGTCATGCTCTCTGACAAAAAGCCTCTTACTTTAGTTGTTTCTTTTTCTAGCATCAGTGCAGGAGATCAAAGAGAAAATCAGGACTTTTGAATAAAGATCCGGGACTGTCCTGTAGAAAACGGGCCAGTTGGGAGTTATGATTAAATGCAAGCCTTAACTGCTTAATGGCTGAGCCATAAAAACAGCAAACCCCAGGTCCAGATACACAATTCTCAATAAACCTATCTGTAACACCATAGCTTGAAATGTACCCCTTTTCCTTAAACATAGAATACTCCTGTCTTTCTATGAAATGGTGAATAAAAAAAATTCTCTGTGTATCTCCTCTAAAAATAGTCATTCTGCATGCATATATACAAATCCAATCTATAAAATGCAAATATTCAGCTTCAGTCTATAAAGTGCAAATTCACAAATCCAGTCTATAAAAATGAAGATAAGGAGCCTCTCGCTTATCATGTGACAGCCTCCACAGCTTCCTCAGCCAATGGTATCATGCTGGAATGAACTCCATAATAAACCATTTCCCACATGTCCAAATGAAAGCAACCTAAGGCAGTTAACACTGAGGGCTATGGGATATTAAATTATGCATCAGTAGGATGACTTACCTAGCTCTATTTATGTATGTTGTACCAAGGCTAGCCATTTAATCCTGTATCTGTACAGGATAATAATTCTAGGTTGAAAGCTTGTGCAAGGCGAATAACAGTTTCAGAGAAGTTGGGGGGGGGCAGAAATACTAATTCAGTGCTTATGGGAATTGTTAAACATAAAAGTATAAAGACTTTTTAATTCAAAGAGCACTACCTCTTGTTGCAAGTCCCTGACATTGCATATTGGTGTTAGATTCTGATACTGACCACACTAAACAATCAATAATCTACAACCAGGCTTTACGAAATATAATCGTATTTGTTTGGACACTGCTGAAAGGAACCACCACCTCAAAACACTCAAAGCAGACTTCATCAACAGGGGCTACAACCCCATGATTGTAGATCAATACATTCATGCAGCCACCAGGATTCCCAGAAGTCACCTTCTACAGTATAAACAAAAACCTGAAATAAATCGGGTTCCCCTAGTGGTCACATACAGTACAATCTACAACTAAGGAACCTCAGAAAAATAGCCAGAGATCTACAAGGTACACTTCATAAGGCTTTATATACATTTGAATTTCGCGCCTATTGCGCGGTGGCGTGATGACGCCAGCGCGACTGCGCCTTTAAATGATGAACGTGCGCGCGGCACGTGCCCTAGAGGAAACCAGCACAGGAGAAGGAAACAGCCCGACGGTCGTCCACGCCGAGGACGCGGCGTGGACCCCGTTGCCGCTGGACCACCAGGGTAAGTTCCTTACAGTTGCCCTGTAACATTTTTACTGGCTAACACGGTACAGCAACTTTACCTACAATTCTGATACTGTAATTATATCAATGCACAGGGAGAAAACAAAAAACATCACCATCATGAGTTACAACCATTAGAACATGGTTCAATTTGGAACATACTGGAATCTTTTATGGAGAAATAAAAGTATTTTGCCTTTGAAATGCGGTTAACAAATCTGTTGCTTACAGATGAAAGACAAATCAATGCCACTCTGTGAGCTATTATTCTCTAGATATGGATGCTGCAGATTTTTTCAGCCTCAAACACACACACATGTTAAATCTGATAATAAACCAAGCAGAGGTGCCTGTATATTGTCATCAAAACATGGGAAATTAGAGGGGGGTTGCTTAACAGTCTACTGGAGTAGATGCAAGGATTCACTCCATATGTTTGTTTTATTTAGACGGAGTTAATAAAAGCTCATTTTTAAACTGTACAGATACCCTGCTGCTCAGAGGTATATAACTCTGTTCCTACAGGAGTAGCGCTGCATTTGTGAAGCTCCAACTCCAAAAATTGGTGGAAAGGTTAATGCTGCAAAACAAGAAGCAAGGCAAGAAATATGCTCTGCACATTAAAGCCCAGCCACTGGGAGACAGTTGTAAATTACTTGTTGCTTCCCCATGATATTGGGCTGGGTGTTGATTGATGGTCAGGAAATAAAACACTCAGGCAAAGTAAAGACATAAATAAAAATGAAAAAGAACCATTAGTAGGCTTGTTTAAATCAAATGGAAAAGGACATTATCGAAGCTGTATTATGCAAATGCTGGAGTTTGTGGTTTTTCAGAAAGTTCCCTCCCTTCACCTATCTCTTGGATAAGTAAAAAATAATAATTAAAATGAGTTTAACAGTTTCAGTTTGACTTATTGAAAGGTTTAAGACAGGATTGATCATAATATTTTCTTCCTCGTGAAATATGCAGCAGAACTTACTATGTTTGGCATCTTAACTGTTTTTTTTAACATTTTTATTTTCTCTCCCCTCTATTCCCCTCTTTAACTTTTCTTTCTTTCTTTTTATGATTTTTTATGACATGTTAAACACATTTGTACTAATTAATGTTAAGAATGCAATATGTTGACTTGTGGTTTTTTGGAAATATGGAACTTTATAAGAAAAAAACCTGGAAATACCTTAATTAAAAACTATTTAGAAATAGGATGCTATGTCATGCCTTTGTTCAAATCACCACCTGGGTTACAGGTTATAAGCCATAGACAAAGCATGGGCAATAAATATTCACAGCAGAGGATGGAGCTTCTATATCAACAGGGTTGGATTCTGGAGACAGAATGTCACCAGTGACAAGCCAATAACAGATATTATTAAGGGTCTTGTAGTAGAAAAATACCCATTTTGGGGGCAGATTTCTCTCAACAAATCTTCCATGTGAGCAATGTGGTAGCATCTTTTATTGCCTTTTAATAGTGATGGGCGAATTTGGGCCATTTCGCTTCGCCGAAAAATTAGCAAATTTCCAGCGAAATTTGCGAAACGGCGAAAAATTAGCAAAACTGCGCCGGTGTCTCGTCAAGAAAATGGATGCCGGCGTCCAATTTGTTTTGAATTCGTGCCTGGCGAATAAATTCGCCCATCACTACCTTTTAAGAATACTCAAATACTCAGAAACGAAAAAACTAATCTATTCAAACAGTGTGCTCATTTTTTTGTAGGCATCTTGTCAGCTTTGAGCTCCCAAAATGTTTTTGTTGTTGGCAAGAAGCTGCACACAAAAAGACAGAACTACGTGTTTTCATTTCGACCTTTGATAAATTGGTTCCTTTATCACAGGAAGTGGTAGTATCTCAAAGGTTTTGTTAGTTTAATTTTTATTATTAGTTGAACGCCATGCAGGTTTTATTATTTATTACTATTACATATGTTACATTATACTACATTATTTAACATGACTGTAAAAGAGAAGCCAATTACACTATTACATGCGCACATACAGGTTGGTCATTGCAGTTCTGTTTTGGGATCACCTACACATTTTAGTACTATTTACCATTTTATATATATATTGGAAGGACTTACCTTAGCAATCTGGGGGATGCTTGGAAGCTTGCTAAACCCAGACAATGGAATTCGTTCATGTAGAGTTTTTGCTTTAGACCTTTAAAGGAGAAGGAAAGGCTAACATTAAGTTAGCTTTATCAGAAAGGTCTATATAAATACACCAGTAAACCCTCAAAGTAATGCTGCTCTTAGTCCTCTGTCAAAAGAAACACTTCTTTATTTCCTTCTATTGTGTACACATGGGTTTCTGTATCAGACTTCCTGTTTTCAGCATAAACCTTCAGGGCATGGCTTGAGCATGCTCAGTTTGCTCCTCTCCCTTCCCTCCTCCCCTCCCTGCTGTAATCTGAGCTCAGAGCTGTAAGTGAACAGGGAGAGACTCAGGTAGGAAGTGATGTCACACCAAGTTTATATGCCAGCTTCTATCCTAAACAAACAGACAGTGTCTAGAGCTGTTTACTCAGGTATGGTAAAGCATTCTGCAGAATAAATATAGTGTTCTGGCTTGCACTATTGTGGCTAATCTGTTGGAAATAAACTGTTTTGGAGCTTTCTTCCTCCTTTAAACAAAGTCATAAATATTAAAATGAAAATAGATCACAGGGAAAAAGAAGATGCACAAGAGAAATACAGTATGAAAAAAGCAATGCAAGATTAAAAGATTATGTCATTATTTTTATAGTATCCTTTTTAGTTCTAAATTGCACGTTTATATTGCAACTAACCCAGTTTTAAATAATGGAGTTGTAAAACATTTAGTAGAAATATTGTAGATGCATATATCAGGGTACAGTATTATGACTATATCCTTGTAAAACAAATAGTAAGAACTTCAGAGAACAGGAAAGTAGCATTACTACAGGGGTAGACAGAGATGTATAGCTTTTAATATCATTTATTAGGTGAGGGACCTCCAACCTCTGTTTTTGAAAAAAACATGCTGGTGGGTTAATTGTCTCCTGATAAAACTTTCCCTAGCATGTTGTGTGAATGTGATAGGGACCTTAGAATTAGTGATGTGTGGCACCTGACTCGCTCAACCCGCACCTGTCCATGAACCGCAAACAGTGTGCAGAAGACAATCCCAGTGGTGTTGGCGTGGCCCGTACATCACTATTTAGAGTGTAATCTCCACTGGGACAGAGTCTGAAGTTAATAATGCACAACTTCTTTAAATTGCTGAATAATTATAATGGTGCTGAATACAATAAGTAAGGCATAATAAATAAACAAATAAATATACTAATGAGATCAAAGAATGTGTAAACACTTTCTCTGAACCTTAATGAGTTTTTCCAGTGACCAAATCTGCAGAGAGATGCGTGGCAGTTACTCCTCACTGCTTTAGTTTAATTAGAGCCTAAGGGAGATATTTTGAGAGGTGTGAGTGAAGGACATAAACTGTGGATGATTTCTCTGTCTCAATGATCCATTCCCTTGGTTGCTTTCAGCTAATGTTGTTCTGATTCTGATGCTATAAAAACACTGCCAGTTGGGGAATGAAAAGAAATTCATACCTGAAGCCATATGTTTTTCATGGGGATGGGAGACAGAGAAGAGAGGATTTGGGACAATGCAGAAAGGATGAGGCTCCTACACTCAAAAATACTTTTATGTAGGAATAGCTATACTGTGTCCTCTAGTTATTACTGAACTATTGTTTCGAGCATCAGCCATTAGGTAAGCATTTGAAGTGCTGCCAACTAGACATCAGCAATAGAAGTTCTATGAGCAGAGACACTTCTCTGCGGTTCGTGGAGATTAGTTGCCCGGCGACAAATCTCCTCTTCTTTGGGGTGACTAATCTCCCCGAACTGCCTTCCCTGCCTTCCCGCCGGCTAGAATAGAAATTGCCGGAGGGATGGCATCTGGAGAGCTTAGTTTTCCGAACTCGCCGAAGTTTCCTTGTGCTGCAGGGTTCCTGCTGTTTCCTGCAGCAGATCTGGGCTGGAACTTCTATGTAAGACACATTACCAGTGGGAAGGCATTCTACCTATCGAATACCTACAGCTCACGCCTGAGAACATCCCATACCCTGGATTTGTGGCAGGGTGAATCTGTATACACATAGTGCATTGGTCAGTTGTCCACTGCTTTTGAATTTTATTAACAGCTTAGAGGTGGTATAAAATTCCCTGTTGGTGTTCATTAGAGTCCACCATGCTCTTATGGACATCCAGTGATCCGGTTCTCTTACAGTGCTCACAATCTGTAACAACAGTACCTGAAGGAAATATATTATACATATAAATTCATATTCCCCTCATGCCACATCAAAGTTTTTTTTATTACCCTTCTATACATACTGTTAAGAACTAGAAAGGTTTTCAATGTAGTGATCCCCAGCCAGTGACTTGCGGGCAACATGTTGCTCACCAACCCATTAAATGTTGCTCCCAGTGGCCAGATAGACAATCCTGTAAGCCAACAGTCCACATAAGGACTACCAATAGCCAGTCACAACCCTGATTGTGAGTTTTTGTGGATGCTGTTGCTGATTTTTGGACAGAAATACAATCAAGGTGAGCAAGTGCTGGAGTATCTACACCTAAAAACCCCACTCATTGACAAAGCTGTGACCATTTAAGTTGTGTGCGCATGCAAATTTTGAGGCCAGTGTACACAACAAATTGTGGTGCGCACAAAGAATTTAGTGTGAAAATACAAAATTTTGCATTTATGCCAACCTAAGCATAGAATTTTTAAAAATGTGCACACACGTTTAAAATGTGTACACATTGGCAAGAATAAATTAAAGAGAACATTACAGTGACACTCAGATTCTTTTTCCTGCCCCCACAAGAATTTATGATGGGAAACATGTATAATTTTATAATTGTATAAAAATATTTAGAATATACAGTATGCTCCTTTTTTTGATCTTGTAAACAAAATATTATTTACAGTAATATTTGCAGTTTATTAATGGTGACTTTTAGACAATAAACTGATGCAACTAGTGATGAGCAAATCTGGCATGTTTCCCTTTGCCGAAAATTCGCCAAATGGCAAAAAATGTAAAAAAACGCATTGAAGTCAATGGCCAATTTTTCCCCACAATTTTTTCCAAACCACAAAACTTTATTTTTTAACTATACAAAATCTTATATAACATCTACACTCAATTGGATCAGAAGGAGTTCTGAGTTCCAAACAGAGTTTCACATCATCTGAGATGCTGAACAGAATAAAACCCCCAGATTTAGCTAACAAGGCCATCTGAAATATTTATAGCAAATTGCTTTTATTGACAACTATAATACTACATTTGGTATCAGATACATAATATTCTGAAGACACTCACTTTAATTTTAAAATTTAATTGCCACATATATGCCAAAAGTGGATATGAGTATCCTTTATATATTAAACTGATTGAATGCCAAAATGGCAGTTACATTCTAATTTGCTTTAATTCTCTAGGTGAGCAGATCGTGATTTGAGTGCACTACAAGCTGATGTCAGACTCTCCATTAAGGGAACAAATGAGACACAAAGTGGCAGTGGATTGTTTTGTCTGTATGACCAGCCTCCCCTTGCAAGCAGTATTCTAATGATTCACTCTCCTAAGTAGGCACACTCTTGAAATAAGGGGTTTTGTCCTTTTATAAAATACAAAAGATAGGAAGAAGAGTAGAAAAAATGCTAAAAGAAGAGCTAGGATTAGAGGAAAGCAGAACAGAAGAAGGAGGGCAGGAGAAACCACAGGAAACCTTTTCCATTATGATAAACATTTTGTTGATGACTGAGGTTTCCCCATAGCTCACAATTTTATCAGTAAACTGAATTTATACTAATAACTAACAGATAAATCTGTAGAACAGATTTGTTAAAAACAGGACAACTCATAGCTACTGTTAATTAAAAAAATATAAGAATGTGTTGCTTCTGGCATATGGAAATGGAAGTACTGATGTAACACATTGGTCTTTATGATCTATGACACACGTAAGGCATACAGAAATATCAGAAGGAAGGAGACTGCGTATCTTGACAGCGCTATATAAATAAATGATGATGATGATAATGATGAGACAGGGACAGGGAGTGCAACAATCAAAGCTGAATTTTAAGAAAAAAGAACTTTAAGAGAAAAGGGCAGGAGTGTGAATTTTAAAGTATAATGAGGCAGAAAATGAGCAGAGCTGGAACACTGCCAGAACTGAGACCTTGATAGTTTAGATTTATAGTTGTTATTAAGCTAAACTCCCAAGAAGAAGAACAGGAACACCCTAGATTTTGTTCATGTCTACTTTAGCTTTTATTTCATAATCTGTAAGTGAAAATAGTGTAGAGTGAATGAGGAATACCAGATCCTATAGGGGCCAGATTGCAAATAAAAAACAAAAGGGCTAGCACATATAGCACGGTGACTTTACAAAACATTAGTTTGGTCACCAAAAGACCAAATAATAATGTGTTTAAAAAATTCACAGATCCACACGTCTGTGATGAAGCACCGGTGCTAAAAATTTGTGCAAACCAATAAAAAGCCTACTAACTAGCTGCATATAATGTGTTGTAAAGTTCATGCCAGATTTTCTATATGGTCCTTATACCTAGCCTAGCTCATCTGGACAGTAGGAAGGAGAAGGAAGTAGGAAAGGAAGTGAGAGGCAAAGATTTGTGCAAAAACACATTAGAATAATAATCAAGAACAGGCAATGCACTTACTTGACAGATAAAAATCGATCACTTATTGACAAAGCAGTCAGCAAAATGCGTCATTGCTGATGTCACAGAGGATGGCACTAGTCGTACATGAGGTTTGGATGGATCATACAAGTCTACGCAGACCTTTACATTTGCTATTTTTAGGATTGGAGGATGTAATTCTATGTATGTGTGATAAGTAGCTAAACAGAAGGACCATATAAAAGGACGACTGTGCTTGTAGATACTGTATTTCATGTTATATATAGTTTAAGAGGCATATTAACAGATTATCATTTTTATAGAAGCATGTAACTATACCTTTTGTGTAAACCTAAGTATTACAACTCTTTTTATTGGAGGTGCTCCCTGCCTCCCCCCCCAGCCCACTGCTAACTAACCTGTGTCAATCTCCGACATAACTTAAAGTAGAGCAGCTTTGCAAATGACATTGTGCTTGGGGCAGGGCAAGGCTATTAGGGTGAAGAACCGTTTACATGTGTGGGCAACATAATACACAAAGATACTCTCCTTCAAGCCATCATTGTGACAGGGGGGCACCTCCATTAGAGAAACTTAACAACACCTGTTTTATATAAGCACAGTGACCGTTATCATTAAACCTATCATTATTCCTTAAATAATTTGAATATTGGATGGTAATGTGGCTCTATGATTATTAATTAAGATACATTTAACATTATCACTTGGTCTTATAGCAATGCCATCTCCCTAGACTCCTTTTTCTCTGTAATAATAAAAGAGTACCTTGCACTTGATCCCAACTAAGATATAATTAATCCTAATTGGAAGCAAAATGGGCCTATTGAGTTTATTTAATGTTTACATGATTTTTTAGTACACTTAGGGGCAGATTTATCAAGGGTCGAAGTGAAATCAAGGGAATTTAAGTTAAAAAATTTGAAATTCGAAGTAATTTTTGGATACTTCGACCATCGAATAGGCTACTACGACTTCTACCTTAGATTCGAAGTAAAATCGTTCGACTATTCGAAGTACTGTCTTTTTAAAAAAAACTTTGACTTCAATGCTTTGCCAAATTAAACCTGTCGAAGTGCTCTGTTAGCCTATGGGGACCTTCCAGAGCATATTTCTAAGTTCTAAGTTTTGTATTCGAAGGAAAATCGTATGATCGTGCAATAAAATCGTTCGAATCGTACGGTTTGAAGTAAGATCAGAGTACGACTGTACAATACAAAAAATCCTACAAATTCGATTTTGAATTTCGTAGTATTCAATTCGATGGTCGAATTTCAAAGTATTTTCCACTTCGAAATTCGACCCTTGATAAATCTGCCCATTAAGGTATGAAGATCCAAATTATGGAAAGATCCCTTATCTGGAAACCCCCAGGTCTCGAGCATTCTGGATAACAGTTCACATACCTGTAGTGTATAAAACTCAGGTTCACAATAACACTATTTGAATATAGGAAGATACTGAACAAGCAAACTACTTTGAAAAGCTTTGAGGATATATAGTTTGGATTCCCACCACAATGTGACATTGATATTTTATTTTGAAACATCAGATTGCTGTCTGTCGGTCAATAGGATGGGTATAACACATTAAGCTATGTATATACAGTATCAGTGTTGTAATTTGGTTTTTAGTCTCCGAGACTATGATTGTGTTAACAGCTTCAGAGTCAGCCTGGGACTGGATGGCTGCACAGAAAAGGGGAACCAAATACAACTGAAATTCAAGGTACATATATCCAGGGCCGCCATTAGAAATCACGGGGCCCCGTACAACAAAATTTTTGGGGCCCCCTGGGCCCCGCCCACACTGACGACCAAGCTCCGCCCCATATCCCGCCCACATCGCAGTTAAAAGACCACACAGACATCAGCGCTAAAAAAGTAACCCCCCCCCCACACAAGTTGTAAAAAGCTATTGATGTTCAGGGCCCCCTTATAAAAAAAATTGGGGCCCCAAAAAAAAAAAATTAAAATTTTTTTTTTTTAAAAACATTGGTGGCAGGGGCCCCCTGTTAAAAAAAACTTGGGGCCCCAACAAAAAAAAACTAAAAAATAAACAAACATTGGTGGCAGGGGCCCCCTTCTAAGTTAAAAACAAATTGGGGCCCCAAAAAAAAATTTGAAAAAAAATTAATTTTTTTTTGAAAAAAAAAAAAAACATTGGCGGCAGGGGCCCCCTTATAAGTTAAAAACAAATTGGGGCCCCAAAAAAAAATTTGAAAAAAAATTAATTTTTTTTTGAAAAAAAAAAAAAAACATTGGCGGCAGGGGCCCCCTTATAAGTTAAAAACAAATTGGGGCCCCAAAAAAAAATTTGGAGAAAAAAAAATTTTTTTGAAAAAAAAAAAAATGGTGGCAGGGGCCCCCTTACAAGTTAAAAACAAATTGGGGCCCCAAAAAAATTTAAAAAAAAAATAATTTTTTTTTGAAAAAAAAAAAAAACTGGTGGCAGGGGCCCCCTTACAAGTTAAAAAAATTTGGGGCCACCAAAAAGAAAATTAATTTTTTTTTTTAAAAAAAAAACCCAAAAAAAAACAATGGTGGCAAGGGGCCCCTTACGAGTTAAAAAAAAAATTGGGGCCCCAAAAACAAAAGTTTTAAAAAAAAGATTGGTGGCAGGGGCCTATAGAATATTAAAATAATACATTGGTGGCCAGGGGATTAAAAAAAAAAAAACACAAACTGGTGTTCAGTAGAATTGAACTCATGGCTTCAGTACTTCAACTTCGCCTCCTTTCGTGACTTCGGGTCTTTTCACCGCTTCAGGACTTCGGCTTCGGCTGTTTTCGTGACTTCGGGTCTTTGCGCTGCTTCAGGACTTCGGCTTCGGCTGTTTTCGTGACTTCGGGTCTTTTCGGCGCTTCGTGACTTCGGGACTTCGGCTTTTTCCGTGACTTCGGGTCTTTTCGTCGCATCGGCTTCGGCTTTTCGGCACTTCCGCATTCGGCACTGAAGAGGCAAGACGTATGGCTCGGGCGCTCGTAAGGGGGGCCCGGATCTTCAAAAAAATGCAGCGCTGCCGGGCCCCCCTTCATGCCCGGGCCCGGTACGCTTGTCCCCCCTGTCCCCCCCTGATGGCGGCCCTGCATATATCTAACCCTAATTCATAACTATTTTAGAGGGAAAATAGTTGTAATTTGTATTTAATACATATATGGTTGACATCTTTTTGGTCCAAACTTACCAGCCAGCATTCAGGAGGCAGGTCAATGTTGCTGCAGGGGTAAAGTGATGATGTTGGGGACAGGGCATTGGCGGATCAGGTGTGGAAAGTGGGAAGATTGGGGCTGGGTTAAGAGTTACCTGCCATGATGATCAGACCCAGTGGCTTAAAATTAAGTACTGCTTAGGAAAACTTTGCAAAAGAGAGGGGGATTACAAATGTACAGGCAAATACATTGTCAGTAAATTTATAATACCGGTCCTGGCCCTAGCTGGTGATTTACGGACTGGGTTACAACTCAAAATACATAACATACAGTACATACATTACTCCTACAGGGAGCCAAACAGCAACCATGGGCTTTTTTGTTTTGATCGACTATCGCTAGACTGTTGTAATCTTACAGTATATAATAAAACCTCCAAAGTTGGTAGCAGATCTGGTAACCGATAGTCACCCATCAAATATTTTCTGGTTCTGAGCTATACAGTAGAATGCCCATTTTATATTTTCATGGGACCAGTAAAAAATGGTGTAAAATCCAGGAAAATGCAAAATCAAGGAAATGTATTATGCATAATATATTGGGACCACAAAACAACAATAAAAATACAATAAGTAAAATGAGGGAAAACTTAAAATCAGGGGATGTAAAATGTGGGTTTTACGGTAATTCCAATCATCCCACACTACTGGTAGCTGCTATACCAATAGATGGAGAATAACACTATAATAACATGAAAACATGAAAAAACATGATTTTTTTTACTTTTGGTAATCATGCTGTATGTGCATGGAGGTAAACGGTTATGATAAAATACGCAGATTATATCTGGTTACCTGAGTATTATTCGCAAATATTCAATGCCGTCAGATTCTTCACATTTAACTGAAAGTAGCAAGTTTCCTAGACTGCTGGCCGTGCAGTAAAAATTCAAATGATCCTGCAAGAAATGTCATATTAGTAACGATAAAAGCATAGTTTGCCATTTGTTATAATATTTTACTGAAAACAAAATAAAGATAAACAAAATTTCCTCTAATTTATATCTTAAAAAAATCCAGTAATCCAGTTTACAGCTGAGCACTACGACCCCATAGAGCAGAATGGAGTTAGTTTGTGCAAAGCAGTCAACCACATTCTGACTGACAGAAGTACAGGTATAGGATCTATTATGCAGAATTTTTGAGACCTGGTGTGTTCTGGATAAGGGATCTTTCCGTAATTTAGATCACCATACCATAAATCTGCTAAAGATCATTTAAACATTAAATTAATTATTTTCATGGAAAAACATGTCTTTTATGAAACACATCAGTTAATAGTGCTTCTCTGGTAGAATCCAGCACTGCAATTTATTTTTCAAAAGAGCAAACAGATTTCTTTATATTTATTTTTTAAATTTGCCATTTTACATGTTCTTAGTTTCCCAAGTGTCATGTGACTTTGGTAAACTCCAGGTACTCTGGCACACTGTTGCACTGCAAGTTGGAGTGATCTCTCCCCCCATACCTCCCCCCCACCAGCAGCCATCAACAAAACAATGAGAAGGTAACAAGATAGCAACTCCCCGACACCTGCATTGCAGATATAAGAATAACACTAGTAGCAAAACACCCATGCCCAACAACCATAACTACTCTATTTACATTGGGAGTAGTAGAAACAATAGCTTATCTGAAAGCAATTCCATCCTGAAGTGCTGGCTCTTTCTGAAAGCACAGGATCAGCCACAATGACCTGAGATGGCTGCATCATACCAATATTACAACTAAAAAAATACATTTAACATTACATGTAAATGGATTTGCAGAGCTAGTATGTATAGATATTTGTCTCTTAAATCTACCTTCAAAAAGAAATTAAGATTTATTAGAACCGTATCCATTTTCATATTAACCCCAAATATCTGCAAACAATACTGCGCATGAAGGAAAACCATCACACCTTGCCCATGAAATGCTTTCTATAAGCTCGAGCAGAGCCTTTGTATTCGAGCTTGTATCCGTAGGTGCTGGGGCTTAATGGTTCTTCTTCATCATCACATATGCTGCTGTCTGATGACGTTGGGGTGCTGACATTTTCAGGATCTTCAATCCAGTAACCTCCAAACTGAGGCAGGATAATTAGTGGATAAGACGTGTCTTTCTCGAGGATCTAAAGAACATAGGTATTATTAATAAACTGTTGCTGGATTGGTTTATTATTTTATTAACTTGTTTTTATATAGCGCCAACATATTGCTTAGCACTGGTTATATATTTAACAATGGTTAGTGGAGACAAACATTCACATACAGACACCACTTAAAAGGAAAACTCGATGCTGCCCTACTTTAAATGAAATTTGATTATATTTATTGTACGTTAAAAAGATTTAAGCTGGCCATAGACGCAAAGATCTGATCGTACGAATCGAGGATTTTTGGACGGTGTGTGGAGAGTCCTGGCATTTTTCGTCCAGCGGACATCGGTTATTTGGTTGATCGGACAGGTTAAAAGATTTCTGTCGGCTGCGGGTAATATCTCTGCATGTATTGCCAATCTTACGATTTTCAGAGGGAGACTGTCACCAGCTTTTGTTGGACATAACTTTCGTACGATTTCTGTCAGGGGCAGAACATCGGCTGATCTGTTCTTTTACTACTTTATTTGATCGGAATGGTTAGTGGCAGGTCGGGAGATGGGGAAGTCTGATCGTACGTTGATTTGTACGATCGGATCTTTGCGTCTGTGGCCAGCTTTAAAGGTAAAGTTTGCCATTGGCTTACATGTCATTAAAATTTACATATTAATCATTTTACCAAAGACAACACCTGCAGCAGCCTCTCTGATTCCTAGAGGTGGGTACAGACTCCCGGTCTGACTTGCTCTGATTTTAAAGTTGACATTAATTTCTATGTGTCAAATCATAGTAGTGCACATCAACAATTACCTCAAACCAAAACCCATTTTATTATAACACTCTAGATTCCCTGCTCCTGAATCTTGCACACATACTCAGGCTACTGACACTAGTCTAAGGAAAGCCTGGATTCAGGGCTGTATTTAGGTCTGATGCCACCCTAGGCTCTGGACCTTATAGTAACCCCAATGTATGGAAGTGATGTCATGTACAAGGTGTGTTCGTGACATCTCTTGTATTTGTCATATCCTTGATTAGCTGTACCCCTCACCCTGTACCTAAAGAAAAAAAAAATCCCCCCAGCCACCACAGGATACTTACTGCATAAATCCACTGGCAAAGCTAGGGGTGAATTTTTATTTTTCTTTTAAAAATATTCTATTATATAGACACCTGAGGGCCAACCCCTAAAAGCTGCTGTCCTAGGCACAGGCTCTTGGGTGCCTATTAGGGATGCACCGAATCCAGGATTCTGCCTTTTTCAGCAGGATTCGGATTCGGCCAGATCCTTCTGCCTTGCCGAACCGAATCCAAATCCTAATTTGCATATGCAAATTATGGGCGGAGAGGGAAATGCTTGATTTTTTGTCACAAAACAAGGAAGTAAAAAATGTTTTCCCCTTCCCACCCCTAATTTGCATATGCAAATTAGGATTCAGATTCGGTTTGGTATTCGGCTGAATCCTTCGCAAAGGATTCGGGGGTTAGGCCGAATCCAGAAAAGTGGATTCGGTGCATCCCTAGTGCCTATATATAAATATTGCCCTGCCTGGGTTACACTCCTGTCGAATTAAAGACTTTGCACATACCCCAAACTCGACTTGCTTTATTGTGTTATTATTTGACTATAGCTTAGCAATATGCAGTGCCGTGTAGTATATGGGAGATTTGTACACTCATTCTCAATTATTAAAACGTGTCACCATTGCTGTTGTAACTGTTGTAACTAATGTATTGGGCATTATACCATTATATTCCCCATAGTACATTAAATGGGAAAAACTCCTTATAATGAAAAATGAATTGCTGTCATATTACCTCCTCGATGCTGGGATATGGTATGTAGTTATCCTGTAAAGGGAAAAATATTAATTTCAGTAAATATTTGGTATGGTATTTATAACAGACATAAATTATAATGTTATAATGGCTGCTCACAGTTCATCATAAAGCTGAATAAAGTCAGTCCTTCAAGTGCATTGTATTATTTACTGGATAGCCACATGGCAGCATTGTCAGATGCATCAGTATTCCCATTTACAAAATAGAGATTAAAATATACAGGGCCATTTAAGCCCATCCCACCACCCAGAGGTGACTGAAGGGTTTCTGCTTTCTCAGCCCCCCTACAGATACATTTTCCGAGACAGATTGGGGTGAGAGGGGGCTGGATCGGTAATGCGGAGTGTGCAAATGCATTCTATGAACTAGTAGAGCTGAAATTCTAATTTGCCATCTAATTAGCCATGTGTTGACCATCCAGTTACTTTCTATTTTTGACCATTTTTCTAATATTGAAGTATAAAATTTCATTAAAAATAAAAAAAACTAAAATAGCTCTGGGGGGTGCCTACTCTTTAAAGAGGCCTCTATGAACTAGTAGAGCTGAAATTCTAATTTGCCATCTAATTAGCCATGTGTTGACCATCCAGTTACTTTCTATTTTTGACCATTTTTCTAATATTGAAGTATAAAATTTCATTAAAAATAAAAAAAACTAAAATAGCTCTGGGGGGTGCCTACTCTTTAAAGGGGAACTCCACAAAAAACATAACAAGCTTTTTGAAAAGTAAACATAATTTCAAGCAACTTTGCAATATACATCAATTAAAAAATATGCAGACTTTTCATGATTTTTAATGGTTTGGAACAGTTCCCTAAGCCTAGCCCCCTGCTCCCCTGCTGATCTGTCTGACTACTTTGCTGAGCTGGCTGACTTCTGTTACTTTGTATCAGCAGGCATCTGTTAGGGGTTTCTGTATTATGTGGGCCTCTTTGTCAAATTTTGGTTTGGAAACCAGAATTCCCCTTTAACTGTTCTAAATTGATACATTTAGTTGATACATTTCTTATCTTTGTCCCTGCTTGAGCAGAATCCCTGAGTTTCATTAAAGGCAGCTGTTACAATGACTCCTAATACAAATACAATTGTTCCTAATATTCCACAGAAACTGATGAGAAATGAATCAACTAATTGTACTAACTAGCAAATTGTAACAGTTCAGAGGCTCCTGGATCACTGAGCAGCCTGAATGAAGCAGACTGGGACAGTAAAACTCAACTTTTAACTTAAATTTTGAGAGAACTGTAAAAAATAAAAGATGGTGAACAATCTGAAAACAACTGAACTGAAAAAAATTGTTTGGAAGGTAAACAAACCCTTTTAAGAAATATAATTGTAAAATGTAACGATCCCAGTTTATAACATATTCATAAAAAATGAAAAGTCAAAATGGATCTTAAATCATTAATGACATAATCAGCAATATAACCAGGCAACACCATCCTATGTATAGAACTATTTAGAGATTCAAACAGGAGAGCGGAAGAGCACTGGGGCCAGCAAAAAAAAAAAAATTATGGTGAATTATGACTTTTAAAAGTCATAATTATGACTTTAAATCTCATAATTATGACTTTTAAACTCATAATTATGACTTTAAATCTCATAATTATGACTTTAAAAAGTCGAAATTATGACTTTTAATCTCATAATTATGACTTTAAAAAGTCGAAATTATGACTTTTAATCTCATAATTATGACTTTTAAACTCATAATTATGACTTTAAAAAGTCGAAATTATGACTTTGAATCTCATAATTATGACTTTAAAACTCATAATTATGACTTTAAAAAGTTGAATTTTTGACTTTTAATCTCATAATTATGACTTTTAAACTCATAATTATGACTTTAAAAAGTCGAAATTATGACTTTAAATCTCATAATTATGACTTTTAAATCTCATAATTATGACTTTAAAAAGTCAAAATTATGACTTTAAATCTCATAATTATGACTTTTAAATCTCATAATTATGACTTTAAAAAGTCGAAATTATGACTTTAAAAAGTAGAAATTATGACTTTTAAATCTCATAATTATGACTTTTGCAGGCCTGCTTGCAGCCAAATGCCCTGCCTGTAATGTCCTGTGTAGATGAAAGCTCAGCTGCAAGCAGGACTGCAAAAGTCATAATTTCGACATTTTAAAGTCATAATTAAAGTGGACCTGTCACCCAGACACAAAAATCTGTATAATTAAAGTCCTTTTCAAATTAAACATGAAATCCAATTTCTATTTCTTATTAAAGCATTCATAGCTGTTGTAAACTCATTTAAAAATCTCAGCTGTCAATCAAATATTGTCTGCCCCTCCTCTATGCCCGTGGCATAGAGGCGGGGCAGACAATTACTTTCACTTTCAACTTAGGACTTCTTAGATGTCACTGCTCTCCCCACATTCCCCCAGTTCTCTTTACCATATAATTGTGTGGTCAGGGCATGGGGATGGACATCGGGTCCCCCATTCTGGTGCACAAACAAGATTCTGAGATGATACAAGGCTTTTCTTAATGACAGTGCCCACAAAATGTCTGCTGCCTGCTTGCTATAATTTTGAAATCCCAGACTGAAGGAAACAAGATTCAAATAATTTATATAGTGTAGTTAAAGTTCGTTTTCCTTGACTAATCTGATAAAATAGGATTTTGAATAATTTTTTTGGGTGACGGGTCCCCTTTAAGAGAATAAAAGTCATAATAATGAGATTTAAAAGTCATAATTATGAGATTAAAAGTCATAATTATGAGATTAAAAGTCATAATTTCGACTTTTTAAAGTCATAATTATGAGTTTAAAAGTTATAATTATGAGATTTAAAGTCATAATTATGAGATTTAAAAGTCATAATTATGAAATTTAAAGTCATAATTTCGACTTTTTAAAGTCATAATTATGAGTTTAAAAGTCATAATTATGAGATTAAAAGTCATAATTTCGACTTTTTAAAGTCATAATTATGAGTTTAAAAGTCATAATTATGAGATTAAAAGTCATAATTTCAACTTTTTAAAGTCATAATTATGAGTTTAAAAGTCATAATTATGAGATTAAAAGTCATAATTTCGACTTTTTAAAGTCATAATTATGAGTTTAAAAATCATAATTATGAGAATAAAAGTCATAATTTCGACTTTTTAAAGTCATAATTATGAGTTTAAAAGTCATAATTATGAGATTAAAACTCATAATTTCGACTTTTTAAAGTCATAATTATGAGTTTAAAAGTCATAATTATGAGATTAAAACTCATAATTTCGACTTTTTAAAGTCATAATTATGAGTTTAAAAGTCATAATTATGAGATTTAAAGTCATAATTATGAGTTTAAAAGTCATAATTATGAGATTTAAAGTCATAATTATGAGATTTAAAGTCATAATTATGATTTTTAAAAGTCATAATTCACCATAATTTTTTTTTTTTTGCTGGCCCCAGTGCTCTTCCGTAGGAGAGCACTACGGTTCATTTTACAACTTCACAATGATGTTGATTCAGAACAGGAACTATTAATACATTAGATTAAATGTCCTATCTGTGTTCTGGTTTCCTCAATAAAGGTGATGTTAGGTTAAATGACTGGTAAAACTGGCCATGGTGTTATTTGTGTCGGTAGTTGTCAAATTAAATTGCAAGCTCCATTCGGGTGGATGATTAAACATTCTGTACAATACATTGGTGCTATATAAATCAAGGAAAATTACAATAATGTTTTCAACAAAGCTACATGCTTCTGAGGAAGTGGCGAGAAGCCACGAAATGCATCAAACTTTGGGAGAGACGTTACATTCATGTTATGAATTCAAACTTTAAGGGGCAGATTTACTATGGGTCGAATATCGAGGGTTAATTAACCCTCGATATTCGACTAGGAACTAAAATCGTTCGACTTCGAATATCGAAGTCGAACGATTTAGCGCAAATCCTGCGATCGATCGATCGAAGGATTATTCGTTCGATCGAACGATTAAATCCTTCGAATCGAACGATTCGAAGGATTTTAATACAACGATCGAAGGAATATCCTTCGATCAAAAAATCACAGGCAAGCCTATGGGGACCTTCCCCATAGGCTAACATTGACTTCGGTAGCTTTTAGCTGCCGAAGTAGGGGGTCGAAGTTTTTCTTAAAGAGACAGTACTTCGACTATCGAATGGTCGAATAGTCGAACGATTTTTAGTTCGAATCGTTCGATTCGAAGTCGAAGTAGTAGTCGAAGGTCGAAGTAGCCCATTCGATGGTCGAAGTAGCCCAAAAAACACTTCGAAATTCGAAGTTTTTTTAATTCGAATCCTTCACTCGAGCTTAGTAAATCTGCCCCTTAATGTATTTTAGATAAATTAAGTTTTAACCAGTCTAGCCACCGTGTGCTCCGTACTACTATTGCACAACAAAGTTACATGCCTTTTCTATATGAGTTTTAGAACTTATCCGAAAGATTCTAGCAGTTGGATGTAATGTTCCGTGATGCTGTGCATTCATGCCAGGCCAGGAAAGGTAAAAGACCGCTGCACCCAGTAAATTGTGGAGAAAACAAAAAATTGTGCATGCACCTAGTATTTAGTTCTTGTGTGGGAGTTTGTGCGCACACAGAAAGTAAACATTGACTGGATGCCTTAAAAATCACATTAGGAAAATGTTGCTTCTACCTAAAGCAGTGAGAATTGCCTCTGTATGGGAATGGTTAGCACATAGCCCTGAAAGTCACCTCTCTGATAATACAAGATGCTGAAATGACTTATTAACAACAGTAAGTTCACATCCTACGGGTCAGGCCACACTGGGCGTTTTGGGGAGATTTGGTCGCATGGCGACTAATCGCCTCGTCTTTCCAGCGACCAATCTCACCAAACGCCTTCCCTGACTCTGCACCGGCTAAAATGAAAAAACGTTTTCCAAAGTCGCCCGAAGTTTCCTCGTGAGCAGTGTAAGCCTCAAGTTTTCTCCAATTATCCTCTCTACTTTCTGACTGGAAATGCAATTTCTGCAATTTGAAAACTATGATCAAGTGAAATGTAACTGCCTGACTGGTATTCCAGACATAATGAAGAGCAGAATTTATGGCTTTCATACAGTTGCCGATTCCTAATGAATCCCACTGTCTGCTGGCTTTGTTGCTGCCCAGAGGATTCGGTGAAAGCAACACTCAAAGCTTATAGTGCAGTCAGAATGAACCATTGTTAGCTGGAGAACATTGACCAAAATAATAAAAACGCACATTTTTCAAAAAATGACAACTACACATGCAGTTATGCTTTCTTGGTACTAACAGGCATGCTGCTAACTTTAAGGGACAATAAAATAAAAAAGTTTTGTATGCACTTAAATATAATATTATTAATTAACCTCTTATATATTAGCATAACTACAATACAGCTGACCTGTGACTGCAGGAGAGCCTGAGGAATTAGCAGGCTCGGATTTGCGGTGAGGCTGCAAAGGTCCGGGCCTAACGTGGCATGCCGCCCAGCCACAGGACTGATTTGTTAAATTTCCGGAGCAATATCCACTAGGCGCTAGTACTCCGGTTAGAAGAATGCGCATGCGCACGTGATCCTTTGGGAGGAATGTACCATGGAGGACGCAGACCTCTGGACCGCCGGATTTTAAATTCAGCCCTGGGAACATATTGTAGTGTCTGCACTATTGTAGTATAGTCCCTGTAACCACTGTAATAAAGTTCAGCGCCCACTGCAAGAAAGCAACTGGTAGCAGGCTTGGGCTGGAAAGTAGGGAGGGCAGGGGATGTGGCTAGTTATGGGCAAATCTGTTCCATGTTCCATCTATCAGAACCATACTGCATGAGCAATAATGCTAATGGTCACAGAATATTATATATACCAAATACAATTTAATAGTCTACTGCCAGATTGTATCATACTAAGGACTAGCATCAAATGAATACTTATTTCAGCCATTTCCACAGTGCATTTTTGTAAGGAATCCTTACCCTGGTGGTCTAGTGGTGGTGCGGCGGGGACGCCCGCCGCACCGTCCTTCTCCTTCACTGCCGGCTTCCTAATGCGCGCCGCGCGTGGATTTCCGTTTTTTATAGGCGCATGCTCGCTGGCGCGATTACGTCAGTGCGCAATGGCGCGAAATTCAAATAGGATTTAAAGGGACATTTTCTTCTATGTCATTGCCGTGATAGGATTTGTTCCTGGTGCTGTTAGCTATTGCTATTCTGTTTGAATCTGTTTCTGATTATCTGTTTTGACCCCTGCCTGGCTGTTTGACTACTCTGATCTCTGGAACCTGACCCTTGCCTGAAACCGACCTTGATTCTGCTTAACCCCTCTGTTCGACATTCTGGTTTGACCTCTGCCTGTTATTCGACTCCGATTCTGCTTCGTCCCATCTGATTGATTACCCGGTTTTGACCCTTGCCTGTCTGACGATTCTAGCTATCTGCCTGCCTCGACCCCGCCAGTCTGACTACGAATCTGTCTTACGTTGTTGTACCACGACTTTCGGCCTAACTGACTTTGCCCCTTTGCTTGCCAGAACTCCTCGCCTTGCTCCTCTCGAAAAGTCCAGGTGGCATCTGAGTACGCTGAGGGCTCCTCCCGAAGCCAAAGGCGGTCACACTACTGGTGAAGCCGAGCCGAGACCAGGGAGCTTGGCGCTAGTTCTGGTTTAGGGTGCCGACCGTGACATTTTTACTTAAGTAAAATGTGATCTGATATACTGAAATGGTGTCATATTAAGGGGGTTAATTAGTAAAACTCAATTTTTTTTTCATATTTTATTAGAAACAAACTCAACCTAACTTCCATCCACAAATGTGCCTTATTTACTAATATTTCAAATTGAAAACAAGTGGATTAAAAAAACTCAAATTTTTATTTATCAAAAAACAAAAAAATTTGAGATTCAAATCATACAAAAACAAGCATCAAACACCCCAAAATTCCCAAAGTTCCTGATGGTTAAAAACATCTTCATATGGTTAAAGGGACAGCTAACTTTTAGATGGAGTATTTTCAGGATTCAGACTTTAAGCAGCTTCGGGCCATAATAAATCTAGAAAAATTCAAGTTTTTAGACTAAAAAACTCAGCTAGAAAAAATTGAGTTTTAATAAAAAAAAATGTGACTTATGTTCATGCTGACGTCCTTGTTGTCAGCTTCTGGCCCACCTAGCAATTTACTGGAAGAACCCAAGGGCAATATTGAGCATGATGCCTTACAGGAACAGTTGAAATACATTTTCGCAATGCAATATTATTTTATAAACTTCTGAAACTAATGTTTGTGATGAGTACTCTGAAAATAAGAACAAAGGAAAAGAACAACTCCTAAAGAACATCAAAGAAGTACCAGTCATTTTGCTCAAAAGGCAACTGAACATATTCAACCTTCCTGGAAAAAGCTTCTAAAAAAGGGTTTCTTTTTGATCTCTATAGATCTGGCTGTTTGTATACTCCACATCTTCTGCAAAGTGAACAGGGAGGGGTATAAAGAGTCAGAGAACATTTTTTCAATTCATTATAATCAGTAGTGTAGTTAAATCATCACATGGACCACACAAAGCTTTGTTTATTCTCCTTTTTTACCAACAAGCTACCCTACCAGTTTAGCACTATGGTCACCAATGATGTCAGTCTCCACTAAAACTATGAAACCTTTAGCTGATACATTGGTAGTTCTTATTAATCTATTTATACTTCTCTGGCAAAAAAAAGAAATTTTGCTTCACGGCAATAATTGTAAGATTATTACTTTGATCCGGAATTATATCTAAAAAATTTAGCAGGATCAATGACCGTTTATCTGAAATACATATTTTCATCAACAGCAGTCTAGGGCCCTAAATCCTTAAGTACATATTTGTCTGTGATGTATTTTTATAACACTAGAAAATTCTTCTGAACTTCAAAAACCCAATTCAATTACATTTTCAGGTCAGAAATTTCAAATTAACCCCCTGGAAATAAACTGGGACACGTGCTAATTTAACTGGGACTCTATAATATAACAGTATCCCCACTTGGATTCTACTTGATGAGAATTTAGAAATTCTGGTGACAATTAAATATGCAAAGTTATAACAAAGTTTAGTTATGGCCAAGTTAAACTCTATCCACTGACAGAGAGGGAGAGGCTTAAAAGGGTTTCTGTTAAGATATGTATTAATGGGTGTGCTCTCATGCAGATCTCATACTGATCTGATACAGTGTCATGTGTAGGGTTGCCACCTTTTAATAAAATTTCCACCGGCCGGTGGTGGGGGCGGGAACAAAAGGGCGGGCCGTGATGTAAAAGGGGACAGGACGTAATGTAAAAAGGGGCTGAGCCACAGCGCGGGATAACCAGAAGGAGGCAAAAAGGTACGTTTTGAGCGGATTGGGGCCGGGCCAAGGGCTTTTGTTAGGGGTATTACAAATTTACCGGCAGCTACATTGCCGGTAAATTTGTAATACTGGCCCCGGACTTGGCAGGTGTTTTACCGGCTAGGCCTTAGTCATGTGACATGATCTTTGTCTGCTAATGCAGAAGTGTTAATAAAGTTATGTTTTGTTGAAGCAAGAGAAGCATGGTGTCTGTGTGCAGTCTCTCCTTTGTCTAAAAGAAAGCGACAGGCTCACATGAGATTGAGCTACCTGTTATCCCGTCTCTGAAGCAGAATGGCAGCAGTTTCTTAATTATTATATTGATTAGATCATCCATAAAAAGATCGTTCCAGAAAAAATATTTCATCCCTTCTATTTTTTAATGGTATTTACATTATGCATTAATGATGCTTCTCTGAGGTCACTTGAAGACACCTACACCTACTAAATTTATAGAAGGAGGGCAAAGTCTCTGCACTATACTAATGTTACTGTGTTAGCTGCATCATGTATTAAAAAACATATGTTTACACAACTTATATTTTATTTTTTAAAGAATTTAGTTTTTCCTTATTACTAAGGATGTACTGAATCTAGGATTCACTTTGGGATTTTGCTATGATTCAGCCTTTTTCAGCAGGATTCTGTCGAATCCAAGGGCCTGGCTGAACTGATTTGAAACTTTAAAGATTGCATGACATTTTGTCACAAAGACAAGGTAGGTAACATTTTTAATGCTTCCTTGCACTAATTTACATATGCAAATTAGGGTAATGATTTTGCTAAAGCCTTCATGAAGGATTTGCCAGAATCCCAAAATAGTGGCTTTGGTACATCCTTACTTATTACAAATCAACAATCGTTTTAGTAGTTGCATTCAATGTCTGAATAGTGTTGTAACCATTATTTGCCAGGTGCACTCAAACTGGCATCACTTTTACAAGTTTAGTGCATCCAACAGAGTATCCTGTAATATAAAAATATTATACCTTTTCACTATAGATATTCAACGGAGTTGAAGCATGGTGACTGCACAGTGAAACTATACAAGCAACTTCTCCCTGCTCTTACCTGAACTTTCCATAGGCTGCTTGGCACAGCTTTGATTCATGGTTAGGGTCAATATCTTCCTGGAAAATTAATTCTCTACAAATTTAAGACAGAGAGGATAGCATGCTTCTGCAGAATAGAGTGACAATTCTCTGCTGAACCTTCACAAGTTACCAACTTTGGAAAAGGCAAAACCTGAGTTGAATAGTTCCACCTCCATGTTTGACTGAAGGTTTTGTGCACTGTTGCTTTAACTTTTCATGGAACTGTCTCCATAACTGTAAACTATAGAGTTTAATACATTTGTGAACAAGGCTTCTGTTCAACCCTTAGAAATAAAATTATTGTATTTTTTGGCCCATGCTAAATGTATACACTAATTTATTGTTGAAGAAGTGGTCTGGAAACTACTTCTGTCCCATGAAAGTAATAGATTGTCCATCATGTTTTGATACTTTCTAACTGGAAAAAGAGTGTTTTTTGTTCAGCTGACTTTGAATGTCTGATGTTGAATGTCTAAAGCTAGGTCTTGCTTTAGATTAAAATGACAATTTGTGCAATTTGCCTAAAATGATTAATTGTTAGCTCTTAGAAAAAACTATTTGGCCTTTCTATAACTATTTCACTCTACTCCTGTTGTTAAAAAGAGCAAGAAAATACTTTTCAATATTTTCATTTATAACCCTTAGAAAAACAAATTAATTAAAACGTATTTCATACAACATTAGACGTTAAAAGATCAAAACAAGGTTCATATTAATTCAGTGTCTTTCTGGATCACCATAACTTAGTGCAGTGAAGCACCAAAATATTTTAGCAACAGACTTTTTTTTTTTTTAGATCTTATAAAGATATTAGCTATTTGGCCACCTATGTGAGTGATATGGTTGGAGTGTGTTCTGCTATGTGTAGCTATTTGGATTAAAGCTAACTTTGGGTTTAATTCACTCAGGCCCTCATATATTGCTGGTGAGATATTCTGACCATTGAATTTGGTTCTCTGTAATCTGATGTGAAGGACCTGCGTTTGAACAAACAGCCCATCAAATATACAATAAATAACTCATTTAAATTCATCTCTAATCATTGAATCCCCATTAACTAATAGACGTGACTTTGTTATTACATTCATATGCAATATACTGTAAGTCCTTACACATAGGCTACTTAACTAATCTTCAAACCAACCTTATTTTTCTGACTTCCACTTTTCTGCTCTTCCAGTTTTGGAACCTAATAAGACAAACCACATCAATAAAGAACAATTGTATATCAAAAATGCACAAATGCACAATGAAATATAACACGCTTTTTATATGAATGGACAGAAAGTCCTTTTGAAGGGCTAATGATTATGTCTTAACTAGAGTATTTCATATATAAATCTTTATCAAGAGAAGAGTGGATGACATACAGATAATGCTAGGGGAATTGCTAGGGGAATTGCAAGGCAGAAACAAAATTCCCAACTGCAACTCTTATCAGTGGTCTGTATACATTCATTTTCAGGGTTTCATTTTTTTCTGAATTAATTTCCTGTCTGTAAACCTGTTTTATAATGATCTTGCTTCTCCAGCTATTTAATTACTTAGCGGGATGTACAATAATAACAGCATGCGCAGGATAAGATATAATGCTATGCTTGAAATCCATGCAAAGAAAAATGAATACATGCAGCCTTACAGGAGGCCTATAATGCGTCGACTGTGTGTAAATATTGTTTTACTACATTAATGTTTCTATCGAATTAAATGCAATTTATTAAGGAAGAATTTTCAATTTAGCATCTGTGCATGTATTTTATGTATATGAGTGCTTCCATAACACCTGAACAGTCCAAAGCAGCCAGATTGTTTAACTTAGCAGACTGACATCAACCCACAACTTAACCTTTTAAAGGGTGAATGTCAGTAGTAATCCACTTAGCCATCTCCCTTCAGGCTTACAGACATGTGCAGGGTTAAGGTGGCACTCATATAATAATCCTGCTGAGAGCTGGTTCTATAAGAGGTATGGATGGAATGAAATGTTTCCAGTGCAGGTGTAGACATGCCTTATGGGAGGTAGGATCTATTGGCCCAGTGATTTCAAATAGGTTCCCTTTGTAGGGGAAACAGTAACATCAGGTCTGTTTTGACTCCACTAGAGGAGGCAGATGGTAAACGACCAGAAGATAAATCAGAACTAAGTAAAGAAGAAATGATCCTGGACTATAAAACCTGAGTAGAAGTTAGGGATGAAGGAGCTATTTATGAGTACTATATACGTTTAGGGCCACCTCTGTCATGTAGCTCATGCTAGGATTGAGAAATAAATCTATTTCTCAATCCTAGAGTGAGCTACATTTAGTAGAGAAGTCAGAGGTTTCACCAAGGAGAGCAGATATAGTACCACAAGCATATTCACCAATGGGGTGGCTAAAGTGTGCAGGTTCAGGTAGATATAAATAATTTGGGCAGCATTAAATGATGTGGCTGTGATACCTATTTGTGCAAGAAGGATGGAAATGCAATCAGAGCCAGAGCACAAAGTTTAGAACTGATCCTGATATGTACAACTATTACTTAGGTAACAAACCTGTAACTGCTATCAATACAGGCAAGCTGAAACTACCATGACTGCACCCAGGAACTGCTGTCACCACCATATAACTAGAATTAGTACCACTGTACAAAAGGTAGGACTGAGTACTGCTCCCTGTACCTATCAGGGACACCAAGTATATTGCTACAGCAGAAAAAAAACGGTATCTTGCAGCAGGTGTTAAACAGCTGCAATGACTTCAGATCTTCTTTTCCCTTACCTGCATCTTCTCCAGCATCTCAAAGAACTCAGCCGACTAGAAGACAAAAGAATACATGAAAGACACGTATAAGTATTAGAGCCAAATATTGTTCTTCACAACCTAAAATGACTATAACTTTGTCATAGACAAGTTTTTCATGCCCTATTATAGTTTATTTTTTATAAAGTAAATACAAAAGATCTAAGATTTAATGCAAAGCAATCTATATAAGGTTTCCTATTGTACATTTGTGAGTATAAAACAGAAGCTGGGGACAGATGTAGGGGAGAAAGCGAGAGTGTCTGCAAGTCAATGGAAATTTAAATGATGTTGTTAATTAATTTTAATCCCCATGGTATGATTATTAGAATTAAAGACTACATAAAGAGGTAGCCAATATATAACCTGTTTTTAGAGTATATTGACAGAACAGTATGTCAGAGTGGATACCGAAAAACACAGACAACACGAAAAAAGTATAATACAGGATTTTCGCAAAATCCACCATCAACCAAGAGTGTCATATAGCAGATCTAGAATAAATATTTGCGCAGCACTGATAGGTGAACACAATCATACAGCAGAAGAAACATGGATTTAACCTTTTAAATCACTGGAGAAAAGATCCCTCCTATTGCTTTACTCAGAATTAGCTTTTATAGTCTCCTTTAATGTGTCAATGGGCAGAACAATGGCCTGTGCAGCAACTATAAGTGCATAAGTGACTGGTTGCAGACTATACATTGACTCCACAGTCTCCTAGACTAAGTCTGCATCACAAATTATAGCCATGTGTTTGAACTATAGAAAGCAAACTTTTTAATAAAAAGCTCAAAGTTGTTACATTTTATTTTATGTATCATATGCAAAGTCTTCATACGTAAAGTCTTCAGTTGGAAGCCTCTCTTAGTCAACCTCCTTTGTCCATTGCTCTCTATATTTTGGTAGGTGCTCTCTAAGGGGCAAATTTACTAAAGGGCGAAGTGACTAACGCTGGCGAAAATTCACCAGCATGACGTCATTTCGGAACTTTGCTGATTTACTAACGGTCGCCGGCGTAACTTCGCCAGTGAAGAAGATAGACTCTAGAAGTACTTCGCTCCCTAACGCCTGGCGAATTTGCGCTCTGTCGAATGGACGTAATTACGCAAATTCACCAAGATGCACCAGACTTGCCTTTGCCACCTCAGACCAGGCGGAGTGCAATACAGTAGATAGGACTTTCTCAAAAAAATAGTCCCAAAAAATGCTAGCGTCTTTTCCTTTTTTCAGGGTGATAGGCTGCAAAAGAACGTAAATTTTTTTTGGGGTAACCAGCTTCCCCCCTACATTTCCTAACACATGGCACATAAACTATACACTGGGCTCATGTGTAGGGCAATATAACAACTTTATTTTATTTTATTAAGGTTTCCCAGGCTTGTGTAGTGTAATGTATTTGCTGCAACATATTCGTCCATTCAACTTTAAATTTCCACCGCATGCAAATTAGCCAACGCTAGCTCAACTTCGATTCGCTTGGCGCAGTAATGCTAGATTTTTGCGAATTAGCCTTGTTCTGTCTAATCTACGCTTGGCAAAGTGTTGCGCTGTGAGCGAAGCCGTTGCTGGCGAATTTTTGGAGGTTAGTAAATTTGCCCCTAAGTAGTTACTAAAATGAAAGTACACAAACTCCCATGAGTAATAGGAAAGCTAAGTTTTGCCAGGTGCAGTAACCCAAAGCAACCAATAAGATGTTTGCTTTTAAATAGGTGATCAGTGAATGCTACTTTCTGATTGGTATAAGTTACTGCAACTGGGCAAACTTTACATCTTTTATTAAATAACCCTTTTGTTCAAAAGCTGTCTGGCAAGAGACGTAACCGAAGTGTGGTGGCAAAAGGGTTAAAATGGGAACTTGAAAAATAAACATGCCAAATAGCAAAAATAAAGCTGGAAGGGAAAACCAGAACTGGGCCAAGATAATATCCCTACACAATGCAATACTTCCAGGTCTGGTGCCCTGCCAGCCATCCACTCTTTAAAATACTGTATATCTGTGGACATTATAGACAGATAGATGGGTTTTTTTGTCTGCCATTTCTTGAACAAGTACAGTATAAAACCAAGGCTATTGTGCTCTTAAGATTTATTTAGTTTAGTATAAGTATATAGATATATATGTTAGTGTAAAGATAAGGCTGTATAAGTATGTGTATAAACATGCACTGGGGGTCATTTGGAGGGGTTGAACTTAATGGAGTGTTTTTTTTTAAAAAACAATTTAACTACAGTATATACTCAAAATATGTCTGAATATTGGAGTTAAAGGAGAAGAAAAGTAATTTTATACTTGGGGTGACAAAAATTAAGCACCCCAAGTTATTGAATTTACTTACCTGACAACCCAGGGCCGGTGCTCCTATCAGAAGAAAACTGCACCGGCCCGGGGTTATTCCAGCGAGCACCATGGAGCGATCGTCTTCCAGCTTCTTCTTTTAGCGCATGGCTGTGCATGTGCAGTAGAGCGAATGGAAAGGGCAGAAAAAGGCGAATGAAAAAGGCCACTGTTACGTTCTACTGGGCGTGTGTCTGCCCTGGAAAATATGAAGAGCGAAGAAGCAGGAGGTGGATCGCTCCGTGGTGCTCACAGGTATAACCCCGGGCCGGTGCAGTTTTCTGCTGATAGGAACACCAGCTTGGCGTGTCAGGTAAGTAAATACAATCACTTGGGGTACCTAACTTGTGGCATCCCCAAGTATAAATTGCCTTTCCCTCTCCTTTAAAGATACGAACGTTGCTCCTACAAATGATGTTCTTGTGCTAATTGTGAGATCACCTATGCACTGGCTGGGCATGGCTCACTGTATTATTAGCTCAGTTAAACTGATTTAAACAAAATCTCTATCAATGGAACAGCGCATTTGCATTCAGACTTTATGACTGTGGATTGTGTATTAATATATTTATGCACAGAATTTGAAATCTGCCAGGAAAGCCAAATACCATGCATTACCATAGACATAAACAAAGCCCCCAGTTTTTCTTTTCTCTCTTTACAATGTATTTTGAACAAACACAAAGCAACCAGATGTTAGATGCTGGGATGTGGGTGTAAGAGGGAGAGGATAAAGATGGAGACAAAAAGTGATAGCCAGTGGGAAAACATATGTGTCTACAGAGCGACAGTATAACAACTCTCTTGCAGGAGACTGAGTGGCTTTTTGCTCAGTGATTAAACACATCCCTATGGCTTTGATGGACAAAGCATGAAATTGGAAAGAATATTTGTGTAGCAGTGATGGGAATGGTGTATAATTACTAAAGTAATCAAATGTTACATTGAAATAAAACCTGGTAATGTGCAACAATAAGGGGCAGATTTATCAAGGGTCGAATTTAGAATCGGAAAAACGTTGAAATACGAATTCAAAACGACCAACCGAAATGAAAACTTTTTTTTCCCACCGAATAGTTCTGTTTTCGATTGAATAGGTCAGTATTCGAGCGAATTCGAATCAAAGTTTATCCAAAAAAAAAAGAAAACTTTGTTTTTCAAAGTCCACCAATTGACTCTAAATAGGTTCGGAGGTCCCTATAGAGGGGACTGTAGGGAGCAGTGTCATACAAGTGACTGTTAGGAAATAACACAGAAGAATACAATATTGGTACATTCCCTGGAACAGTCTGCAAAGAACTGGTCTTGACTAGTGATGGGCGAATAAATTCGGCTGGCACGAATTTGCGGCGTATTTCCACGTTTCGCCGCTGGCGAATAAATTCGCAAATCTCCTGTGAAAATTCACGTCAATTTCAGATTTTCACGATTTTTTTGTGAAAACCTTCAAATTTCATGATTGTTTTGTAAAACCATTCAAATTACACTATTTTTTCGAGAAAACTTTAGAATTTCACGTTTTTTTTCGTGAAAACGTCCGAATTTCATGATTTTTTCGTGAAGTTTCCGATTTAACAATTTTTTGTGAATTTTTTTGCTGTTTCCAGAATTTTGCGGGAAATTCGGCTAATCCAAAATTTTGCATTTTTCGGCTAAGCCAAATGGGAGAAATTCGCATATCACTAGTCTTGACTGAAGTTAATGGCCCATCAGCTGGTGGACAGCAACACTTGTACCTAAGTAAGATGAGAGTTCCAGGAACAGGATATAGGAGCTACTGCATCTAAATGTCAACCAAATGCATCTGTGGATTCAGGGCACCCTGCATTGTTTAAAAGTGGGAAAAAGTATTGTTTTACATTGGCGATACATGGGCAGATTTTAGCTATTGTTCTAACTGTCGATTCAGCCCCTTCAGAGAGCGTCAGCAGCTTATTCTTCTTTCTCCCCAAAGGCAGAGGCATAGAAAAGAGACACAGGCCAAAATTGCACATGGGGCAGATATCAGCCATAAAATGCATACTTGATCAGTTTCAGTTTGTTCCTTCTAAAGCCACAGGCATGAAGCATATCCTCCACATTCCACCTTTGAGTTTGTAATGCCTGAGATATTAAAAAGCAGGCAATTTCAGGCTGATCTCCATTTCGTTCTGTGCAGCTGCATTCAGGCCAAAGCTGTGTCTTTCAGCACAGCGAAGAGAAGAGGAGGATTCACTAAATCTGACTGTGGCCTAAGCTATAGGATGCTCCAAATTCCCAGCATGTATAGGACCTTGAAGAAGGAGCAACCAAAACTTATTACGCTGTTCATTTTAAAAAAAAATATATAAAGAAACCGAAAAGTACAATTAGTTGCATTTACTGGACAACAACACAAGGTAATATATCCTTGACTGTACCGGACTCAACTGCGTGTGTGTTTGTGTGTGCATAGGGATCAATGCTTTTATTTTTCCATGTCCAGTTTGTTTACTTGGGAAAAAAAGTCTACAGGACATATAACCAAATGATTGATTTACAAATGCAAGTGCAACTGGCTAAACTGGATGCAAAATTGAATGCACTCTATAAACAAAGGTACCTATACATGTTCCTTAGTATCTTCAGCAAGCATCATTGTAGCTGTTCATCCTGTTCTTATTACCTGGTTATTTTAATGGGGTTTGTCTATGTAGCGCTATAGTAAACTGACTTGTGCTAGGGCAGTTTTAGCTACTTTCCTTGGTGGGCTGAGACCACCGATGAGCTCTCTTTCTCAGGGGTAAGCCCTCGCAACGCGGTGGAGGCAGGGGTATAGTGTAACTGTAACGGGATGCGATAGCACAATGATGGGCGCCAGTAGTTCTTTAACGGTTGAACAAATAACTGTATTTGTTGAACAATAGCACATAGATCATTCAGCACATTGATCCACAATGGAGTATAGAACATACACAGCAGCATAAAGGAAGCATATACTCACAGCACGTATAGGCTGAATCCCCACAGGCTAGGGAATATACAGCAGAGATTAAGTTGACAGCATGTGATGGGTATTGCCCAGTTTTCAGGATATCTTCCAGTGGCAGACTAGGGGAACTCCTGACATCCCTATCTCAACACTTGGTTCCTTACTCTGGGTCAGTAATACCCTGGGATCTTAATCCCTCTAATCTCCTCGGCGGAGCCTTGAGCTGCTCAACTAAATAACCTCTCTATCACTCCTAGAGCGAGCTATAAATGAGTATAGCTGTCTAATTACTAGGGCCAAGGCGCCTAGGGTCAGCACTACCCATTCCCTTCCAGCCTGCTTGGTTGGGCTAAAGCAATGGACCCAGAGCACATGGTTCCTAAACCTTTTATACTCTGGCACAGTGCCATCTGGTGTACACTGTGTGAATTACAGGGGTTACATAAGCACAAGGTCCCCATAAGGACCCACTGAGGTGTCCATATTACTAGGGATGTGCCTGTCTGTAAAGTGTAAGGGTGTCTAAGATTTTCACATCCCTACATTTACATGCATAACTGACTGGAGTCCATCTATGTTAATGCTATTATTGATGCCCCACTGCAGTAATGCCATGCACGCACAAAAAAAATGCACCGCAACCGGTTTATCGTTTGTCAACATTTACATTTGGACTTCATTTACTAGAATGGATGCAAGTAACTTTAGGGCTTATTTACAAACACGGTGGCAATACCCCAATACAGTGCTTTCCCCTAGATTTCCTTGCAGGCACCTGCTAAATAGCGTGTGGTAGCAGTTGCCGATTAGTTTTCTGTACAGATGCACTCCCCCATCTCAAGGAATTACTTGAAATTCTACTCGCTCACTTTTTTGCCTTTCTATGCTGCATTGAATCAGAAAATAAAAAGGTAAAGGTGCCGTTATTCTCGACATATAGTTAGGGGTTGAACCTGTATTACATAATAAATAGCACAATATCAAGCTTTTCCATTTCTGTAATGGAGATAAATCTTATTTATAACAAACAAGATAAAAAGACCAGAAAGCCATGTTTGTTTTAGTTTAGCCTTAAATGAGGGTCTGCGTTATTAAGGATACACCACTCAAGTGAAAAACTATTTTAACCCTTCTTCGGCTTCCTATTTGCATTGTAATTTGTTTGCAATATACTGAAGTGAAAAAAAAGCAGCTGTCAGGAAGGATTGTTCTCCTTATCAGCTTGGGCATACAGATCATTAAACATTTCCTTAATTCCTGGTACTAACCGGGAAACCTCCTGTGCTGAAGACATGCAGCTTAGACTCGATCTTTCAACCGAACTTGCTCATTCAGGAAGAAAATGCACCACTTGAACTAAGTAAATATAGCATTTTCTAGTACTTCTTTTTTTTATTTGATTTATGTCATTTTCATGTACCTCATTAAAGATTGACTGTGCTTTCCTGTTTTACACTGGAGTTTAGTGATAGGTGTAAGGTTGATACGCTTAATTGGTAGACCTCTTCCAGAATAATGGGAGATGGGAAGGTCTTTATTATACAAAGCAGCTTTCTTACTCAAAGGGGCAAATTTACTAAAGGGCGAAGAAGCCGTCGCTAGCGAAAATTCACCAAAACGACACTTCGCAGGGAAATCACCATTTACGAACAGGCGTAGAGGACAATTTGCTAGTGAAAGACCTCATCGCTAATTTAGCCAGGCAAATTTCTGCTCAGGGGAACGATCGTTACTCTGCAAATGTACTTAAGTGCAAATTTTACAGTACGTTACCCCTTTCACCAGAGTCTGTATAACTGATAAGATGAAACGACATCCTCAACGATCTTGTGCTAGTAACACTAGCGCAAGTTTGCCATGAAATGCTCATGATGAAGAAGTGTCGCCAGCTTTCGTCTGCCAAGACGTAACTTCGCATTTTGATGAATAACCTTATGCGCTGCAAATTAACGTCTGACGAAGTTACACGAAATGTAGCAGAGCCTTCCAAGGCGATAACCCTCCCTTTAGTAAATGTCCCCCAAAGTGACTAAGGTGGATCTGGGCCAAATGGCATAAATTTGAGTGAGTCTGGATGGGAAATAAAGAAGCAGGAGAAAAGAGGTGGACCTGGAAGCAGGATTGGGCAGGGTTGGACTGGGGGTGCCGAGTCTCAGGGCCCCGGCCACTGTGCCCTGCTGCCTGTGATGCGCATGTGCAAGTGCGTACGCGTGTGTAAGCAAGTGCTTATGGGCTGTGTTCTTAGGGCCTCGGCCCCTTCTTCAGGTCAATTCGCGGCAGGAAGAGGAACCACAGGCTGTGGATCTGGGCCCACGAGAGCAGGGAGCCCACCAGGTTCTTTCCCAGTGTCCCCCCAGCCCAGTCCGACCCTGGGATTGGGGGTGTGTCAGGGGCAAAATGACAGAATTACAATTTACCAAAATTTGCATTTGCATTGAGAATCTCATGAAAGCAAAAGCAGATATATTATACATTGCCTACATAGGTTTGAATGATTTCTCTGCAACCAAATTGACAGTCCCTCCAATTACTTCAGCGGAAGGGCAATATTCACCCAAATGCAGGAAATGATATAGTTATTTTTATTCTCAAAGGGGGAAAATATTACATGCATACTGTTTTTATTTAATGTTCTAATTATATATATATATATATATATATATATATATATATATATATATATATATATATATATATATATAGTCCCACAAAGTACAGCACTCAACAAGTCTTGTACAAAGAAAAATAGAGTTTCTAAATTTAAATTAACAAACCCATTTGCAAATTAAATTTAAAAAAATGTATTTTTGCTTGCACAAGACCTGTTGAGTGCTGTACTTTGTGGGACAATTACATTTGTTATCAGAATCCAGGCTGATGATATTTATTTTATGTGAGTGCTCCTCCTTCGTAACTATACACGCACTCTGATTCAGTATTTAAGCCAGCAGTGGGCGACTTGAAACTGAAGTAAACACTTTCCTCAAAATGTAAAATCTCAATATGCAAGATGCTGCAGTCACACATCTTACAAGTCATACAATGCTGTGGATGAAAACTGAGGAAGTGGGGCTATTAATTCAAGTTTATGCTACAAAAATGCTGTACACTGTTTGCATTGCTATTCATTGCAGCAAAGTTTTTAGCGGATCAAAACTGGATTTTTGATTTTTGCCACAACCTGCCTTAAAGTAGACATTTCAGTGCTAATATGGACACACAAAACGGAATGAAAGCAGATCCATTACCATGTCACAAGTCAGAAGATATATACTTATTTATTCCTTTCACTTTCCTATGTTCCTCTAACATTTGTTCATGTTTTTACAACTCAGTCAGCAAGCACCATGTTGCACTCTGCATTATTCATTACTCTGCTTCTAACTTTATCTCCATGTCCTATAAATCTGTCTTGCTACCAATCATAATGTAGGTTCCACTGGTGCAGATATGATAATTAAAGTCAATATTAAGTTTTTTTCTGTGGGTTTCCATTCCTGGAATAACCCTAAATATCTTTTTTATGCGGGATATAATTTAAAACTTTTAAGAAATCTTGGCATCATTCCAGCTTCCCTGGACTAATTGCTGGCTCCATTTTTGTTCCATGAATAGGTTCTTATTTACTTATTCTCTGCTGTTACCATCAAGGTCAGAGTTTTCAGTGCCAGAAATATCAACAAGACACTAAAGACCAATAATATTAAGGACAGGCTAGACTGTACATAATATAGAATTTTTGTAAAAAAAAAAAAACACAAAAAACCAAGGATGTTGCCCATCCAAGAAAATGAAACATAGCCATTCAGTGAGAGAAACCCAGCACATATGAAGCATTTCTTATTGCGCAGACAGACACAAGCCTTTTCTAATCATTATCATGGCAGCTCAAATTTAAGAAAAAGCCTGTCACACACACACACTGATTTTATTCTCCTTGTAAAGAGGACCATTGTGGAAACAGATATAACATACACTGTAGCTTTTGACAAAACTAGTTCTGCATAATATTTGAAATCTGAACTAAATTAGCTTTTAGCCATGGCTTGTTTCCATTTATCAGTGTTTGTGCTTGGTGAAAGTAAAATAGAAAATCTCTCTGAAAAAAAGAGCAGGAAAGTATTTTATATAGTCATTTGGGAAACAACTGTAATAAAACACATTTCCTATTGCAATATATATATATATATATATATATATATATATATATATATATATATATATAGTGAATAAAGTACCCCCTCTTGTAAAATATAAGGATATTATTAGTTACCGAGGAGTTTCATGACCATATAAAAACACGAGGCCGAAGGCCGAGTGTTTTTATACAGGTCATGGAACTCCGAGGTAACTTCTAATATCCTCATATTTTACAACTGGGGGTACTTTATTTATTATAATACACAAATTTTAGTGAGTCATGTGACAGAAATTACATCACTACTCACCGTTTATAACTGATGACATCACTACTCACCGTTTATAAGGATATAATTTACAGGATATTCATGGCTTTTGTGTATTATATATATATATTTTTTTTTTTTTTTAAATAAAATTAAAACTGTATTTGTAGCATAGGATACTGCAAAATTTCCACGATGACTCAAGACATAACCCAATAAAAGACACAAAGTTTGCCCAGGTGCAATAACCCAGAGTAACCAATCAGATGTTTGCTTTTAAAGAGGTGACCTGGAAATGCTACCTGCTGATTGGATGCTGTAGGTAAGTGGACCGATAGCAACCTATAAAATGTTAGTTTTTAAGTAGGTGGACAGTGTATTTTACCTGCTGAGTTGTTGCTATAGGTGATAAGCCCTCTAAAAAACTTTGCACCTTTTATTACATAACAAAAATAGTAGTAAATAATGCCTTGATTGTCCCATTACAAATAACCAAGTCATCTTCCTCTGACAACTTTAAGGGGCAGATTTATTAAGGGTCGAATTGAAATTTTGAATTTGAATTTTCGAATTTTTCTTTTATGGTCAAAACTGTCAAATTCGACTAGGGAATTATCCAAACTCGATTTGAGTTTTTTAAAAAAAATAATTTATCAAACTCTGGTCCTTTAAGAATTCGAATTCGCCACCTAATACATGCCGAATTACTGTATAAGTCGATCCAGTGACCAATTTGTAGATGTTTATAGCCTTCCTGACATTCAAGTTTTTTTCTGAGAAAAAACTCGAATCGAGTTTGGTCTAATTCGAATCGAATTCGATTCGAGTTTTCGAGTTGGGGAAATTCATCTGAGTTTCCGAAATTCAATTTTTTTATCAAATAGTTTTAAAAAAAAACGCAAATGACTACATTGTATTTGATGCTGGAATGACAGTTGCTATGGATATCAGCAGTTTACAATGTTAATTGGTTTATATCATATATATTGTATCATACATATCAGGGCTGTCCAATTGGCAGCAAGCGACCCCCCTCTGCGGTCTTCTTCTGGAAGTAAGCGCAGTATCGGCGCATGCGCAGTTGGAGCAGTCTTCTGGCCTTTGACAACTCTGCATGCACCGAAAATTATGGAAATTGCCAGATGGAAGGAAGAAGACCTGAAGAAGACCAAAGAACCGGAAGATGGTGTCCGTGACATGGGGTAACATGGGTGTGGTTTAAAGTGGGTGTGGTCAAAAAACAGGGAGTGGATAACACTGGCTTCCATTATCGGCCCTCCACATTGTAGACCATAAAAATTCCGGCACTCGGTATCACAGAAGTTGGACAGCACTGATATATTTGGTTTATCATATTATATCTTTTAAGGAAGAAATAAAAATGTTGCATGTTGTAGAGATCATTTTGCTGATTAAATGTAGGGAGTCTGCCTTGTTTGTGGGGAACTTTGCTCAAGAGGTTTGCAAATAGAAAATTATAGAAAACAATACATTTTTACAGACTATTCGTTTCAGAACTGTTTCTACTAAGCTTCACCATTTACCAGATTTTTCCTACTTTCCTGCAAAATAACTCAGAAGAGGCTGGAATGTTGTTTTCATAAGCGAATAAGCTAGACAAATTCTGCACAAAAGTATTAACAAAATAACTTTGAAGCAAAGAACAAATGCAAAATAAATGCAAGGCACCGACATTTGAACGCAGCCCTCTTGCCGTGCAAATATCTTATTGGATATGCAGAGATAATCGTTCTTTCCCACCCAGTACTACCATATCCTCTGGGAAATAGCCCTTTGTTGGTAAAATGTTTACTTTCAGTGTTGAAAAAGTGTTGATGAGTGAAAGCATTTCCTCATTGCTAGGTCACTTCTGGTTTTACCCCTTTGGTTCTAACAGAATGGTATCTTAGCTATGATACTGATTATGAACATTACTTGCGCAGGCAATGCACCAGTTTAGCTGCAATGATCTACAAATGCTTCTCCTGGTGGTACTGAACTGGCAAACATTAGTGGTAGTGTTGCCACTAACAGTGGGAGATACAAGTAGTACTGCACTATGGGTACAATGAGACCCCTTGCAAATGTAGGGTGATCCACCAGCCACGGTGCCATCAAAGCAGCAGCATATTTTTATGCCTAACCCACACAGACTTGTATAAAATAACTAAAAAAAAATCCTTAAGCAAAAAAAAGCACTGCATTCCTAATAGCATCAGGCTTCTTGCTAAGTGAATGTCTTTTAGAAAGCAGGACCTGACATCCTGGATATTTATCTCGGTGACAGCTTTCTGTGTTTGCCAGCTTTTACCACTGCCCTTCAGCTAGTGACCCTGAAGTGCTTAACCACGTGGCCTCCAGCACACCACAACTCACAGATAATCTGAATCAACATGCACCTCGGGCGGGATTGTACAAATCCTCAGAATGAGACAATTTTATATCATGTACCAAACTGGCAGAAATGTTTCTGACTAATAGATATTTAGGGTGCATTTTGTAACGTTTCAATAACCTTACAGCAGCAGAAAAATCTATAAAAGCCGACATAAAATATAAAGTTGAGCAACTTAATACATTTTAATTGTCAAACAGAATTTCAAAAATTATATGTACATATGGATGTTATCACATTAACTATACTTAAAGATCAGCTCTTCATGGGGATTTTACTAAAGTAGTGCAAAGCAAACAAATATGCCGTCTACAATGTATGATTCCTCACTGCAATCACAAGAAAATTGTGCCTTTAACACAAAGGGCAGCATTGATTGGGATATTGTTGTGCACTTACACACTCCATTTATGTGCTGTTGAACTGAATTAGGCACCTATAGGCAAAAAGACAGGTGTTAGGTACAGGGCTCCCTTGTATCAGAGCATGCTGCACCTTGCACACCAAAGTATTCACAGCTAACAGTACAGGGGAGTGAAAGTAAGCATATATTTATTCATTATGCATTGCGTGTGTGTTAATGGGGAAAATTCTGAGATCATTTTTTGTGACAAGCTGCTCCTTCAAAATAATGTAAACCTACCAATATTCATATATTCCAAGCTCAGCATAAATATGGTAGAACTATTTACAAGAAGAGCATAAACTGAGATAAGTGTCCCAGTCCACCTACTCCTTTGTTCTATTTGTTAAAACGATATCACTCTTCTTCCACATCTAGTCCTACCCCCTCACTAACTTTGTCTTAATTTGGGCGGCAGAATATAGTAGCACTCACCATTTAAGTCTAATGTTGGATTGTCCTAGTTTGAATAATATAATCCAACAAATGGATGCAGTTTATTCCTTGATAGACACAAGCAGGCTACAGGTTTGGGGCTTTTCTCCAATTATCCAAATCACTGTTGGCAATTGGCAATGTAATTAGGCAGTATTTTTCCGAAGCTTTTCCGTCAGCAGTTCAAGCAGACTGTAGATCAATGGGTAAAATTCAGTCTGTCTTTTAGGAGGTGAAACCTTATCAATGTTTTCCTGAGCTCACATAAAATGTTAACCCTGTTCACTGCTGGACTGGAAAATACTAGAAATTGCACATAGCAGGTTGTCTTGAAATATTCATAGTCTAACATTATTATAAAGCGCACAAGAGCAGAGAGCACTCACTGACCCATGAAGGAGACGCCGCTGTGCTGCTATGTGTATCCGCTCCTGAAGGATGTACATTCCAGCAAAAAAATCCTCAATCACGGAGCACCAGCGGTGTTAAAACCATTGCTTTATTTAGAAAATCTTAAAAAGCATGAATGGAGCACACAACAAACTAACGCTCGATGCATTTAATGGACAGAAGTCACTTCCTCAAAAGCTTAGATTATTATACTTACGGATCACTACCCTTATGTAGAGTGGTCCTTTGATAAAGTTTAAGAACAGATTTTAATCCAAGAATACAAAATACTCTGTCTGTAAATATTAAAGAGCTAGTGCCACTTTAACACATTTTTAATTTATGAAGGACCTGATATTTTGAGGATGACACTTTGTTTTGAGGGGGCTGCCTAAAGTGCAAGCCATGAAGTGAAGGTCTCTTTTATCTAGAACAGGAGTCCCCAACCTTTTTTACCCGTGAGCCTCATTCAAATGTAAAAAAAGTAGGGAGCAACACAAGCATGAAGAAAGTCCTAGGGGTGCCAAATAAGGGTTGTGGTTTACTATTTGGTAGCCCTTATGTGGACTGGCAGGCTACAAGATTATGCAACCAAAACTTGCCTCCAAGCCAGGAATTCAAAAATTATCACCTGCTTTGAGGCCACTGACAGCAACATCCAAGGGGTTGGTGAGCAACAGGTTGCTTGCGAGCCACTGATCTAGAACAAGCAGCCTGATATAATGGAATTTAATGTGACTAAGGCAAGGAAGTTCAAGATTGCAGCCTCCAATTTTTAGTGATTAGTACAAAAAAATGGTGTTACCAAGATATTAAATCCAGGTAAAAAAATTTAAATACAGTGTCAGTATCCCTTTAACTGCTACATGTGGCCAACCAAAGTGCAAAGATCATTTAGAGGTGCATAAAGGAAAACAAACTAAACAGGACAGGTGGGTAGCCAACACAAGTTTCAACTGGTCAAAATGAGCCCACATTGCTTTTTAAATGAGACCTGGAGTCTTTTTTGCACCTCTTAGGCTCTAGCACTTGGGTATAAGGTCATAGTAAAGACCCGTTGGTGTGATTTGCAGAGAATTAGATCTCAAAACACAGTAGTGTCTGAATACATGTACACTCAGGTACACTCTTTAGACAGATATCTAAATGTGTATGTGTCTCCGCCTGATGATGATATTTGCTTATGAGCTGCACTCTTATCTTGTGTTTGTTCCCAAACTCAAGGACTCAAGCAATTGTATGAACTACAAATGAATAGGTTCTCAAAGAGACCAGGGTAGCATGCCAGATGAAAACTGGAAACCAACTTTTCATTTGTTTAAACATCCTGCATTTAGAGCAAGGAACATATATTCCTGCCAGTAACACAACTTAATAAGAATTACTAGGCAAACGAGGCGTGTTAAAGGGCATGTAATGGCAAAAAAATAAAATCCCATTTTTACTTTCTTTAATGAAAAAGAAACCTATCTCCTATATACTTTAATTAAAAAATGTGTACCGTTTTTATAAGAAACCTGACTGTATGAATTGAAATTCTCTCTTCCTTTACTGCTGTGGATAGGAATTGTCAGATGGTCCCTAACTGCTGAGCAGGGAAACAATCATACTTATGAACAGCAGGGGGAGCCCCCGCCTTACTTCCCAGCCATGCAGAGCTCAAGCAGCTTTGTTTATGACGATCCCTAAGCAGCCCAGACCACACTGAGCATGTGCACAGTCTTAGTCTTGCAAAGATGTTTAACAAAGTTACAAGATGGTGACCCCCTGTAGCCAACTTTGAAAGCATAAATTATTTGTTTGATTGTCTTGTGGTGCAGTAAGTTCATGTTTATATTTAGTATACAAAATACAGCATTTCTAGCCTTATTCTATTTAAGACTTTACATGCCCTTTAAGCAATAGTCAGCCAGATTTGTGAAACTTTGCTTTGTCAGATCTATAGATGATGGTGCATAGACATGTCATTTATCCATACCGCCCAACTGTTACATTTTCTGCGGGACTATCCAGATTTTGACAGCTCAGCCAACAGTCACAGGTTTCTCACTGAAATGTCCCAAGTTTCTATTTGATGTCCAGCACTGACTCCAGAAAAAGATACAAAGTTTCTGAAACTTAATTAAAATAAGAGGCTTTTTGGCAGAGAACCCAGCACACTGAGCAGCTGTTCTTCTATACATTTGTATAAAGCAAAGAAACAATTGTAACTATTTAAGATAAGCAGTTCTCTTGGGGGAAATGTGACTCACAGCTTAAATGGCAATTTCAGCTTCATTAGCAAAACACATCAAACATGGCCCTAAAACTCTCAGAAATGTGTTCAAAACTTTCATAACCTGCCAAATTTTGTAAAATGGACATTGTAATTGGGGTGTGGCCATTAAAGGGCGTAGTCAAATTACATGCAGCTGATGGTTTTTGTCCCTCTTTACATTTTTCAAATGTTGGGAGGTATGTTTATGATCAAAATACATGTTCAGCTTTCATTCTATCTTTGGAAACCGTATCCCCCTTTTTCCCTTTGTTTTCAGATTTTGTGAATATTTTTTACTTTATTTTAGTACAGGTTTGGGACCTGTTATGCAGAATGCTTGGGATGTGGGGTTTTCTGTATAAGGGGTCTTTTTGTAATTTGGATCTCTTTACCTTAAATCTCCTAAAAAATTATTTAAACATTAAATAAACCCAATAGGCTGGTTTTGCCTCCAATAAGGATTATTACATCTAAGCCGGGATAAAGTACAAGGTATTGTTTTTCTATTTCGGTATTGTTTTTCTATTTTGACGCCGGCTAATTTTCGTGGCCGTTTAGCAAATTCGCCCCTGGCTTATCACTACTGACGTCTACCCCCAGTTCCATAAGCTGCGGCAGCAGTTTTTTCCTCTTGCGAGTGTGTGTGTCCTCTGCACCTGTGCACTCGCGTGTCCCCTGCATATGCATTGACTCACGTGTCCTCGGTACATTCGCAAACAGTGGGGGCCGGCATAGTTGGCCGGGTTGCCTAGGGCGCCTGGCTGACTTGGCCCGGCATTGGTTTCCAGATCCCATACCTGTATTATAATTACAAACTCCTTTTAATCTCTCTACATAGCGCATTAGGATCATAAAGAAGTAACACTAACTCACCCAAAAAATAACAGACGGAGCAAACCCTGCTGTAAATTATTGGAATGAGTATGATCATAACAAAATAACACTTCAGTGGCACAGACATGCCGTTAGCGTCTTATCGACGGGCACCTTATATTATCTGGGGCTAATCATAATCACTGCATCTGATGATAGGTGAAGGCAACATTACCTTAAAGGAACAGCAACACCAAAAAGTGTTTTAAAGTAATGAAAAGATCATGTAGTGTTGCCTTGCAGTGTTAAAACTGATCTTGTACAACAGAAACACTACTATAGTTCATATAAACAAGCTGCTGTGTAGCAATGGCAGAAATTGAAAAAAGGTTATATGTCACAGGTTAAATAGTGGATAACAGATAACACCATTATGTTGTACAGAGCTTATCTGCTGTGAGTCTTTTCTCCTTTAAATGACTGCCCCCATTGCTACAAGCATCTTATTTATATAAACCATAGTAGTGTGTCTAAAGCAAACACAGCAGTTTTACCAGTGCAGGGAAACATTGCATTATATTTTTATTACTTTAAAACACAAATTTTTGATGTTGCTGTTCCTTTAATATGTGAAACTAAATCTGATCACCCCACATAACCCAAAGTTTTCTATCATTATCATTATTATACTTTTTGTTCCATAGCTTATTGTTACTCGCAAGATCTTATTAAATGTTAAAAATGTTCTAACTGATATAGCCTCCATACTTTATTCTCTGGGCCAGACAATTCATACCACACACCATTCAGTTCAGTGAATAATTTACTGTGGCTCCATCTGTTGTATTGATTTCAGCCTTGATAGCAACAATAACTGTATTTTTATAATGGCTAGACTATAGTTTATTTGTACTGTGAGGATGATTAAATTGATGCTGTTTTATACATCTGAAACCTTTTTATAAGGTAAAGTATGTTCTGCACAAAGGGCTATGGTGTCTGAGGCACTTTTGTCCCTCTGCTAAACATATTCTTGCCTGTCTTGATCATAATACTGAGACTGCAAGTCATTTATAGTTGTTCATGTACTTACATGTTCAAAAATATACCTTCTTGTTAATTGTCTACTTTAAAGGTATTTACAATCACATAATAAATTAGCCCAGGAATAGATCACAGGAAATGTAATAATCTGATTTTCCTTATTTTTTAAAAAAAGAATGTGCAGAAGTATTACACAGGCAAGCTGTATATAACTGTAAATGAATTCTACACAAAGTTGCTCTCCACAATGAATTATGGAAATTAGGTAATGTCATGGAAAATGCTTCTTAAAGGGAATGTCAACCCAAAAAATAATGTATGCCTAATAAAAGAAAACATAAATCTAAGCAACTTTGCAATATATATAAATTACACATTTTCTATGTATTGCTATTGAAAGCATATTGAAAAGTGTTGGTCCCTTTCTAATCTCTGCCCTTGTGGCTCAGATTTTTGATACAATGTAAGACAAGGCAGCTGATTAACAGACCTGTCTTTGCTGGGGAACTAAGACTTTTGCAACAATGTTTAAAGGGATACTATCATGGGAAAACATTTTTTCAAAATGCATCAGTTAATAGTGCTGCTCCACCAGACTTCTGCACTGAAATCTGTTTTTCAAAAGAGCAAACCAATGTTTTTATATTTAATTTTGAAATCTGACATGGGACTAGACATATTGTCAGTTTCCCAGGTGCCCCTAGTCATGTGACTTGAGTGCTGATAAACTTCAGTCACTCTTTACAGCTGCACTGCAAGTTGGAGTTATATGATCCTCTCACACACCCCTCCCATCCCCAGCAGCCCATCAGCAGAACAATTGGAAGGTAACCAGATAACAGCTCCCTGATAGATTTAAGAACAGCACTCAATAGTAAAATCCAGGTACCACTGCAACACATTCAGTTACATTGAGTAGGAGATACAATAGCCTACCTGAAAGCAGTTCCATAGTGCAGCACTGGCTCTTTCTGAAAGCACATGACCAGGCAAAATGACCTGAGATGGCTGCCTTATTGGGTTAGGAATTTAATTTTAGATGGTAGAGTAAATTATTTGCAATGTAAATAGTGTCCTTAAATCTACACTGTAAAAATCATGACAGAATCTCTTTCAAAAAGTAACAGCCAGGAGTTAAGCAAATGCTGCTTTGAGTAGCAATTGCTTTTATAAATAACATTAGGAGCACTGAAAATATTTAATAAATGTATATTGGAAAGTTGCTTAGAATTATGTTTTCTTTTATTAGGCATTTTTTTTTATTTTTGGGTTGACTTGCCCCTTATGTGTTATGGTTTATATTATAAAAGAGTGTAAAAAAGGGAATGATATTGAGGATAACGCTGACAACCTGAGAGATTAATGTAAAGTAAAGCAATAATGGTCTGTATGGGAACTGCTCAGGCAGAGAATGTGCTACACAACACACTTATGTATATAGTAAGGGACTGCTGTGATTTAATTTGCAGTTAGCTAATGACACACTTTAAATAAGAATTTCAATAAAAAGGAATGATCTATCTTCAGATATGTAAAATTGATTAAAAAGAGGGGATCTGACTTCTGTCAGTATTTCAATTTTTATATAGGAGAAAAGAAAGAAAGTATCCCCGTCTTTTTGATCAGAAAAAAACACACAAAAAAAATATATGTTATCACTATATGATTTGATTTCAGTTAAACCATTTAATCCTGTGATTCTATATATGTTAGTTCCCCCCTTAATAAATAGTCCCACAAAGTGCTAGTGCTTGACCTTAATTAAATAGCATTAAATAGAATAAAACTAGGACTCAATTGATTTTTCTTTTAAATAAGGTCATTTTGCTTTAAGTAGAAGATAATTGTACACAAGTGCTGCTGTCACTATTTAGTGGGCTGGTGGGGAGCTGTTTGACATTTTATTTAATGGCCACATGATTTTCTAGTAGACTTAAGGTATGAAGATCCAAATAACGAGAAGATCGGTTATCTGGAAAATGCCAGGTCCCAAGCATTGCATGTACAATAGGTCCCATCAGGCCCAGACTGTGGGTTCTGGCAAATGCCAGAGGGGCTGCTATAAGGTGCCATAGACAGTCAGTATTTAGTGGGCTGATGGGGGCTGTTTGGGCCTCTGTGTGGGCTGATTGGGCCTCTGTGTACCTGGAATATCAGGGCTATTTAAATTCTCAGTCTGGACCTGGGGTCCATACCTGTAATGGGAAAAAAAATTTAAATTGTGTTTTTCAGCAAAACAAACAACTATGTAGTAATGTAATAAAAGGCACTAAGTTTGCTGAAGAAACCCATAACAGCCAATGCTTTTAAACAGGTGACCACTAAATTCTTCCTGTTAATTGGTTTCTGTGGGTTACTGTACCTGGGCAAAGTTAGTGCTTTTAATACATTACCCATATTTTGTTATTTGAAATTATCCATTCCTGTTGGACCATCTGAAGTGTTTAGTGACCTATAGGACAGTGGAAAAAAACCCTGCAAGTGATATGGTTTGTGGCGGTGTGCATTGTATGTAATAAATGTACTGAGACATTTGCATTACAATAACTGTCTAATTAAGTTATGGATTATGAATCTTCTATTGCAAAAAACAATAAGATACAAGTGGTGCAACGTTTCACCAATTTTTAGCCCAGATTTTTTTTTTATTTGCCTATACATCCTTTATAACTACACATGTAAAATGTCAAGTGAATTCATAAAGCTGTGCCGTGAATATATGGTTAAATAATTTATTCTGGTGATAACTTGGTTATTCTGGTGATAACTTGGTGCAGTTTATTCTAACCATCCTTTATTATGCAGCTTTATAAACCTACATTAAAACATATTTGCTTAATTAGAAAATCATATTTAATTAAACAACTTCATTTAATTTCCTGATTATTCCTTATCAAATTCAATTGTACTGTTATTGTTTATGCTATCATCTCCTTATACCCTGCCAGCAATGCAGAGGTATTGAAATCTCGCTTACTGTGTTATCAGAGTCGTTTATATTTTATGGTTATTTTTTCATGCATAAATCTATGAGAATGTGCTATTACTTTAGCTCCAAGACTGACTTTGAAGCATAGAAAATGAACTGGTGATATTACAAGGGACATCATCTCCTTTGGAATAAGGAAACCAGTATCCCAGTGTTGCAGATATAAAATTAGAATTCTTCAGACATATTTCTGCAGAACAAATTTCTGGGCCGGTAGTGAATCAACTTATGACAGCAGATGTTGTCTAATCTGCCAGTAGTACTTTGTTAGCCATAGTTTATATTACATTTTTAATATAAGCATTTATGAAAAATTGGAACACTTGCATTCTTACATGAAGGAATAAGCCATTAAAGAGTGACATTCGGCTGTGTCAATGTGCCTTAATTGCTTCTATAATGATGATTCCTATCCTTTTGCGTAGTACGTGGTTTAATGTCACTGAATTCCAGAAGCTACAGTTAGCTGGACTATTAGTTCTAAATTGCGATTGGCTATAGATAGAATTTACCAGCAGCAAAAGCTTCATAACCCACAGACATCTGCCTGTAAAAGTAAAAAGAAGGCATGCACCAAATCCAGAATTTTTCAGCAGGAATCACCCGAATTCAAGAGCCTGGCCAAACCAAACCTTCCCAACCCCTACAAAATACAAAAAATTAGATGTGTGACACTAATTTCCAGGCTTGCAGAAGCTTTTGATTTGGCAAGATCCATATTTACAGGGTTCGGTGCATCCCTAAAAAAGATTCATCATCCAGCTGTATTGTTCCTCAGTGCAGCTTTGTGCAATTCCCACACCTATACTTTCTTAATAAATTTTTTATGCCTTGTCTCCAAAACAGCAGTCAATACCATCTGTAGGAGCTCTACTTGTCTGTCACTGCCCCAGAACTTTTTTAAGTGATTGAGTTCTTACACAACAAGTAGTGGCTACTAGTAGTTCCATGTGTCTTAACCGTAAGGGCAGAGACACACTCTTCCTCACGAGGAAACTTCGGGCGATTTTGGAAAGCCTAAGCGATCCGAGTGCCATCCCGCTGGCAATTTACATTCTAGCCGTCAGGAAGTCAGTTCGGGGAAATTAGTGGTCTGAAGAAGAAGCAATTTGTCGCTGGGGGACTAATCTCCCGAAATAGCAGTGTGTGTCTCTGTTCTAAGGGCAGTGGCACACAGGAAGATTTGTTGGCCACAATTTTTTTAAAAGAGCATTTTGGAGTTTGTCTTTTTAATGCAACGATTTCGAATGATTTCTGCTTGCGAGCGATTACCTTCCCATAGTGCCACACGCTAATTTCCCCACCTACAAGGGAAGCAGAAATGATGTTTCACCTCCCATACATCACTGCATCAGCAAGATTTGCTTACTATGGCGACCACTAATCTCCCAGCGTGTTTTTCTTTGATAGTTTTCAGTAATGCTAATGTAGTGAAATCGCTCATAAAAGGGTCATGGCGACGTGCGATTTAAAGTAGCTTCATGTGTTTTGACTCTGGTGATTTGCATTATTGTCTATTGGAAGGCTAAACAAATGATTTGTTGCTAAAATACACTTTAAATAAATGTGGGCGATTAATCTTCCAGTGGGCCACTGCCCTAAAGAGCACCTATCATTGCAAAATAAACCTTATTTACACCTTAAAATGATTAACATTTTATTTCCGTCAGTCTTGGAATTCTCGACAAGCCGGCAGTACAATTTAATAGACACTGTTATTCAGACAAGTTTATTATCAACCCAAACATTTGCGAATGCACAAGAATGGATGGCCTAATTCCTATGCCTATGCACAGGCTACACAATTATACACTCTGAGGACAAAGGGAATTGCTGAATGGAAAATAAAAGTAATTATCTGCCCCACCCCTATACCACAGACATAGAGGCAGGGCAGGCAATATATAATTGACAACTCAGATTTGTAAATACATTTAAACACGTCTGGATGTTTTAATAAAAATATGTATGTTTTAATAAACATAAGAATTTGTCTGGGTGACAGTTCCCCTTTAAAAGAAAGAGGGAGCTTGCATGATTGTTGGTGCATAATTGATGGTAGTTACAGAAAGAGAAACAATTTGCATAAGTGTGTGAGGAAGTGAGACATGAACACTAAATACTGGAGTGTGCCTTTATAAGTGTGTTGGTGGACAGGCAGGTACAGCAGTCGCAAGCATTGAAGGCCAATCATAACTGAGCGGGGCATCACTGTTCCAAATAAATGTTTCATTTCTAGGTTTTTCAAAAGATACCACAGATATCATATCTTATATGCATTACTTTTTTATTCTTTGACCAACCAAACAATATGATTGTTAGGTTAAATGGCAGTAGCAACAATGCATTTGCTTGAATGTCAGAATAAAGAAGGAACTGCAGGTCTGAACAGGATGTCAAACTATAAAAATGATATCACAATCCTTTAACTGGTTACTATGGTTACTATTCCATGCAGAAGACATTTAAGGTTAGTGGCAGAAAATAAAGCTAATCATTTAAAGAAACACAACAAATACACACAAAACCAATTGTAGAGGTGCATTTAAAGGGGACATTTTTTTTTTTCTTTTAAGCAAAGCCACATAGGACATTATTTTTTTTTACTAGAGAAATGTGGCCCTGGGTCAGCTGACACATACAAACACTGTATGGGCCTGTAGGACATATTTTTCCATTTCAGACAGTGCAGTTCCATCCAATTTTGATATTCCAAAACAACAACATTGGTTTGTCCACACAAAGTGGTATCTGACGTGAGAAATTCAGCCAAGCGAATGACTCTGAAAGCAGCCAACCACTGTTAGTGTGCATTTAACAGAATTCCAACACATAGGCAAATTTAGCTTAAAGATATAAAAGCAATCAAAATCATTTGGGGTGTTAACAAAACCAAAACATCACCAACAGTCATCAATCAAACAAATTGTGTACAAAAGTCATACAACTATCGGTTCCTAAAAGGGAATCTCCATCCAGAAACTGTTTTTATGTAACAAAAGGATATATAATTCTAAGCAATTTTCCAATACATATTCTTTAAACATTTTTAATGGTTTTAAAGTTATTTATAAATATTCTTGTTGAGAGGAGTTTTTATTTATTGCTTTCTGATCTCTAAGTTCGGACTACTGAAACAATGTCCGTTCTCCTCTAGGTCTGTTCATCTTAATAATAGGGATGGGCGAATTTGACCCGTTTCGCCCAAAAATCGCCGCCGGCGAAATGTCGTCGACACCCATTAAAGTCTATGGGCGTCAAAAAAATGTTGTTGCGCGGCGAAATTTTTTTGACACGTGTCTTTTTTTTTTTTGACGCACGGCGCCATACAAGTCTATGGGCGTCATTTTTTTGGCGAAACAAGCCGAAAAAATTCGCCTTCCCGCTGGCTAGAATGTACAGTAAATTGCTGGCGGGATGGCACTTGGCGCGATCCGTTTTCTGAAGTCGCCCGAAGTGGCCTCACATGAAAAATTCAGTCGACTTCGGAAAATGAATCGCGCCGAGTGCTATCCTGACTAATCTCCTTGAATCTGCCTGTCTGCCCTGACCCTTAATGTGTAGCTTCTGCTACAGAAACAGCAGTACAGAGAATATAAATAGTTGACAGCTTTTGAAAATACTTTTGAAAATAATTTAAAAAATTTTGTGTTTTAATTAAATCTGAAAGTTGAATTCTCTTTCTGAAAAAGTGCTGCTTTAATGAAGGCACAGTGACACTAATTTGAACATATAGCTTATTGTTAAGGCTACCTGTTTCCCCTGGGGGCAAATAATCTTAAGGATAAGAGAATATTAGTGAATCCCCAAGTACGACTGGACTTTATTCACAGTCTGTAGTGCAACATAATTCCTGCAAAGTAGATTGGCTGCTTAGCTGAACGAGTGATGTGTTTTCACAGCTTGACAAAGGCAAACAAGTGCTCCACTTAAAATAAAAAGGTTTTGCAGATATCTAGCTGATAGCTATTTTGCATATGCTGAAAACTTGAAACCCAAAACTTACCAACAATCTCCTTAGGAAATCCATCATTTTCCCAGAATAATTCCTCCAGCATATGATTTGAGAAGACAGGGAATGGTGCCTGGAGGGCTGGCAGATCCCAGGTACACCAAGCATATGCCTGAGCACAATACCTTGCTACTTTTCCCATGCGACTGCAGCAGGACTGACATTAAACAAGTTAAATGGGTGGGTCGACTGCCAAGTCTAATCACAAGAAACAGGTTGTGCAGGAAGTAGATTTTAACTCAATAATAAAAAGAGGTAAAAAAATCACATGGATTTGGCTTTAAGTCTAAGTCAATTGTTATGTGTTAATGGAGCATCAGCACATTCCAAGCAGTGTCAGACATGACTTCTGTATTGCAAAGTAATGTTGGTGTTCTGGCCACAAATTCTTGTGCATGGTACCTATGTCAGGCATCCATTAAAAAAGAATATAAATAAATATATTACTCATATATTAAAGTCTAGGACTTATTTAAATAGTATTTTCTAAGAATTGGCCTGCCAGACAAAAAATAATACTACCCATAAAAGAGATAATAATAATTCCACAAATGGCATTCTGATTACCACAAGTTATTTGAAATCACTTGCCTTTACGCTGAATGGGAAGCTGTAACGGTCGGCACTCCAGAACAAATGCCAAGCACCCTGGTCTCGGCTCGTGCTTCACCTGTAGTGTGACCGACTTTGGCCTCGGGAGGAGCCCTCAGCTACTTGGATGCCACCAGAGGTGCAAGTCTATAGGTTCTGTATAGGCAGAGGGGCACGACTGTAAAGCAAAGTCTTTGGGCAGAAGGTCGTAGTACAAGGTGTTTAGGCAAAAGAGTAGTCAGATCAGGCCGGGTCGGGGCAGGCAGAGAATAAACGTAGTCAGGCAGGCAAGGGTCAAACCAGGAAGTCAATCAGAGGGTGAATCGGAGGTAGGTAGTCTGTATTTAGGCACGGGTCAGGATCCAGAAGTCAGAATAGTCAAAAGCCAGGCAGGGGTCACAACAGGAATCAAAACAGGTTCAAACAACAGAACGCTAAGAAGCTCCAGGAACAAACTCCTATCACAGGCAAGGTCTGGAAGCCCTTTCATGCTATTTATACTTTTGAATTTCGCACCCTTTCGCGCTGACGTCATCACATCAGTGCGCCTGCTCCTTTAAATGGATCAGCAGCGCGCCGCACGTGCCCTACTGACTGAGACCGTATGGTGAGGTGGGCGTCCCGCCGAGGGGGCGGCAGGCGTCCCTGCCATCCCCCCACTAGACCACCAGGTAAGTTCCTCACAGAAGCATTGCTTAGAATTTCACTTTCTTTCATTACGCAAACAATTTTGGGTGGAGTTCAACTTTAAGCAGTGGCAAAACTATCGGGGGAGCTGTGGTCACCTAGTTACACCTTTGCCTTTAAGGATAATGGTACATAGGGAAGTTTTTGCCATTTAATTCTCTGATGCTCTCCCTAATCAATATACAGGTAGGGGACTGTTATCCAGAAACCAGTTATCCAGAAAGCTCCAAATCACCGAAGGGACGTCTCCCATAGACTCCATTTTATCCAAATAATCCAAATTTTTAAAAAATATTTTCTTTTTCTCTCTAATAATAAAACTGTGCGTAGTACTTGATCCAAACTAAGATATATTTAATCCTTATTGGAAGCAATACTGTTTACATGATTTTCTAGTAGATTTTCTAGTAGTCCGGTACATCTATGTTGTTTTATGTAGCACCATGGTCCTAGAGGAACGTTGTTTCGTTTCACTGTTTACTGTACAAACGTATATGGATGAAATGGTAATAAACTCTCTCTTGACTCTCTTGACTCTTAGGTATGGGGATCCAAATTGCAGAAAGATCCATTATCTGGAAAATGCTCCGTCCCAAGCTTTTTGGATAACAGGTATATACCTATATAATCTTAGCTTAAACAGATATTGGTGAAAGACCATATCAGGATAGTCTGAAGTCTGGCTGCACAAGTCTAACATATATCTATATATGGAAGATGAAAGCACTCACGACAGAGACGATAATAGTGGCAAAAACAATGCTTTACTGCATTATATCAGACTTACAGGGGAATGTAATAAAAGTCGCAAAGAGCAAAACAATTCGCACCAATAAGACTAAAAACCCACATCACGCAATGTAATATTGTTCCTTAAACTGTTATTGCATTGCGAATTTTAATTGCGCATTGCGAATTTCAATTGTGCACTCATAAGAAGTGCTTGTGTCAGGGAGCCGGGAGCTCCCTCCAGGGAGGTTGTCTGGATCAAGGAGGAAGCCCTCTTGAGGGAACAAGGTCGCGGTATCCAAAGGGTTAAACGGAGAATAGTCAGGATCAGGCAAGAGTTCACAGGCAGGCAGAATACAACAAAGTCCAAAGTCCAGGCAAAGGGTCAGGATACAAGGCAGGAACAAGATTAGGCAATAAGGCACACAGGAAACCCAGGATATGCTTCAGGAAAGTAATCCTATTCTTGGGCGCCATTCTGGCGTCTAGTTGGCGTTTTTATTTTCAAATTTGGCGCCATTCTGACGTCATTGACGCTCTTGCGCCGACGTCGGCGCGCTGACGTCATCGCCCGGCGCCGCTACCCACGTGGCGGCCATGGGCGCCGCCATTTTGGGAGCGACGCCGGCGAAGATGGACGCGCCGCCCGGAGCTCCTGGGCCTGCTCCGGGCGGCGATCGTTACAGTACCCCCCCCCTCACGGGGGGCCTCTGGACCACCAGGACTTGGCTTCTGGGGAAACTTGGAATGGAACTCCCTCACCAGACGAGGAGCGTGAACATCACGGTGTCCTTCCCAGGAGCATTCTTCAGGGCCAAAGCCCTTCCACTGAATGAGGTACTGAAGGGACCCTCTGGAGATTCTGGAGTCTAGGATTTTCTCCACCTCGTACTCGAGTTGACCCTCCACTGAGATGGCAGGAGGAGGAGACTGACCGCCAGAGAACCGGTTGGTGATGGCGGGTTTCACCAGAGACACGTGGAACACGTTGGGGATTCTCATCTCTGGTGGAAGCTGGAGTCTGACAGCCACAGGGTTGATTATCTCCAAGATGGGAAATGGTCCCACGAATTTTGGACCCAACTTGGGAGATGGTATCTTCAACCGGATATTCCTGGAAGAGAGCCAGACATTATCACCCACCTTGTAGAGAGGAGAGGATCTTCGACGACGATCCGCGAAAGTCTTATGAACAAGAGCACTCTTCTCTAGGTTCAACTTGGTCGCAGCCCAAATAGCAGACATATGGGCTGCGGAGTCGTCAGCAGCCGGGACGTCAGATAGCACAAAGTCTTGGGGAAAAGCTTGAGGATGCTGACCATACACCGACATGAACGGAGACCTTCCTGTAGAGGAATGACAAGCATTATTATGAGCGAATTCCGCCCATGGGAGGAGATCAGACCAGTCATCCTGGCAGAGGGATACGTGGTTCCTCAGGAACTGCTCCAGGGCTTGGTTGACACGTTCAGCTGCCCCATTCGTTTGCGGGTGGTATGCAGATGAAAACTGAAGAACAATTCCCAGGTCTTTGCATAAGGAACGCCAGAACTTGGCAGTAAACTGGGTGCCTCTATCGGAGACGATCTCCACCGGGAAACCATGCAGGCGGAAGATGTACTGGATAAATAGCTGGGACAACTCCACCGCAGAGGGCAACTTCTTCAGAGGGATGAAATGGGCCATTTTGGAGAAGCGGTCAATAACAACCCAGATCACAGTATTCCCACCGGAGGGAGGAAGTTCGACAATAAAGTCCATAGAGAGGTGCGTCCATGGACGAGAGGGTACCGGCAAAGGCTGTAACAACCCACTGGGGCGGGAATGGCTAGGCTTAGAAGTGGCGCAGACATTACAAGCAGCCACAAAGTCCTTTACATCCTTGCGGATATCAGGCCACCAGACTAGGCGCCTCAAGAGTTCAAGGGTCTTAGCCGAACCAGGATGTCCAGCTTGCCTAGAGCAGTGGGTTTGTTGCAGGATGGCCAGGCGAAGTTCTGGAGGGACGAAGGCCATGCCAATCGGAGTATCTTGAGGAGCCGAGGACTGCCCAGCCAGAATCTGGTCGGCAAATTGGGGATACAGAGAGGCAATGATCTTGACTGGTGGAATGATTGGTTCCTGTCTCTCAGGGTCACGGTCCACCGGAGTGAAGCTACGAGACAAGGCGTCGGCCTTCAGATTTTTGGAACCTGGGCGATAAGTCAAAACAAAGTTAAATCGGGAAAAGAAAAGGGCCCACCTGGCTTGTCTGGGATTTAGCCTCTTGAGGGACTGTATGAACTCCAGATTCTTGTGATCGGTGAAAATCTGGACAGGAATTTCAGAACCCTCCAGGAGGTGACGCCATTCTTCAAGGGCAAGCTTGACTGCCAAGAGTTCTCGATTCCCGACGTCATAGTTCTGCTCTGCGGATGAGAACTTCTTGGAGAAAAACGCACAGGGGTGCAATTTTCCATCAGAGGAATGTCTCTGAGACAGGATAGCTCCGGCTCCGACTTCAGAAGCATCAACTTCGATGCAGAAGGGTAGTGCAGGATTGGGATGTCGAAGAACAGGAGCGGACGTGAAGGCCTCTTTCAAGGACTGAAAGGCTTCTATAGCAGATGGAGGCCACAGGCTGGGTTTACCCCCTTTTCGGATGAGGGCCAGGATAGGTGCAATGCGGGAAGAGAACCCCCGGATGAACTGTCGATAATAATTAGCAAATCCGATGAATCTCTGGATTGCTTTGGTACTCAGTGGGAGAGGCCACTCCTGGATGGCCGACACTTTCACGGGGTCCATCTCAAATCCCTCTGGAGAGATAATGTATCCTAGGAAGGGGATCTTGGATACCTCGAAAACACACTTCTCCAACTTGGCGAAGAGAGAGTTCTTCCTCAGACGAGAGAGTACCTCCTTCACCTGGGAGCGATGACTTTCAAGGTCCTTGGAAAAGATCAGGATGTCGTCCAAGTATACGACTACGAACCTTCCTAGGAGATCTCGGAACACATCATTCACAAACTCCTGGAAGACGGCAGGGGCATTGCATAGGCCGAAGGGCATAACGAGATATTCATAGTGCCCATCCCGAGTGTTGAATGCCGTCTTCCATTCGTCACCCTCCCGGATGCGAATGAGGTTGTAGGCCCCCCGGAGATCCAACTTGGAGAAAATCTTTGCCCCTTTCAGCTGGTCAAAGAGCTCGGCAATCAGGGGCAGAGGGTATCTGTTTTTCACGGTGATCTTATTCAGACCCCGATAGTCTATACAAGGCCGAAGGCCTCCGTCCTTCTTCTCCACGAAGAAGAACCCAGCCCCTGCAGGAGAGGTAGAAGGGCGGATAAACCCCCGCTGGAGATTTTCTTGGATGTACTCCTTCATAGCGGTAGTCTCTGCAGGAGAGAGAGGGTAGGTGCGCCCTCTGGGGGGCATAGCTCCAGGCAGGAGTTCAACCGGACAGTCGTAGGAGCGATGTGGGGGAAGGAACTCTGCAGACTTTTTACAAAACACATCGGAAAATCCCTTGTAAGTGGAGGGCAAAGTCTTTAATTCCGCAGAGGAGACATTCACCTTCTCGAGGGGTTTTGGCGGAAGGCAATGTTGCAGGCAAAATAAACTCCAACGAGAGATCTGCCCAGTGGACCAGTCTATGGTGGGGTTATGCAGACGTAACCATGGAAGACCCAATATCACTGGAGTAGAAGGACAGGGGATGATGAAGAATGAAAGTTTTTCTTGATGCAGCGCCCCAACTTGTACAGATAGTTCCGCCGTGAACTTTGTGACGAATTCAAACTCCAGGGGTTTGTCATCTATGGCAGTAATTCGCAGGGGAGAAGACAATGGAAGCAGAGGAATCTTCATGCGTTCGGCAAAAAAGGCATCCATGAAATTGCCATCCGCTCCGGAGTCGAGGAAGGCCCTTTCGAAGATAGACTTACTTGCCAGGTGAATCTGCAAAGGAAGGAGAAGCCTGCGTGAATTTTCTTGATACTTCTCCAGAGAACCTCGAGTGATGCCCCCTACATGAGAAACCTGAGACATACCTCGGGGTACAAAACTCTTGGCTTTGGCAGGACAGGCGTTGGCAAAATGGGAATGCCCACCACAGTATAAACAGAGACCTGCCATACGTCTTCGGAGTCTTTCCTGCTCGGAGAGGCGAGTCTTTCCTACTTGCATGGGTTCCTCCAAGGGAGATGTCGACACATGGGTCACAGGAACAGCGGGTGTTTGCAGAATCGGCCTTTGAAAGCGAGGGGCCAACATGGGAGAAAATCGTCTACTGCGCTCTCTCTCCACCTGGTGCTCTCTGAGACGAGTGTCCACCTTAATGGATAGAGCGATCAACCCTTCCAGGGTGTCAGGAGTCTCTCTGGAGACGAGATCATCTTTGATGCGGATGGATAGGCCTTGGTAGTATACAGCCTTGTAAGCGTCATCACACCAGGAAGTCTCCGCCATCAGTGTTCGGAAGTCTATAGCATACTCATTGACACTGCGGCTTCCTTGCCGGAGCTGCAAGAGACGGGCAGGGGCGTTCGTAACCCGACCTGGAGCATCAAAGACTATACGAAAAGCTTGGAGAAAGTCTTTAACATCAAAAGTCAGCGGGGAATTCTTCTCCCAAAGAGACGTTGCCCACTCCAGTGGCTTGCCTTCCAATCGAGACATCACATACCCCACCTTGGAACGCTCGCTTGGAAACTGTGTGGGTTGGAACTCAAATTGAATTTGGCATTGCGTGGCAAATCCCCTGCAAGCTTGTGGGTCCCCACTGAAACGAGGGGGAGGTGGAATGCGAGGCTCACCTGTCGAGTAGCTTGTGTTCGTGGGGGCTGCCGCCATGGGGGGATCCCCAGTAGGTGGAGCAGTGGAGGACGCAGAAGGCACTTGAGCCAGCAGGACATCGAGTGCTTGCCCAATGCGAACCTGCTGGTTTTCGTAGTCCTCCATGCGGGATGCCAGTCCGCGGAGCGCTCGTCCGACATGAGGTGTGGCTTCCTCAGAAGGATCCATGGCCCAAGAATAATGTCAGGGAGCCGGGAGCTCCCTCCAGGGAGGTTGTCTGGATCAAGGAGGAAGCCCTCTTGAGGGAACAAGGTCGCGGTATCCAAAGGGTTAAACGGAGAATAGTCAGGATCAGGCAAGAGTTCACAGGCAGGCAGAATACAACAAAGTCCAAAGTCCAGGCAAAGGGTCAGGATACAAGGCAGGAACAAGATTAGGCAATAAGGCACACAGGAAACCCAGGATATGCTTCAGGAAAGTAATCCTATTCTTGGGCGCCATTCTGGCGTCTAGTTGGCGTTTTTATTTTCAAATTTGGCGCCATTCTGACGTCATTGACGCTCTTGCGCCGACGTCGGCGCGCTGACGTCATCGCCCGGCGCCGCTACCCACGTGGCGGCCATGGGCGCCGCCATTTTGGGAGCGACGCCGGCGAAGATGGACGCGCCGCCCGGAGCTCCTGGGCCTGCTCCGGGCGGCGATCGTTACAGCTTGAAGGTGTCGTAATCTTTTGGAGCAAACATAATGACTTTTTCAGTAAGACGTTTTATTACATTGACTGCGCATTGGCGCAAACTATAAAATTCGCAAACGGTCTTTCACTGTCGGAAGTGGTCGCTAAACAGTTTCCGGGCTCGCAAAAGCTATATTAAATTCGCACAAAGCAAAATTTGTTCGCGCAAAGGCATAACTTTTCGCATTGCGAATAGTTTTTCCATTAGCGATTTTTATTACATTCGACCGTTAGACATCAACGCGATTCTAGCCAAGAGTTTCATCGCGCCGAAGAAGAGAAGATTTGTCGTCGGGCAACTAATCTCCCTATATCTGCCTGTGTGCCCTGACCCTCAAAGGCTTGCCAATAATACAGTACATTCACTTCAATAAAACAATGTTAAAAAGAAAAGAAAAAAAAGAAAGGCTGAATGGGTGTGTATGTGAAAAGTGTATTATGACATCTGAAAAAAACAGGTCATGTACCAAAGGGATAGGCGCCTGAACCAAGTGACGTTTCAGGGGCAAAAATAGGTGTTTTTCATTTTAAACTAATGAAAACATTGCTTCTCTCTGCACTGTAGAAGACCTGCAAACATATTATAGGAACTATTATACAGAGTTTAGGGGACCTGGGGTTTTACAAATAAGGAATCTATACATATACAGTACATACCATACCATAAAAATAATTTAAACATGAAATAACCCCAAAATGATTGTTTTGCCACCAGTATGGGATTAATTACCGGTATGTGCTTTAAATAGACTCTATGAGAGTGGCTATGATTTATTGTGCAAAAAACATCTTGTTAACATTCACAACAAACTTTCAATTGTATGAACACTGCTGGTATTGTTGCCTGCAGGACATTTCCAAGCTTACCTCTGCTACTGCTCAAAGTTATTTGGCAGCTCCAACTTACATATAAATTAGCAAACATATTTTGGGAACACAATCCTGTTACTTTTACGTCACTGCAAAGTAGATAATTTACAAACCTTACTTGTAAAGATGGTGTATTATATCTTTAATGAGCCAGCCACAATCTAACAAATATAATTGTGGGATAAAAAAAAAATATGAGGCAAGAGCCAGATCATTGTATTTTCTATACAAGCTTTTTTTTCATTTATTAATTAAACGAGTGGAAGCTGTTTAACCCGTTTGTAAAACTGACCACAAAGCTTGGATAAAATAGGTGTGACCAGTTAATACGCTGCCCGTTTGTATAATTAAGTGCACAACGGTCTTTTTTATACTTGCCAAAAGCAGCTCTGTGTTGGCACCACCTGCCATTATCTTCCTCATTTGGGTGGAACCTGTTAAGTAGCAATTTTCTTTATCCTGATCTACACTGGAATCCAAACATGACAAAACATAAATGGGATGATTCCGCTTTTAAACCTTTTAAACCTCTGTAGTTGAGGACTAGGAGATAAAGCCCATGCACTCTATTACAGATGAAGACTGGAGATCCGGAAGATGGTGCCCACAAGCTCTGCTGCGTTTACTCTGCACTGAGAAATACTTTAGGGACTTTCAGGGCTATTGAAGTCTGCGGGGGGGGGGGAAGCAGGGAGGGGGCACTATCTAGGTTAGTAGCTTGGTGCTTTTTTTAATTGGGGGGTTGAGTTCTCCTGCAGGCTGAGAATCCGCTGCCCCACTGCTCCTCTTCTGTTGTGCTGCCTGCTTTCAGAATCATTACCTCCGCTTGGGTGCAGTTACACCCATGTGACACCCATAATCTGCAGATACAGCTTGCAACACATTTATAAATTAATTTTGGCCTGCCTTATATCATGGCTACCCCTTAGTCCTACAAATGTAGGGATCTGGAAGCCTGAAAAAATGCCGCATTTTGATGAACACGCGTAGTCGTAGCGAATTAACGTCTGATGGGGTTGAGCGAATTATGGCAAAGATTTCCGAAGAGAAAATTCGGACCTAAGTAAATTTAAAATTTGATATAAGCTGCTGATCGGGGTCCTTTAGACCGATTATTTTAGCTTATCTGCTCATGTATGGGTCCCTAGGCAGGCCTCCCAGATTGATATCTAGCAAAAATGTGGTCAGATCTGGATGGGGCAGGCTTGATTTTTCTGTCGGATTGCTCTGACTTTTTGTATCTCCTTCATTGTAATGCAATCGTTTGACCCTAAGCCAAGGGGAGCCTGACGGAGGAAAGATTTGCTTATTTGGTGACCTTGCCAAACAAGCAAATCTTACAGTGTAGCCAATATTATCTGCTTGTGCATGTAAAGTTTTAGACAATCAGCATTAGAAGAAGCATACTTCTGAACCCCCATATTCATTTTCCATTTTATCTGATGCCGCATGCACACAGCTTCAATGGAAAGATATTTAACAGTAATAAACATACTGTCAACCATGAATACTGATTTCTTAATAGAAAAATATTTGCCCACCAAATGTTTTTTTTATAATATCTACGTCTACAGTATGTTGTTTCTAGAATTGCCCAAGTAATTTATAGCCATCCCACCACCTTTACAGAATAGGCTTTCATCACTGTAATTTGTCTCTTGATTCTGCAATAATGAAACTCTATCTTGATCTCAGCAGAACAGTGGGGCAGTAGAAATAATAATCCCTTTGCCAACGGCCTGCCTTCAGCATCTGCACAACTCTCTTTGCTATCTATAGGAAGCATCTATTAAATGTATTGTTTATCTGTAAAATGAACCACTTTCTTGATTGGACTGGAGGATAATATCTTCTGGCACAACTTCCTCAATAATGCAGCTAATATAATGACAATAAAAAAGAGGAGAAGAGTATAATATTTCTTCATACCCAATGGTGTTTCTAATTGCACTATGGATACTGCAGATTTTAAATGAAGTTTTATTCCTGCAAATGAAAATATTCAAGAGGCATATTTAAAGGGATTCTGTTGTGATTTTTATGGTGTAGTTTTCATTTCTAAATTACACTGTTTAAACTGCAAATAATTCACTCTACCATGTAACATTTAATTCCTAACCCAACAAGTGTACTGTTTTATTAGTTGTAATATTGGTGTGTAGGCAGCCATCTCAGTTCATTTTGCCCGGTCATGTGCTTTCAGGGCTGTGTAAAAGGAAGCCAGATCATGTGGCCCTCCAAAGGAATTTTGTGGCATCAAAACTACTCAAGGGCTTTATGTGACATCATCATTTTAATATAATCTAACATAGTAACATACATAGTAAAATAGTAAGTTAGGTTGAAAAAAAGACAAACATCCATCAAGTTAAACCTTTTAAGTTTATATTTAACCTCCCTAACTGCTAGTTGATGCAGAGGAAGGCAAAAAAAAGTCGGAAGCCCCATTTGTAAGGTCGTGACCCGGAAAGGGGGGTGCGAGGTTGGCCCGAACCTGGGTCCCATGGGCCCGTACATCACTACTGAACAGCCAGAAAAATATACAAAGTTTCTAACTAAATTGGCTTTTGGCAGAGAGCCCAGAACAGCCACCAAGTGCACAAAGATGCTTTTGTAACAATATTGAGATAAGCAAATAAGTAATTGTAACAATTTATATAAGGAGGTCCCTTGGGAACAGCTTAAAGGGCAATTCGCCTTCATTAACAAAAGTGTAATTGAAAAAAAAAATACAGAAATATGCTCAAACTTTCATAACCTGTCAAATTTTGTAAAATGAACATGGTAATTATGGGGTGTGGCCACATGGTCACATGTTTGGGCTGCAATTTACATTTTAGTTAATTATTTACCTGAAATAGCCCTTTTTAACATCAAAACAAGCAGTTGCTTCTTAAGGTCAAATTAATAAAACCAAATTGCCCACTCTGTGTATGAAGAAGAGGCCTTATAACAAGACAGGCAATTAGACCCAATCCAGTCAATTGTTACTCATTCCTTTAAATCTATTGTTGCTATTTTGACATTTATATTGATAAATAATATTCTGTTATTTACTGTCAGGTAAGTGCCAGTGTGCTTAGTCTCCTCAGGGTTTTGTAATCTACAGAAACAAGATATTTAATTCATTATACTATAGTTAAACAGTAGTTGGCTGCTGTAGGTTACTAGGCCTGGAACAATTTGATATTTTTTAAAAATTTTCAGCCGTTCTGTATATATTGAGCATTCATTTTCTCCTGTGATTCTGTATACTGTAACTATTTTGTTTACCTTTTGTGCCCCTTCTTTGCAGACAAGGAGGCATGAGCAGCAAGTACAGTATAAACAACTCGTACAAAAGAACAAAAATTGCTGGAATAGTTGAGGGTTCCTGCGGTTTCTGATAAACAGATTGAGCCTCCTTGGTGCGCCATAACTGCTTGAAAGAAGCAATGGGTTTGAAACATGTGCATCACCGGACAGACAACAGGTCTGTGGAAAAGACGGGAAGCTATGGATGGCCATGGGGTTTAGTTAGTGTAAATGTTGCACCATACAGACATCATCCTCTATCAACCACTGGCCTTTATATACCTTAATTAACATCTGATGGATTTTTGTCACTGGCGAATCCCAGATTTACTTTATGTCGGCTACTGAACCTTAAGACAAACAAGGAAGCAAATGAAACCACTGCTGTGTTTGTTTACCGGCAGCTCAGTCCTCATGGTGTATTTTCCTGTTGCAAAAAATAATTTTTCTAATATTGAGCTGATATAAACTCCTCAACCGCACACTAAATAAAGCCCTGGATGCGATTTTAAAAGAGCATGCCAAACAATAACACAAAAGGTAGTCCATTAACTAGTCTGACAGATTTATATGCGTATATGTACAGTATGTATTTACATAGCACCACAAATGTACACAGTGCTTTACACAGTGGTGTAATTAGATGTTATTGGGCCCCACAACAAATTTGATTTACAGTCCCAAAATATTTATAATTTAGACTATTCTACCAAGTTATATTAAAACTCCTCATTAATTAGGACCTCACTGGGCTCCATACACTCCTGGGTCGCGCTGCAATAGAGGGGTCTGCTTCCTCTGTTGTTAGGCCCCTGTGTAGACACAAACAGGGGTATAGTTATTATAATTAAACAGTGGAAATAGATACTTTCGGGCTAGGTGTTTCAATAGACAGTTGGGATGAGGTCCCTGTTCCAGAATGCTTTCAATCGATTAGGAAGAGGAATCAGGCACAAAAAGGACTGGGCTTCAAGTGCATAGGTCAAGGTTTTGTTGCTGCAGAGTGCAGAGGAAAGCCATGGAATAGTTCAGTTTTAGAATTTAGTGTGGTATCTGGAGCATGACAACTCATGTCAATGGCAGACAACCCCACAGGAGTAGGAAATAAATACAGTACAATGTCCAGGGGTAATTCTGGGTGTTTCCTCAAGTGGCAGCAGCCCCAATGCCACCCCCTCTCCTGCTCAGCGCTTAACATCAGCGTCGGAGCAGGTCAAAGGGGAGTCTAACTGAAACCCAAAAATTTGGCTCTTAAAGTTACAAGAGGTGGCTTTTTGCCACCTCACAATGTCCCACTCACATGGTGCTTTTCATTTGGAATACCTAAAGACAGGTATTTTGGCACCTTTACCAATTCCCACCTTACCAATCATATTGCCCCTGTACCTGTGCCAGCAGCCATCATGTTGCCCCATGTACCTGTGCCAGCACCTGTCATATACCTCCATTTGCACCTGTGCCAACGGCAGTCAATCCCTCAGATTGCCCCCAATCTGTACATTGTGCAAGCATAAACCAAAACATCCATCATATTGTTACCCCCAATCTGCACATATGCCAGCGGCAGCCAACAAAATCCATCATACTGCCCCTAATTTGTACCTGTGCCAGCAGGAGCCAAAAATCCATTATATTGCCCCAAACATCTGTGTACCTGTGCCAGCAGCCACCATATTGCCCCATGTACCAGAGCCAGCAGCAGCAAATCTCTCATATTGCCCCCGATCTGTACCTGTGCCAGCAGCAGCCAAAAAATCCACAATATTGCCCCAAAATATGTACTTGTGCCAGCAGGAGCCAAAAATACATAATATTGCCCCTAATCATCGTTTTGCCCATGCAAGCAGCAGCCAAGATATTGCCCACAAATATATACCTGTGCCAGCAGCTGCTAAGAGAGAGCTGGGGAGTGCTTCTGCCCACAGTACGAATCACGGGCAAGAAGGGTTTGGAACAGGTGGTTTATAAAATTGAAAAACTATAAAAGGCCAAGCAAACCAGGGTTTGCGCCTTCTCTGCCAACCCCTAGTTCTGGCCCTGCCTGAAGAAGCCCCCCAGGTGGAGAATACAAAAAGGCACCTCTGAGTCATGTGTTAGTTAAAAACTAAACTGCAGTTGTAAACTATTGTACATTGAGTTGCCCCCATATGTTTGATATGACGTAATTTCAGAGTGGGGATGGAGTCACTTATGGCGCACCAAGGAGGCTCCAAGGAGAAACTTGCCTCAGGCGTTAGCACACCACTGGTTACCAGAAGTGGAAAAATGCAGCTCCTGGTACCATTAAGTGCCGAATTTCCAATATTCAAACCGTAAAATTCAGCTCTTGTAGGGCAGAAAGTGCAGTTGCGCTTCTCTGTGCTAGCATCGCGGAGCCCTTCAGTTGCCTAAAAGATGAGTGCTGGGGGGGGAGCGGCAGAAGGGTCAAGAACGCTCTGTATGCGAATGTGTCATGCCCCAAACTGTGGTCACAAAGGCCTGGGTCTAGGGTGGCAAAAATTGGGAGCGGGCAGGGGAAGCAGATTTGTAGGAGCAGAGGAAGGGGGAGGTTTCTAGTCGGGGGGGGGGCAGGTGTGGCGTGTGTATATGTGCAAACAGGGTATAAATGCAAGCGGGAGGTTAGGTGCGCATAGAGGGGGCCTAGTGTCACTACATCTTAAAATTCAGCCCTGGGTGTTACAGGAATGTTCCACTGAGAGAGCCAACAGGGATAGACTACGGACACTTTCTTTATTTCCCCAGGACGCCGTCTAAGTGTACAGGGGAATGAATTGTTTAAGACCTGTGTTCTGTATATGTTTCTCTAATAAAGTCTACGGTTTTCAGATTTAGGATTGCGTTAATTTTAAAAGGACAAGATTTGAGAAGCAGACATGATTAACTAATTACAGATTTTATACCTATTTGCAGCAAGTTAACCACAGATCAACTGGCACATTCCCTGGAGACGGTGGAGAGGTTAATGAGGACAAATAGCTAGAAAGTTTTTACTGTCACCTAAACACACACTTCTAGCACTGGGCAACACTGTATCCAGTAATGTGCAGCAGAATGTTCGCTATCCTGGTAAGGAATTAGCTCTAAAGACTACTGAATCATTTTCTTGCTTCTAAATAGAAATCCCTACAGCTTTGTAACTTGAGCAGGAACATTAGGTCTTCTCTAATGGAATCATCAGCTGCCTGCATCCAATTTTGCCGTATTTAGCTGCCTTTCAGACTATGTTCACAAGCAATTCAGACAGCGGTGGGGTTCAATGTGCAGAAGCACAGTATATAAAGACTGATGAACTGAACAATATACACGTTACATAACTATCGGATGGGATTATCTTTGGCAGCTCACATATACCAAAAAGCTACTAGTATGTGTATGCCACTGGCCAAATTAGTAATAGACAGTCTAAAGCAAAAAGACCATAAATAGTAAAGAGAAAAAAAAGAAGAAATGGCACGGTCAGTAGATTGTGGCCTCTGCGGTGTCCTGGTGGTATAAGCAGAGGTTATTGCCCCCCCCCCCCAACACTCTATCCCTCTATCCACCAAAGATTCAGGTGAATAATCTGCTTTGTAGACATATAATGACGAAAAATAGAGTATCTGAACAGAAAATATATTAAAAATAACAATAAATTAGTAGCCATACAGAGCAAAAATATAAAAAATAAGGGTCAATCGAAAAGAAATAAAAAAAGAATAGGACATCCTACAACATAATAAAGGCTGATCTAAAGGTGAACTGTCCCTTTAAGGCTCCGAACAGAATTGTGTTTTTGAAACAGACTTCTTAAGAGGCTCCATGAAAATCTAAAGTTCTTTGATATTCACTTAGATGGTAAATATATTGCCTGTGGCAGACAGTCTTTCCTGTACAGCCAACTCTCTGGAATGAGGAAGTCAGCACTATGGTTTGTAGGTCAGTGATGCATTTTAAGATCTATATATAGTATATAATTTAAATATTATTCTATTATTAAAGGCTATCAGATATGCAAAAAACGATCAATGTACTTCTCAATTGCACAATGCATAAATACCATATATATAAAATATCTTCCGTTAAGCATAAATTGCCTTCCTTCACTAATTGCTATTACCATAAAAAAAAAACCTCTTCCTTTGCTTTAACAGTTGTGCCGTGTAGGCTGCTTTGGGCAGGAATTAAACCGAATGATGAATAAAAGTATCAGTAATTCCTTTTACTCTGCTGAGAGAAAACAAACAAAAAAAATGTACAATTATCATTGAATAGAAATGTTGTTGCAGGCTTATTTCTGCATGACCTCAATGGAATCTGGGAAGCTAACATCCCACTGATGAACGCAACTGTCCCGCTGTGCCAACATCTTCAGTTCTCAGTGGGGACTTATCTATATTGATGGGTGTCAGAGGAGACCCAAAGTATGATTTCTCACTTCTTTTCTCTGTACATCTTAATGCCAGGCAATTAAAGTGTCTCGCTAATCAGAGACCTCTCAGTTATAACGGGAGACAGACCACAGAAATAATGCTGCCCGAATTACTTGATTAGGCCATGTGATTGTACAAGGAATTCTAACTCAAAGAAGATGCTGCAAGTTGATAACATAAAAAATTGGGAACAGATTAAAGGCAATTTCTTGTGCTCTAAATAATTCAGAATGAGTTAACTTCATTATATCAAAAAGAACATGTAGATATTGAAGGTGAACAAAGGACACAGTCATTTTATTTTGTCTACTTTACTTTAAAAAATCATATTCAATAAATTCTATAGTTTTCTAAACCCCCAGAATGGTCTAAGCTAGGTCTACAGACCTTGGAAAAAATGGGGTTTGTGATCCCATTTTCAGATCTGAAAATGCAAATGTATGCATTTGTATGTGATCCATAGATCATACTATAAAAAGTCCAGACTACATAGAATGTTCCAACAATTTTCCCCCAATGTCAACACTGTAATAATCAGCTGGAGACACTAATACACAAAATATGAGACTGCCATGAAATAGCTGGATATCGGAAAGAATACTTGTGAAGTTTGCTAATATTATTGAAAGATCCTACATTGTGTGTCCTAAATATCATAACTGAATTGCAGAGGAGATTGCATGCAGCAGTAGTTTTTCTATGCCAAGCACTGTTTTTAGATTACATTGAAGTGGAACCATACATTCCCCCTTGTATGAACACTGGGAAAGTAACAAGCGATGTGAACTAGAGAATTACATGTAAACTCAAACAGAGCATATGGGAAAAGATAATTCAGTATGGCGGCATTGGCTAACCCCTGAAGGAAAATAAGGTGGCCTAATCTGCAATGTTGAAACCTGCTATTGGGTGTCAGTATTTGTATCATTGATGTATGTGATGCTAATGAAACTGGACATTGTCTCTGAATATCACATGTACATTTGATATATAAATAAAAACCTTGCCTGAATGAAAAAAAACCCTAAACAAGATTACAAATCTAGTTTCACTTTAGTACTTCCGATCCAGCAAAAATTAAGAGGAGCTGATAAAACTAATTAGCAGTCCACAGAGAAGCCCTTGATAATGAGCTGCTCAAATGCTGCTGCGTGTAGGCAGCGTCGAACGGGGGGTCCCAGGGCCCATCGGGCTTGCAGCCTCAGGGTCCCCCCACACCATCCCCCGGGCCCCCCAGCCGCAAAGTTTGTCTGCACTATCCCCCTCCCACCCCCGGAGCACGAGCTCGTGCTTACCTCTTTCCGTTAGTGAGACCGGCTTCAGGGACGGCCGGGGAGGAAGTGCAGGAGCGGGTCCAGTCTGATGGGGCCCAAAAGAACCGGGGCCCACCGGGTTTTTTTCCCAGTGTCCCGCTGGCCCAGTCTGACCATGAGGGTAGGGTTTGTTTGTTCAAAGGTAGGACACCTGGAAAAGGTAACTAAGATGATGTTACAGTGCTGCTAAAGCAGCAGTGTGAGAAAGTAACATTAGGACAGGGGCAGAACATGGTCGGGACATGGATGTACGTTAACATACCATTTATATGTATGTTATTCAAGTGGAGGAACATTGAGTACCTACAGAAGCAACACAATTGGAGGCCTGTACTTAATTGATGGTCAAAGCATTTTTTGGGTACTGGGCTTTCTTGTGCCAGACTGTGCTGCTCTTTAATGTACCAAAGCAGTCGGAATGGGTGAACTGACAACAGCACTAGTATAGATAAGCGCATGTTGCAAGGGAAACTTAATGCAAACAATTCTGGTTGAAAATTTGAATGAATATATATAAATGTACTGCTGGCAAGTCCATTGCTTAGCAAACTATAATATTCTATTGTAAATTTTAAGACTGTATAATAGCATATTACATTAATCAGCTCTCTCGACAATCTGCTGGCGGTCACCCCATGGCGAAGATGAAAGGAAGTAATTGGCATCTTACAGGAGAAGCTTTCTAAACAGAATAGGAAAACGTGTGTTTTTTAGTTTGAATAGTGGTGGTAAGGAAAGCTAACTAAAGAAAATATAAAGATATGATGCAAAAGGGCACAGATTACAAATACAACCAGCACATTTTAAACAATAAAAAGGAAGAAAAGGCAAAGTAAAATGTTCCCTTTAACTGTAGTAAAGTTGTTTTCTTAATTCCTATGTGAAAGCTTCCTTGTAGGAGTTTTTGTCTTCATGATAATGACACATGAAGTCCAGTGCAGACTTTATTTCATTGTCAAAATTAATTAGGACCAAAGCAGCCAAGGGTGGAGAACATACCCCAGCTATATCTGCCAGAACTGAAATTCTCTTGATAGTTTAGGGGGCCTACGTGCATACTGTAGAGGGTTTGGATGTAGCCATAATGTTTTGTGAAATGCTTTTGTATATGCTTGCAACCACATTTCGTAATATTTTAAAAAGGGAATTTCCTTGTGGGAGTCTCCTATTGGAAGCAACTTTATGATGCTAATTCAATTGGTGCCAGCTAATGAAATGATCAGTATGTGCATGGCTGTGTAAAGAACACCATTATTTTGATTGGCCAAACTCTAATGCAATAGAATGAAAGCTGATTCTGTAAGACGGAATATCTTGTTGGCTAAGGTGTAAGGCACATTTTGGCTTGAAAATGTTATGGGCAGTGACATGTTTCTCTGCCACAGGAATAACATAAGTGGAGAAGAAACTACCTTTGGTATTAGCCTTAGGACAGACCAATAGCAATTAATTTTATGGCTCTCACTTAACCATTTTAAACAGTGCAAGAATATCAAGTTCTGATGAAGCTGAGAATTCTAAACATGCTCAATACCACAAAATAATGTGCACTTTATCTTTTTTCCTTTAAAGGGGATGTCCAACCAGAAAAGACCATTTGCAGAATGAAAGAAAATGTCATTCTAAAACAACTTTCCAAACTACATTGATAAAATATTTCACTTGGTTTTGAAGTTATTTATAAATGTAGAAACACGCAACTAGCCAGCAGCCTCACTGAGGCAACTTCGGGTGACTATAGAAAACGCATCGCCGCGTGTGCATTAGCGCAGGCGACTTTGCATTGTAGCCTATGTGGAAAAACGCTGAGGCAGTTCGGGGAGATAGTCGCGCAAAATACGAGTCGATTAGTTGCCAGGCGACAAAATCTCCCCGAATCTCCTTGTGTGGCCTTACCCTAAAGCAGCTAACATACTACATGATTTATCTGTATTTTCTTTGCATTGCCCACAGATACACTGCAGATAAAAGTACTTAAAGTCCAGGCCTGAAGAAATAAACTTTACTCCATCTGTTGTCTTTTTAACTCCCAGCAGCCCCATCTCTCTGTTTTAATGGTCAATTCCAGACCTTGCTAAAAGTGCAAGGCATCATTTAAATTCTGATCTCTAGGGTTGGCACATAACAGACAGTGAAATGTCATAACAGGTTATGTTCTTCAGCCCACAGCCATTTCTTCTAGTTAATCTTAGAATTTATCAGAGCAAAAAAGCTCTTAAAGGAGAAGGAAAGCTTTACAGATAAAACCTCTGTGATTTGTTTGTCCTAGCCCCTTCTCCTGAAACGCCACCTTATAAACTTTAAAATCGCTACCCTTCTCGTGCACTGTTACTTACAAAATCTCTACTGTTTTTCAGTTTGGCGCCGCCATATTGAGCTGTCTGCGTCACTTCCCCTCCCCTGCTGTAGCGATACTGTGCACAGGCAAGAATTTGACCTCGTGGCATGCTATTTTGAAAAAGTGCTCTTTTTATAAAACAAATGCTGTATTAGTACAGACCTCAGTCAGACATACCCAAACGCTTCTATTTGCTTGTCCCCTGCTTCTCCGCTCACAGACACACTGAAAAAAATGAGCGGAGGAGCTTCAAAGCTTTCCGTCTCTTCAGTGTGTATCTAGGCAACCGGGAAACATTAATCTGATTGGCGCGTGAGAGAATGCAGGCGGGGGCAGAGAGGTCTTCACGTGGAAGAAAGAAGAATGTAGTGCACTTGCGCAGGGCACCTCTGACCATAACTGCGCATGCGTGTGCCCTGAATAGACAGATTTTTGTACTGCAGCAGGGATATCCTTTTCAGAACAGCTTGGCACTTATTTTAAAAACGATTAAAGCTTCAGAATTACTGAGAAACTGTATGAAGAAATGACTGCTGGTAAGTATATCCACATATAATGGGCAATTACTAGAGCTTAATTTAATTTTTGCCTTTCCTTCTCCTTTAAAGAAAGCACTTGTCTTTTCTCGGAAAGTCTGTTGTATGAATGAGCTGCTACCCACACTAACACTGCTTTTATGTTAAGCTGTTCCACAAAGTATTTTCACAAACCCTCAGTAAAGGGAACACGTTCTATTTAATCTTTCATGCATTCTTTTGGAAAAAGTCCTTTTATCATCTATAGAATTGCTATACATGCAATCAAATGTATATTCTTCCTTTTTTATAACATATTCTCGGAAAAAAACTATGAATAGAATTACTGTAGTTAATGACGGCTGTATACACAGAATCCTGTACAAAAGACCACCATCCGCCCTGCAGAGCATACACTTACGACATCACAATTAAGTACAGATTTTGTCTCCCTATATACAGTGAAACCTCAATTTTTCATCCCCAAGTTTCCATCATAATACACTGTTTCTTGTGGTTCCACCAATATCTATGCATAATCCATTTTCCTGATTTTACATTATTCTTTTTATAGCTCATTTTGCGCTGGCTAAAATGAAAAATCGACGGCGCTAATCACACGCGGTGATTCCTTTTCCGAAGTCGCCTGAAGTTGCGTCTTCGGAAAACGAATCGCCACGTGTGCTTAGCGCCCGTGATTTTCATTTTAGCCAGCGCAGAGTGAGGGAAGGCGTTCGGGGAGATTGGTCGCTGCAAAGACGTGGCGATTAGTCGCCAGGCGACTAAATCTCTCCGAGTTGATACAAGATACAATTAGTTAAAATTTGTATAATTAGTTGATATTTAGGTCCAGTGTAGCCCATAGGCACCAGACCTTCAAGCGTCATTTGTGCATGTGCGTGATCAGACGTGATGCCACGGTGCAGCATGCATGGGTATGACATTACTTCCAATGTGAACCACTAAAGGGATGCCCCCAACCCCCACCCCTGATGCCGGTTCTTATAGGAAAGTATTCAGCAGCAGGGAAGTGTTTTTTCCCATGGAATTTTTTTTAACCATATAGGCATCCAGAGGCCTCCCTCGTAAAGCTGCCACCCCAGACACAGGTAGACGAGTGCTTATATGGTAAATACACCTTTGTTTACACCCAGACAGTACTCTATTTTAGGTGTGCCACTTTTACTTAAACATAAATTTTGTCCCTAGAGTGGGTGTGCACAGTGATTCACTCATACATTTAAAGTGTCATTTATTCATCTGTATTGTCTGCAGAGGACATAATGACAGCAACTCTAATCCCTATGATTCATAGTTCATTGACTTCTCATGCCTTTTCTCAAGTGGCAAGTTGCATGCTTACTATATGCTCCTGAAACATAAAAAAAAAAACAATCGAAAAAATAATAATCTTTCCTAGGCTAAAGCTGAATTTTGTTTCTTTAAACCACTTAACTCCTTCTATTGACTTTAAGCAGCTTGGAATGCATCACACCATGCCGACTGTGGGAGCGCAATGGTTAGCAGTGGAGTAGGCAACAGGTAAAAGTCACAACTCCTCCTGCTGCTTTTAAATTAATCTTTGAGGACTGGCACTGCGACAGTAAAAGCCCTTTATTGTTTTTTCTTAAACCTGGTTTAATTATAACCACTGCGTATACCTGTGCTATTCAGCAAAGTTGGCAACATTCTCATGGTAAACACATTCATAATGAGTCTTGTCCACGGGAATATGGCCTAGCTCACCTGGGCAGAGCACATTAAATGATTTTTGCTGCACACAGGGACCACCTGACTCTCAAGTACACGATTGGCTTAAAACCTGACATTCAACAGGTAATATAGAACAGAAAAATCAATGTATTGAAGAAAAATATTTTAAAGCAAATAAGAAACATTAAATATTTTTTACATATGAATCAAAGAATAACTTTTTAAGTTGGCATTTATGCTGTAGTTTGGAGAACCACTCAGTCCTTTTCCCATTATTTGAATATAGGAGAATCATGACAGGTACTTTGAGCAAAAAGGCTTTAAAGTGCACACTTGTCTGCCATTGACTTAAGGAATATAAGAAATCATAAAAAAAATGTGCAATGTCAGAAGATTAGTTCTGAAAATGTGTCTGGAATGTTTTTAAATGTACAGGAATACCTCTGGCACTTGAAAAGTGAATGAAATGACCCTATACCCTGCACAGTGGGAGAGTAAATAATGTGGCTGTTGATGCCCTATACATTTCAGCTAGTAGGTAAAAACAAAGGTGCACAGCGTCTGTCACTGTAGTGTATATAATACACAAACTTCGCTTTTAGAAGTGATATAAGCACTGTGGCATGGCAAACCGTCTGTGCACAAGTCAGGATTTATTGTAGGATAGGGAGGGAATTCTTAAAGGATCTCAAGAGGGGCTCATATGCCTGAAAACTATATTATATATTACTTTATGCAACCATGAATAGCCAGTTTTTTAGTATTTAGGGTGCCCAGTATACCATCACCCATACTTCATGATAGATATGTCAAGATTTAGGGTAGTGCCTGACCAGCTTTCATATCCTAGGATACTTCCATGTGTTACTATGCAAGGGCTGATATAGTAAACTGTTGAGTATTTTCTAATATTGAACCAACCCCCACATATAATATTGTGCTGGAGCCCCTGTCCGATGCATGCTTATCATTTATAGACTTTATCAAAGCACTGAGCATTGGTGGAAAATGCTCGGAAAAGTGTGTCTAGTTCATCTACCTGTACTAAAAATTAAACCATTCCTTCCCTTCATGTGTCACATTTATCCTTTGTCAGAGAAGGTCAGTATGTTTGTGAGTCATGTATATGCCATGCATGGCCTAGCTGTATTATTTTAATGAAGTGCTAAAAAGTCACATCTTGAATAACTTAACCCCAAGCAAAGAAGATGTCAGAGCTACAACACTGTTAAACTATGGAGAACAGGACAAGTGTGTGGAGAAAGGCAGTGATTACTGTATAATGACATCTTCACAGAGATATTTGTATGGATGTGTATGGATGTGTATGGACCTGTTGCCCTGCATTCCTTTCGTGACAGGCGCCTGTGGGGGGGTCTCACTAAAATATGAGGGAGCCAATGCAGGAATAAGTCATGGACCCCAATGTGAAAGTAGACATGAGTATGGGAAATCACTGAGATTGAGGTCTGAAACTGGAGACAATAACACATCTAACACTAACCTAAATGGTATTTCTCAATCTATGCCAATAAGACAAAATACAATATTGTGCATTCATATGTTGTAAGAGAAAATAGCCCAAACCAGTTTTCAGACATCTTTAAGGGTAGTTAAGTAAATTGTTAGCGGTTTTATTTTTCTCTATACCGTTTGTTAAGTCCCCACTGGCCCCCTGCCTGCCTCCCCCCTGCACAGTCTTACACCAGCATTCTGTCCCCTCTTGAAATATTGACCGCACATGCAGAGTAAGCGCAGCGGAGCTCACAGACGCCATCTTCGCTTCGGTAATCTTTGTGTCGTCTTTCTCCTCTACGGCAATTTATTATTTTTCGGTGCATGCGCAGTTTTCGCGAACCGGAAGATTGCTCCAACTGCGCATGCACCATTTCACCCCTCACTGTACTAAGATTGAAGATGGCACCCGTGAGCTCCGTTGCACTCACTCTGCATGTGCAGTGACTATTTCAAGAGTGGACAGAATTCTGGGGTAAGACTGTGCAGGGCGGAGGCAGGGAGGGGGCCAACAGAGGAGGCCAGTGGGGACTTAACATTGCGGAGGTTTTGTTCTCCTTTAAGGTCCTGCTTTCATCAGAATCACAGTGATTTCAAATGAAACTGCATGTGCAGCTTCTTTGTAAGTGAGGACAAACACACCAACTTTTGTGAGAACAGTAAATTGGTTGCTTTACAGAATAAACACTTCAGCATAACATGTCTTTCATAGAGAGAACACACACAGGAAGAAGAAAATCATGACATGGCTAAGCAACAATAGACCCTCCCTGCATTAAGTAAAATGCACTGGAACAATCTCTGTCTGTTGTATTCCAATGTTAACACCATATATTCCTTGTCATTTCATATTAACAACTACATGTATATTAAAATACATAGTTGATGTTACAAATATATTTTCACAGTTCTGTTAGGCTCAATAATAAACAGTATAAACACCAATAAAAAAATGAATACCTTAAAGGAATATAGTTACCATGCCAGAGCTCACTTAGTTACAGTATCTTACAAACAATGGACAGACAAGGGCATTCGTTTTAGACTTTTTGGCCCCGAGCCTCCCTTTGTGGTCCAACATTTGGTCAGGGGCACAGATTGATCTCAGGCCACTAAACACAGGTATATTGACTACATAACAGAATGTGCTATGAGGCACATGGGGATTAATAGTTGCTCACTCAGAACCAATTAGGGGGTTATGTAATAGAAGACATAAACACTGGGCAAAATTCCACCTGGGCAGCAGCCTATGGCAACCAATCAGATGTTTGCTTTCACTGTTCAAACTACAGCTGGCTGAAAAAAGCTAATCACTGATTGGTTGCTATGGGTCACTGCCCAGGTGCAAATTTGCCCAGTGTTTTGAAATGAGCCCCACAAAGTTTGCCCAGGAGCAGTAACCCATAGAACCCAACCAACAGACAGAATTTACCAGTCACCTATTTAAAAGCAAACATTTTATTGGTTGTTTTGGGTTACTGCACATAGGCAAACGTAGTGCCTTTTGTTACATATGTGTGACTTTTTTGTCCATATGCATTAAAGTCAATGGGGTGTTGGAATAATTTTGATGTGCGACAATTTTTATGCGCTCAACAATTTTGACGAGGCGGATTTTTCGCCAGCGAATTTTTGCCGAAGTTTTGCGAATTTATTCACGGCCGGCAAAATGCCGAAATTCGCTGTGAATCCATTCCTGGCAAATTTATTTGCCTATCACTAACGCATGCACAATTTACGTTACATTGGATATTTCCTAGAAAATTGGAATAAAGTTAAAAAACAAAAACAAAACATTAGTTTATTGGCCAGTGCTTCCCAGATAAAGAGTTGGTTCCACCATAAAGCATGTGATTGTTCCCAGGTACTAGTGCACATGATTTAATATTGAACAATCTGGATTACTATTGACTGGATTAGGAAACACCTACAAAAAAATCAAACATCATAATGCAGATGGGCTTAATGTGAAAATCAGCTCCCAGTAGGTTTGTCTTCCACTTTTTCTTATCCTTTTAAGCTGTAATTACTGAACAACTAAGGACAGGTCTCCAATATAGAGCTGTCCACTGGCTGTAGACTTGGATTGGACATTGATTTATTGGTTCTCAACACTCAAATTCTCTTCTTAGTTCATTAGTTGAATAGGACCATGATAAACTGGGAAGCAGATATTCTGTACCTAACACCCCACAGCAGCTCATTGACTTGAAAAGCAAATGACTTCTGGCAGTCAATATATCATCAGTATTGACTGATAAATAAAAAAATGCTTGTCCTATAAATTACTAGAGCTGGAGAAACAAAGATGCACTGGGGAAACAATTATGATTCATCCCTGAAACCATGGATTAAGTTTTGGTTTAAATTACTACGAATAGGTAGTTATTTTATGTTAAAAAAAATGCCCAAAACCAGCCTTGACCAAGCAACCTGACCAGTAAAGGTGGTTTTTGACCCCAGAAAACGCAAATTTGGCATTTTCAAGTAGAAAACTGCCTACAGTAAAAGGTAATTGATATTATTCTCAATCAGGGGCATAACAATGCCCCCCATCAAAAATTGTGTGTGCATTTGCCCCCCTCCCTGCCCCCTAGCATGCACAAAAGCAAATATTTTCTCTGCCTCCAAAGTGGTGTAACTCAAATGCAGAGTATGCTCATAAATATTTGCAATTTGCAATTTTGTCATATTTAAAAAGCTCTTATGGACATTTGCAGTGTGAATAAAAATATTCATTCCTATCCAGCTTAATAAATATAACCTTGCGCAGAGCAAATATGTTCACTGTGCGATACATTCTGCTCTGTGCAAGGTTTATTAATGATTATACATTAAAAAAGATTTAGAAATTATTATAAATACCATTGTTTAAAACTGTTTCTGTTGATAAAAAATTGTAACATTATGGCCAGTACTCTGGCATAAAGGTCTGCACACAAAGTATTTAGAATTGTGCAGAAAAGCCCTGATCTACCAACCATGTGGGTAGTCTGGGGTACATAACAGGGGGAATTGGATAGGCTTCTAGCTGCCCAGCCAATGAACTTCCAGTTTTTAGCTTTGTCAGAATTGAGGCAACCACATACTTGGACAATCTCCCACTATCATGAGAATTACAGTAGATGGAGACAGAGAAGACCAAATGGTATAGAGGTTACTTGATGGGCTTAGCGTTAAAATACAAAAGGATTAATGGGTACGAAATGCACTTCATGATACAGGTCAGCTTAATTTCTCATCCAGTCTGGTTCGGATAGCTTGGAGCCAGAATGTGGTTCTGAAAGTTTGGGTCAGATTGTTCCTCAGCAGCTACTATCAGACCTACCAGACCAATGCAGGTCTCTACCCTGGTTCTTTCTTATGCAAATGCACTACTGCACCTTTATGAATATATGTCCCAGGTCACATGCAAACAGTTATTTTACTTAAGTTATGTCAATGATGTATATATGATTTGTAGGCAGTTAAACCAGGTACTAAGGTGTCCAGAATAGTAACAGAAAAACCATCAGTCATCATCTCCCAGATGCCATGGAGAATCACTTATTTACAGTTCAGCTATGGTATGTTTGTAAAAATTATGATATACTGCAGATACACATCTTTATGACATTTAGTTTGTTTATAAACGGGAGCATGAGCCCAAAAACTTTATGCAATTTCTCTTCCACTCGAGTCTAAAACTAGTTTTTAGGCCCACACGACCGAATGACCAGATATCAATTGGATGTTTAAGTGGCCTGTCAGCCCCTGCGTATTTTCGAGTGGATCAGCCCGATTTGGCACACGATGTGAATGACTTTAATCAGGCCCAGATATGTTTGTGTGCTGACCTTACCAAACATGTGGATCTGGCAGTGTATAGGCAAGTGCAATAGAGAGGACTGCCAGTGAAGAAACATGTAAATCTGGTTGTTTAAGATGACCAGCAGATTTTGTCCTGAAAGTGTGTACTTTTAGAAGTGCTATTAGACTAGATAAACGACAATTTAAATTACAATAATCTGCCTTTTGGGGTGAAGAATCACATTTACAAAAAAAAAAATAGACATATACTATGCTTGCTCATGTTAAACAAAGGTATCAATTAGTAAAAAAACCTTGCAGCTTCTGTCCTTGGTCTTTCTAAAAATGACCCAGTCGCCTAAAAATAGGTTTAGCTCAGCTGATAAAGCAGATATTACTTTCCATTCATTGTTTGTGTGAACTTTCTGCTCACAGTTTCGTTTCAGCAGTTGCTCCGTCGTGATCCCAACAGTACCGTGAAACATGGAAATGCACTACAGTTCTCACTTGAGAAATGAGCACAAAGCAGTCAGACTATTTACTACTAGATTATCAGAATTGGCTCAAAAAAAAAATATAAATAATAATGTGTCAAAATATTGTAATGACTAGAATAATCCTCACACTTCTATTGCATACTATTAATCCTTGCGGTTACATATATTCTCTCATGACGGTTAACTAGCAGTGTATATAGATATATCTGTGCTTCATCATTTTTTATGCAAGTCTATGGATGTGAGTCTCTTTACTTACTTTTTTTTAAAAAAAACTGCTGAACATTCATTTTCTTTGCTGTACCAAGCTTTCTTATCTCAGTCATTCTGCTAATTAATCCCGTTAAGAGCTTTAAATCCAGCCGTGGTACAATGGAACTCTGACCACTGTGACAGAAAGCTCATTTAAGGACATAGCTAAACTCTCAGCCATATTCCATGATGGCATTGCTGCTTCATGAAATAAAGGACACATCACCTCATGAACACACTAGCCCATACCACAAAAGTAACTATAACTTTTTAAAAAATAGTAGAATATATGCTGCTTTATTAAACAATACACATTGGGGCTCATTACTTAGCACTGCGCAAATTTGGTGTGATATCACTCCAACTTGCTGTGCAGCAGTAAAGAGTGACTGAAGTTTATCAGAGCACAAGTCACAGGACTGGGGGCAGCTGGGAAACTGACAATGTGTCTAGCTCCAAGTCAGATTTCAAAATGAAATAAAAAAGAAATCTGCTTGCTCTTTTGAGAAATGGATTTCAGTGCAGAATTCTGCTGGAGCAGCACTATTAACTGATGCCTTTTGAAAAAAAAAATTTCCATTACAGTAAACCTTTAGCCCACCAACAGCCAAAGCTTTCTATGGTCTCAGTCTCAACTCAAATCTGAGAGACTCTATTGTTGTGTCAAACAATTGTTCATTGTAGCTGTGTGCCACTCTGCAGCCATGCCCAGGACATGCTACGTACTCTGAACAACATGGAACCTTTGAGGCTCTTGATAGTCATAGGTGAATTTCCTGGTATATTAAAAAATGCAAATAATAATTTAAACTACTGACGTAAAGAATATAGAATTAGGACAGCTAATTAGCCACCAATTACAAAAAAATATATTGGTATATATATTGGTGACATGGTGTATAATTTAAAGCCATACGGCCCTACACAATTTGCCTGGGGCGATTTATATAGTTATAAAGTTATTTTCTTTTAATTAAAATAAAATATTGTTTTCACAGATATACAGTACAATCTACTTCTGCACTAAATATAATAAAATAATTTAAACAATTATATTTCTTTCTACTAGATTAAAAAAATCTCTTTGGTAAGGTTGCTCAAGGCTATTAATGTGAATGGGTATGATCTACATCAGCTGAATCAACATGTGTTTTAATGTTATATAAATGATCTGAAAGAATATTATATCTGACAGCAATTTTCTTTGAAAGTTATTCTTAAGAAATCTACAATGTGCAAGAGCAAAATGTGGGGCAGCTTCTTTTAATAGGCAATTAGTCAGAGCAAGGAGATCGATTAACAGACACACTGTGTCATTAGCACAACTTAGCCGGCGCAATTATTGATCTGTCATGCATTGACCGCTCATGCAGCCTACCATGATATATGAGTTTGTTTGGGATCAGTATGTTCCAAGGAACTGTCCCTATTGAGATGTTTCAGAAAGACTAAAACAAATCTGAGAATATAGAGCTTTTAAAATTAGGGCAAATAAAAGTAGGTTGAGTTGATGCTTTGCATGACAGAACATTAGGAAATATCTACATCTATAAAAAGGAAACATGTCCCGGTTTTGCAAACTTTATTGATCTATAAAAGAGTTAAATACAGAGTAACTGGAAAAAATCAGCAAGTGACCAAATGTTCTAAAACATCTTGAGCCTGTTACATGCAACAATGCAATGTCATAGTTATTCTTCGGCATCCATGGACTGTCTCTTGCCTATGCAGACTTCTTTTCTCCAACTCTGATATAAGCCTACACTCGATTGTTGGGCTCAGATTATTAGTGATTTACAGGCACCAGTAAATCTTCCTCCCCTGACACGCTGATGGTACTTTAAATTTATGTACTCTCAGGGGAGGGATTAGGGCGGGTGGCGGCAGCCCTATAGGCAGCGCAATTGAGGCTTATGGTGAATGCGTGGGCCCCTGGGACGGCAGCCCAAGTGGGCCCTGCACCCACCAGTCCAACCCTACTTGCAGCTTTTATATATATATATATATATATATATATATATATATATATATATATATATATATATATATATATATATATATATATATATAGTTTCTTTTTCTGCACACCTGTGTAGGAATGGCCCACCGGGATACCAGTAAAAGTCCCGGTGGGCCCAGGTGTCAGTTATGCTGCTAGACATTTGGCCTATTTCAAGCCATTAACTATTTCTATGAGAACAAAGTGGTTAAATGGATAGAATAACAGATTATAGTATGTAAAGAAAAGATACTAGGAGAATAGGAGAGGAAGAATAATAGTACTAAGAGTGGGCCACTTGTCGAAGATTAATTGGTGGGCCCCTGGTCAAAGGTTTTTAGGCGGGCCCCTGATGTCCCAGTCAGACACTGACTGTCACTGTCTATTTTATGAAGTTTATGCATGGCAACAACTTCCTAAATTTGCCCTAACGGGCAATAACTACTATATGTGCACACAAATAAATGATTACAAGTTTATTACACTGTGTAGCCAGAGCCTGTATCAGCCATCTTTTCTAACATTCTACCTCGGACAACCACTATGTTAATTTGTAACCAAAAGGTCACCACCCCATTTGTCTGCTCAACAAGCGGAAGATAAGGGACTTCAATGGTTTAATTTGACTTTCTCACACTGTTTATTCCATCACAGATAGCTGGACCCAAAAGTCTACATAAGGACAGAATCTCTCATATATTTTCACCTTTAGGGCAGTTTGGGGGGGGCTTATTGACCCGAAGAAGAGGCGATTAGTCGCCAGGCGACTAAATCTACCCAAATCTGCCCGTGTACCCCTGCCTTTAGGCTGGGAAGAGATCACCTACATGGATAGAGATGCAATGCACTTATTTAGCAGCGTACTAAAATAAATACAGTGAAATCAATAGATAATAAAATTATGGATATGTCCAAACTAAAAGAAAACAATAAACAGTATCACAAACCAATATAAAGACTGTGAACTGGTCTTCTGAAAATAAGGGTTAATTTACTAATAGAACCCTTTCTCAGAAAGCAGAATAGACCTGCCACCGCCAGAAAAATATGCGCAATATGCGCCAGGGGCCCACCAACCACGTTCTAATTTCTTAATGCCATAGTTTGCTTACTAAACAGCTGCATTAAAAACTAATTTTAAACAGTTTACCAGTACAAGTCAAGAGCTCTTATAAATGAATCATACGGGTTTGCCAGTAGAACAAATGCCGAGTCTATACGGGTGCAAATTGGTTGCTTATCTTCAGCTCTAAATTCAAAACTGCAGGGCTGTTGCTTGGGTAAGCAGGGTAAGCAGGAACCTAGCAACCAGTTTTAACTAGGGATGCACTGAATCCAGGATGCGGTTCGGGATTCGGCTTTTTTCAGCAGGATTGGGATTCAGCATTTGTAAATTTGTAAATCACAAAAGAAGAATTTTTTCCACTTTTCCCTTTCCTGCCTCTAATTTGCATCTTTGAATCTTTCACCAATCTCCCCAAACGCCTTCCCTCACTCTGCGCCGGCTAAAATGAAAAAACGCCGGTGCTAATCACACTCTGCGATTCGTTTTCTGAAGTCGTCCGAAGTTTCCTCGTGAAGCAACTTCGGCCGCAGAGTGAGGGAAGGCATTTGGGGAGACCAAATCTCCCCAAAACGCCCAGTGTGGCCTTACCCTAAAAGTCATATGAAGGCAGGTTGGAGCAGCAGCACAGGTTAATTTCAATTAAAATTACACACTTAGGGCTTGATAAAAGGCCACATGGCCTAAAAAAAAGTTGCTGCAATGCCCTAAGTGTGCAATAAAGGCATTTTAATTGAAATTAACCTGTGGTGCTGTTCCAACCGACCTTCACATGGTATACCGGTGGTAAGCGGACATTAGAGAACATGTATTGCCAAGAGAAGATAATCAATTGTAGTGCTGCTTTCAAAAGTCAGAAAAGTTAGAATGCTGTGGGTAAATTGGATTGGTTTGGCCACCTTACTGTGAGCTTTCTTAGAGAACCAATACCATACATACACATATATATATATGTAATATAATATATATAATAGACACACTACACCAATAAACATACATACTTCTGCTATAAAAGCTTTCCCTTTGAAAGCCCATAATTCTTAGATGCTCTGGTAAGAGAGTTACAGTACAGAGGCTGTGCCTATAGTATAACACAGTTTATTTATTGTATGAGTTTCACAGACTGCCAGGGGGACTTATAATGCCAAGAGCTGTAATAATAAGAGTTCATATTGAAACCACCAGTCCAATAATAATGGCAGCCTGAATACAAGCAGAATATATCAGTGAGGGGTGATGAGATTTTAAAAAGGGTGCAAGAACATTGATATCACAGCAGATTAAATGAGAAAATACATTAAAATGAATGGAAACAATGACTACAAGAAACTTTCTGCTACCAACCTAATCACTGAATGTAACCGAAAAATGTAGCCAGGTTTAGCTTCATGTGTCTGCTGGCAACTGGGGGGGGGGGGTTTATAAAGTTTTTTCCCCTTTATATCTGTGTTTTACAACCAAAAAAAATAAAGTATAACCAGGACCTGCAAAGGTATAACACAGCACTGGAATTCACAAAGTTGTGCTGTTTATACATTAATCAAAGTGACTATACTTCCATTTAGTGTGCCCTCTAGAGTTTGCAGTCTCCCAGAAAGCCTTGTTTCCATTACAAATTAGATCTGTCCCCCAACTATAGAAGGAGCCAATACATTTCTAGATGTCACTAGTTCCGACTCAAGCATCCTTATATACAAAAAAGAAAATATGGCCAATTGTTTAGTCATTTGTTTTGTATTCATACAGATATGGTATGATTCAATGAAAAAAAATCCTCAAGGGCCATCCCCTCTTCCACAGGTACTTTTGGTTCAAGAAAAATTGGGCCTCGTGCAGAATGACCTGCTATTTCTCGAGGGCCCGGTCTCCTGTGTTATTTCATGTGATCACAATTAATTCATTTGGACACAGGATGCAACTAAATGCTTCAGGGACTGTTCTTACAAAGTGAAATAAGGACAATATCTACTATCTGTTCGGAAAAGGCAGAAAAACAAATTATTCCATTATATAAATAAAATATATATTTATTTACAATGTGTTATGCTTCACAGGGTGTTGCTTCACATTTACAACATACTAATTTTCTATATTTAAAGCTATATAATATATAGAGCCTGCAAACAAGGCCCAGATAATGTAGCCAGTGCAAAACTATAGAGCCCCAACTATAGAAGGCGCCAATAAATTTCTAGATGCCACTAGTTCTGACTCTAACATCCTTACATATAAAAAAGAAAATATGGCCATTTGTTTATTCTTTTGTTTTGTATGCATACCTATATGGTATTCAATGCATGAAAACTCCTCAAGGGCCATCCCCTCTTCCACAGTTACTTTTGGTTCAAGAAAAATTGGGCCTCGTTCACAATGACCTGCTATTTCTCATAAGGGGCCCGGTCGCATGTGTTATTTCATGTATCACCATTAATTCATTTGGACAGAGAATGCAACTAAATGATTCAGGGACTGTTCAAGAATCTAAATCACCGGTGGGATGGCACTCGGAGCAATTCATTTTCCGAAGTCGTCCCCGAAGTTGCCTCACGATGAAACTTCAGGCAACTTCGGAAAGCGAAGCGCTCCGAGTGCCATCCTGCTGGTGATTTGGATTCTATCTGGCGGGGAGGCAGTTCAGGGAGATTAGTCGTCTGAAGAAGAAGCGATTTGTCGATGGCCGACTAATCTTCCCCAATAGCTTTGTGTGCCCCTGCCCTAATATTGTCTTTTGTTCTTATTCTTGACTTTGCATGCCGGGAGATGCTTAGATATTGTGCAACACAATATCAGAAATGTGACCCTCTATGTAAACACAAAGCAGTCTACAGAGAAGTACACCCACAAAAACAGGCCATATGGAGTCATTACCTTCATGGTTGGAGGAGCAGTGGCAGGTGGCGAAACGGGGCGATCAGGAAGGGTCACTTCTGAAGTGTTGGACAGCTCCTGTTTCCTGTTAAAAAAAAAGCAGAAGGTTGTATTGAGTGCAAGGGACACATGAATGGCTTTTTATCAGCAGTTCCCTACTCTCACCTCTGAAGTTTTCAAATTTCCCTGCTTGGAATTCTAATTTGACTAGGTTTTCCAGCACACACCCCCCACACACATTAATAATGAAGTTGGACAGCAGAAAAAAAACTACTGTTTTAAAAAAGCAAGAACAACTCTGCAAAGTTGTGCAAAGTGGTAAATAGTGCAAAACGAGTTGTAAGCATCAGTGCACAGCTCCAGCTGCTAAATGCACTACAGGTAGGGTAAAAGTCCGATTAGGTACCTAACAGAGAAGGAAAAAGCGATTTGCGTTCCCATGACAACCTCCTTACGACAAATTTCCTGCATCCCTCCTCCTGCTTCCCATCCGGTATTAGCTAGTTATTGAGCATATTCTGTTTGCTTCTGTTATTGCTCTCTATAATAAGAAGGACTAAGAATGCTTATGTGCAAAGGGAAAAGTCCCCCCAAAAAGTTATAAAATGGGATGACCTATTTCATCTTCGAACCCATGAGACGACCAGTGCAGAAATTAATATAAGAGCACAGAAAAGATAAAACATGTATCTCTCACTAACTGCAATGAAATGTGTATGTCTTGCCAGCTTGAAAGCTGCCTTTAAAAAAAAAAAAAAAAGGATGTTCCCTAAGGGAATAAAAGCAAACAAATGTAATTATGTAATGGCTTTTACAAAAATTCTTTTATCTGAATAAGAACATGCTCGAAGCCTGAGCTCTAAGCTCAGAATCAAAAGAGCACGTAATCCTGCCACTAGAATTCCCTGAAAAGCCATGGTGCTTTAAGTGAACCTATTCATACTGTTTCTATATGAAAGGGGATAGGGAGCCATTCATACACACAGACACACATGTACTGGATATGTATACAGAAAGTTTCATGGCCAAACAGACCTTGACATATGTAGAAATGCCTGTATGGTTTTATTGGAGGTTAGGGGATCAGCTTGCACAGTTTAAGATGTGTTTAGTTCTGAAACTGCTTTGCTTTTTGATGGTTTAGCAAAGTGTATATTTAGGAATGATCATCATTATATGTTTTTGTTTGTGTTTTGACAGTGTGGAGAAGGTGATTTATTTTTGCAGCAAACTACATACCTTACAGTAGACACCCATCGCTAACAGAGAAAACACAGTCACTTTACATTGGAATATACATCTATTTGTACTTCTCTAATGCCCTGTTGCAATGCCACCTAGTGACATTAAAGAAAAATAGCTCAAAATGTTGTTGCAGTGTTGAAATTGATGAGATCTCTGCTATAAAAACGAAATCTAAAATATAAATGGTCATGCAAGGCGCAAGTACTAGCAAAAGTATTTATAAATCCAAGTCATTAGAAAGTAACCACTTTGTTCTTTAACACCACAACATTTACTATCTTTCCCAGAAATCCATTGGAGGCTTCAACAAAGAAGCTCACACTGCAGTTTGCACATAATTTACCAAAATGCTAATTTGAATTCTCATTGGTAAAACTTGATGGCATCGGTGTTTTGCATAATTTCTGCATTATATTGGCGCTAGAAAAGTCATTAGTGTATGATTTGTTATGTGAAAATTGATTGCACAGGTACATAAACCGTACCTCCCAACTGTCCCGTTTTTTGTGGGACAGTTCAGCCCACAGTCCCAGATTGTTACTGAAATGTCCCAACTTTCTCTTTGATCTCCTGCACTGAACAGCCAGAAAAAGATAGTGTTTCTAAAACTTAATTGACTTTTAGTAGAGAGCCCAGAATACATGGCAAGTACCAGGCCCGGATTTGTGGAAAGGCCATCAAGGCCCGGGCCCAGGGTGGCACGATTTTAGGGGGCTGGGGATGAGCTGGAGATACAATCCTTTTTTTGAATTTCCAGCGCACCAATACCTATTAAGATTAAGATTAAAATTTGCTCCGTCTTTTTGTCCCTCTTTCTATTTTCAGAATGTTGGGAGGTATACATAAACAAGGAAAGCCTTGGAAGTGTGTACGTATGCAATTACCTATGCAAATGAGCCATGTATCCAGGTATGGAAAATGTTACCCAGAATGCTCAGGACCTGGAGTTTTCCAGATAAGGGATCTCAAAGTCTACTAATTTAAATATGAAACTAACCTCAATAGGATTGTTTTGCCTCCAATAAGGATAAATTGTGTCTTAGTTGGGATGAAGTACAAGGACCTGTATTATTATAACATAGAAAAAATGAAATTCTTTTTTAACATTTGAGCTGATTTTTATTGAGTCTGTGGGGCAAATTCACTAAGCGCCGAAGTGCCGAACGCTAGCGTTAATTCGCTAGCGTTAATTCGCTAGCGTTAATTCGCTAGCGTTAATTCGCTAGCGTTAATTCGCTAGCGTTTGGCATTTTCGTTACTGCGCAAATTCACTAACGCACGCTGGCGTAGTTTCGCTAGTGTTACTTCGCACCCTTACGCCTGACGAATTTTCGCTAGCGAAGTAACTACGCAAATTCACTAACGCGCGCAGTGTAGTGAACGCTACCTTTTACGCTAGACTTCCTTCGCCACCTCAGACCTGGCGAAGCGCAATAGAGTAGATAGGGATTGCTTCAAAAAAAGTCAAAATTTTTTCTAAGTCCCAAAAAACGCTGGCGTGTTTTCTACATGATGGGTGATAGGCTGAAAAAGATCGAAAAAATTTTTGGGGCTCCCCTCCTTCCCCCCTACATTTCCTGACTCATGGCAACTTACCTAGACAGTGGGCACATGTGTAGGGCAAAATAAAATTTTGATTTGCTGAATTGAAGGTTTCCCAGGCATTTGTAGTGCTGATACGTATTCCTCCATTGAAATTTGAATTTGGCGCGCTATGCAAATTAGCCTTCGCTAGCGTAACTTCACTTTACATAGCGAATCAACGCTAGCGCAACTTCGCAAACTTACGCTACCCCTGTGCGCAACTTTGGTTTTTAGTGAATTTGCGGAGCGCTGGTGAAAATTCGCCTGGCGAAGTGCGGCGAAGTTGCGCCTGGCGCAACTTCGATTCTTAGTGAATTTGCCCCATATGGGAGAAAGCTTTTCCATAATTTGGAGCTTTCTGGATAACAGATTTTCAGATGATATTCTGATGACATTATCCTTTTGTTGCTTTTATTATTTAATGCAAGAACCAATGTACTTAAGTAATGAATCTGTTTTGCATTTATACAATTGTGCAGAACTTCTGTACTTTCAATACTTTGCTACTCAAAGGAACCAGAAACTCAGAAAAATGGATTAATTAATTTGTGCTGCTGAAATTGCATGCATTACATTCCTATGAAGTACTCAGAAAAACATTATCCTTGAATACGAAGCCCTTGATTTGCTTATCATCACCCAACTACTGATTTATTCTCAGGCCCCTATGTGTTCATTGGTGCTTTAGACAATGCATATTCATTGCTTAGACAAGTACGAATGAAAAAAAGACATTTTGAATAAAAATATTATGCTTTCCAGAGATTTTGAAATGGCAGACTAAGCATACATTATGTGTGAATGCATTTAGGGCATTTACACTTTATAGATTGTTTTGCAAACAACATAACTAAAAAATAAATGTATAAATTCACCCACCAAATGATAAGTAAGACATGAAGTGCTCGTGGCTTTCTTTAGTGCCCAGAACCATATTGCTACTTTCCCCAGATATTCATGTTTTGCCACATTATACATTTTTTATTCTCACAATTGTGTTCATTGCAAATAAACAAATAATACATGGAGCACAAACCACTGTAATACACAGAGCTTTAAACTATTGTAGATAAAGAACTTTCAACGCCAAAAAGCTTCACACACAATTTCAGGGTAAGCGCTTTGTAGTACAAATAAGTAACAACTTAGAGAGGTCCCATCAAGAAAAGGGTCTCACAGCGCTGGTTTGGGGGGCAGTAGAAGGGGATTATGCCATCAGTAGCACTTAATATCAGTGCTGCTTAAAAGATGGGCTTTAATTTACTGTTGCATTAAAAATTAATGGAGGTCTCCATATCTCCTGGTAGGTTATAGCATTTGTGATATTAAGAACGGGAATGAGAAGGGGAGTTTGGCCGATTTCAAAAATTGCAGAAAGTTAAAAGCAAGAAAGAGTTCTAGCATTTAGGGCCCACCTTCCAGTGTCCACACTCCCCCTCCCCCAACCCGAACCTTTTACCTTCCTCCTACTTAACTGCAGCCTGTAGTCAGGGGGTGGCCCCATGAGGCCAGGGCCCACCTGGGTTTTTCCCGGTGTCCCGCTGAGCCTGACTGACACTGTTAAAAATAGTTAATTTGCAACACAGAGGTAGGAAGAAATCACAATATGGCTTATATTCCTAAATTAAAATATTTGCTGATCATTTCAAAGATGTTTGAATCACCTGAATGTTCTTTTTAGACCTCATTCATCACAGCTAAGCTCAAGAAAGCCCTTCTGAATAAAACTGCTCTCACTGCAACTTTACTCACAGATATTCTAGCGTTTCAAGCATATTTAACATTAAGTCCATTCAGTCACCTTAGAACAGGGGTTTTGTTTGACCCATTGGGAGCCGCTTTAATAATAAGATTCTCATATATTATTTTGACTCTATTTCATTGTTTACAGTTGGAGGAATGGAATCTGTAATGTGGAATGCTTGGGAATTGAGGTTTTCTAGATAAGCGTTTTCTATCTATAATTTGGATCACCATACCTTAAGGCTAATTAAAAACATTTAAACATTAAAACCCCAACAGGATTGTTTTGTCACCAACATATATTGTATGCTAGCTTGATTACAAAATATGTTCTATTACTACAAAAAAAAAAGGAAATAATTCCGACTTTCCTTGTTACAAGTATTGTGATTTTAAATAGCAGCAGGGGTTGTGTATACCTTTGCTCACAAAATAAACAGAAAAAGTATTTAATTACAGTTTATTTTCCTACCTCCAGGGAGGCAGAATGATACACCTCAGCACTGACTGGCTCTTCACTTTACATCAACAATCCATTTCCCAGCAAGACAAAGAAACATATTTCCAGTAGGAAACAGTAGCCGAACTGGATGAAAGTTACACTTTTAGTATAGTCAGCATTCCGATACATTTTGCAATTAATCTTTTTTAAGGGTTCCTTTTGAATAGTATACATATTTTGTTCTGCAGCTCTGAGGCTTGGAATTTTAAATACGAACTGGTTCCTAGGAATTCATTAACCTAGTAAACAGACAGAAGTCAAAGTGGAAACGAATACAGGACAGCATGAAAAAAAACCCAAGAAATAGAAAATAAGATTAATAATGATCAACCAACAAGGGCACTATTACCAGTTACTGCATTCCTAGGAACATCCATACCATTCCATCTGACTGCAAGAGTTGGATGAAAATGAAGTCTAAACTAACCATTTGTATTATAGATAATAGATTCACATGACATTGTATCTAAATCCATCTCCATGCAACCAGCTGTTATACAGTGGCAACAGCGGCATGTTTGGAAATTAGATTATGACTATAACTATGGGCCCCTTGGTTTTGGATCAACCCCACTACTTGTCTCCCTTATAACTTTTCCCCATATTCCTTAACCATGCTTCAAGAACCCTAAAGTATCCCAAGTATCCCAAAACCCAGTACCGATGCTAAGGTCTTGGTCACAGCTCACGCTTCTGCCTAAAACAGCCACTGTTCATGTCAGTAGGAGCCCTGTGCTACTCGGATACCGCCAGGACTTAAAGTGAGAGGACCAAGGTGAAGGTCCTGGGCAGGCAAGGCAACCAGAGCATGTGACTGGGGGAACAGAGAAATGTGAGAGTGTAGTTGTGGAACAGGCTTTGCCAAAACCAGACAGTTATCACAGTACAGGAACAGGAACCAGGAGCATAGACAAGAGAAACAGGCCAAGGTCAAAACCAATTGGTCAACACAGAAACCAAACCGTAATCGCAATACAAAGTCAGGATCCAGAACAGGCAAAGGTTGGTACAGGAAGTGAACTAGGAGAAGTCAGGGACAGGCAAGGGTCAAAGAACAGATATCCAACCAAAAGAAAAAAAAAGAGAAAAAAATGGCAGGCACAAACAGGCCTGTAAAAGAACTGAGAATTTTATTTAGGCCACAAAAATAGAAAACTACTTAGCCTTACGCGTTTCGAGACATGTTTGGAATCGTAGGCTGTAGAAAGACACATATAGGTATACCAAATATATACCCTGAACCCACCAATCACCACAGTATATTAATTAACCAATATTAAAAAAGGGTGAAGGGCTTTAAAAACAATATGCAAATAAGAGACATCCAAAGGCAAATAATCAGACTTGAAGAACACCCAGGAAATAGACCTATGTTGGGCCATGGGAATTAGTTTGTGGCGCTTTAAACATTTAAATTTCTGCCAGCGTGATGACATCACGCAGTGAGCCAAATATAAAAGGATGTGCACCAAGAACAAGAAGACACGGATGGCTACAGGCTACAGGCATTCCTGCCACCTACTGGACCACCAATATACTTAAACCCCCATGTTAGGATTTCAATATGGTCCCATCACCTGAAAGTCAATGGAAAGCATTTTTACCTTTAAAAATTGGAACTTAGTTTTAATGTAGACAGATGCATTTATTAGAAAGTTATATGCGTATACATTCTTTCACAGAGATGTGGTTTTATTATTAGAGCAAATAAACTGACGTGCTACAAATTCTCATGCAATCAGACACATGCTGAGGGCTGTACTAGGTCAAGCTTTGGCCAGATCTGTTTATTCAACAGAATGAACAACTTACAGCATAAGACTTTGAGATTTTTAAATCGGCTACAATTCAACCAGCCTACTATCTGCAAACACAAATAGTATAATGTAAAAAATAGCTAACTCTGAGCCATCCTCATCTCATAGGACTTTCACATAAAGTTTGCACTACCCAGGTCACAACTACCAATGTGTCATGTAATACAAACACACTCTCACCTTCCTCAACTTACAAGTTATATATGGCAGGCACGGCTCACATAAAAGCAAATAGAAAATGACAAGGCTTCCAGCCTCTCCAGCATTAACAAGGGCTTTATATCCTGCCAAGCTATTCAGAGACACTCATACTACCATCAGATACCCAACTGTGGCCTCAGCATGTTGTCTTCATCTTATGAAAGAGCTTCTGGTTCAGTCATGTCATTGATTAAAAAAACAAGGGAACAGTCTTAAAAGGTAAAAAAACATAAAAGAAGTTCCCTGCATAAATAACACATAACTAACAAAAGATTGTGTTTTTTCAGGTCATTCCACTAAGGTTATAGTTGTTGCTGTAGCAACTGCTAAATAGATGGTGAATATTTAATTTACAAAGGCATAAGGTCACACATGTTATTACATTGGTAGATGTTACGGATCATCAAAGACTAGATAGGTGGCACTGACTTTAAGGTGCTCTCCATAAACACAACATGCCTAGTGCATTGACCTAAAGTCCCTTTTGCGTCACCAAAAGTAGCAAAGCAATCTCGAATTTATACCCTGTGCTAACTGGCATTGCAGTTCTAATCTATTGAGAAGAAGAATGTCCATGGATTACTGTCAGTTACATGTTATTATAAATACATCAATGGCCCGAATTAAATCAACTAGTACTAAAATAACAAAAATTATTGAGCAATGGTAAATAAGATATACTTGGCTATAATCGACGGTGCCACTACTTGAATTACCATAATGTGAAACAAGAAACACAATAGGACTTCATCCCCAGAAAGCCAGATAATGAGATACTTAATCGATGATATTGAATATAGTTAAGGGTAAGGGCACACGCTAAGATTCGGGGAGATTTAGTTGCCCGGAGACAAATCGCCTCATTTTTGGGAGACTAATCTTCCTGAAAAGCCTTTCCGCCAGCTAGAATCTAAATCGCTGGTGCGATGGCACTTGGAGCGCTTCATTTTCCGAAGTCGTCTGAAGTTTCCTCACGAGGCAACTTCATTTTCTGATTGTGATGCAACTTTGAGAGACTTCGGAAAACGAAGCGCCCTGGCCAGCGATTTAGATTCTAGCCAGTGGGAAGGCTTTTCAGGGAGATTAGTCGCCCATAGAAGAGGCGATTTGTCCCCGGGCGACTAAATTTCCCAGAATCTTAGTGTGCCCTTACCATACAATGGCAATGTTTGTTAGTCAACCTTGCCAACACAAACACATTAAAACCCCAAAGACTTCTCTAAGAGAAGGGCCACTCCCTACCTGTGGCACAATCAATTGTATTACAAAGTAATAATATTATCACGATACTGTGAATAATAACTGCTGTTAATATTGAACTAAAAGTCTATCAAGAATGAATACAACGTCCACAAAGTATTGTCACTCCTACTTGTAAGCTTGATATATGTATGTTGAAAAGATTTCAAAGAGAGATACATAAAGCACTGCGTATCTTGACAGCGCTATATAAATAAATGATGATGATGATACATCAGCTACTGACTAATTATGTTTGCACCATTGTCATTAAGATTGATTCCTCAAAGGTGAGTGTTCAATATAAGTCACAAATAATGTCTTGTATTCCAGAATTGGTCTTCTGTTTGTAAAACAGCTCCCATTGTGGTGCTTATATTGATATCAAAAATGCTTCAGTATAAGATCAGTATAAGATTAATCCGTATTAGAGGCAGAAAAATACTATTGGTTTTAATGACTTGAGATATGGAGATCCAAATTATGGGAAGACCCCTTATCCGGAATCCATGGATAACAGTTCCCAGACCTGTATATGGTGTACATTTTTTTGTGCGGTGTGTGACACAACCAACTCAGGATCCCTGTGCTGCAAAAATAATTATAGCCACCTCATAATCAGTGCACTGTTAAAGTGATGAAGACCAAGGTAGACCAATGCAACAATTAAAGCAGTTAAAAGAATTTAATTAGCAATGACAAACGAAATAAAAGAAAGCAGATTTTTTTACACAAAATTACACCGCAAATAGTGGCAAGGTCACATAGTTAAATTCAATTTATTTGTGCATCTGTCAAGTGAGACCAGCAGCAGCTGGGCCTAAATGTAGAACTCTATACGGCTTTTATCTCACAGCAAACAAGCTGGGTTTGCCACATTGTTCCCTAGCATCCCAGTGTGCAGATGACCATTGTATCCTGGAGGACGAGGCTAATTAAAGACTCTTGTGAAAAATGCATGGAAACCCGCAGCTTTTTCTTGAAGCAAACAAATGGCAGAACAGCTCATAAGCCATTCAAACTGACATTTTACAGTCATTATATCAGATAACACTATTTCTACTACTGCATCCTTTAAAGGCTAAAAAATTCAAAAGGAATGAAAAAAATCATGCCTGCTGTTAGTTTTTCCACATATTCAGAGTTTGTTTCCTTAAAATTAACGGCGTTGGTAAGTAATGCTATAGCTTTTAATTTCTAAAAAGTTGGGTTGTCAAAACACATCTCCAAACACCCCTAAGCATTTGTGCTTTATGGGACAAATGTTTGAAAAAGGGTAACATTTCATACTATTTCACTTTTTTTTAAATATAGCATTTCATGGCTATGGTTTGTACAGTACATAATTTGAACTCATCTGTGTGTGAGAGTTAAGGGAGCCTATGGTGATTCAGGGAGATGGGAGCAGCTGGTAGGAGTAAACATATGATCTTTCCTGAGTTTATAAGTTTCCCAAAGCCTCTTGGTTGACCAGTGATCCCATACGCACAGAGATTGGGGTAACCAGATTTTTGGTTGTTTGTATTACATATTCAATCCAACCAAAGGCCGGTGGGTACCCATTTTATAGCACTAAATGGCTGAGATGGTCACAAAGCAGTCTTCCAAGAACAAGTGTCCAAGGCCCTCATGTAGAATGGCATTAGTAGGTAGGAAGAGAAAAGCTGAATAACATCCCTAAATATGTACATTTTACTGTGCAGGTAGCACAGATATGCCTACTGTAGAATAGCATGTATCTTATTACAAGTGTAGTTGGCTGACACGAATTTATTTTAGTGTTGCCAAAATTGCAACTTTTCCAAGTTTTTTTTTAAAAGATAATCTGCCCTTCCCACAGATCACTTCGGGAAGGCCTTGGACACTTGCTCTTGGAAAACAGCTCTGTGACGATCTCAGCCATTTAATTCTAGAGTGGAAACCTACCTTGTTTAGGGCCTTTTACCATTATTCCTAGCTGCTATGTATGGTGCCCTTAAAGCTTTATGTGTTGTTTTCTTTTAACTGTACACTCCATGTTTATTATCTGCCTCCATTCCTAACTGTCCTGAGGTTTAGATTATATGAGGATTGACCTTTAAAGGAGTGATATTTAGGATAAATTTTACCGTTCTCCCCTGAGCACCTTACCAATCTTCTTCTTCATAGGTTTCGATCATGTGTTATTTTGAACCACAGCAACCTTATTCTTTCTTTTTCTTCCATTTTTATGTTTAGATACCAAACACGCAAAAATACATCTCCCTGATTTTGAATGAAATTGCTTTTAAATTATGAATCAGGAATCATTTAAAACAGGAAGAACAGATGGTTCAAGAGCGGGTGCTGTGAAAATCATGTGCCATTTCTTTGCAGGATGAAATCAAGACTTTGTGCAGCATCAGCTTCAAAATCTGCTCACTGTGTACTTCATTTACCTTTAAAATATGCACAATGGGGGATCATGGTGTGTTAAATGTTTTTGATAACATAACTATAGATTTGCTTCTTTAATATTGTATGTCAATAACAGCTGGTTATGGAGAAGATGCAATTGTTTTTTATGTTTTGCTAAAGCCTATAACCAATGCTCCACTTCATGGTGGTGCAGATAAGGTTCCCATGGTGCAATAGCTTCAGTTTTATGCAGAGCATCAGTTAAATTCACATGGTGCAGCAGTTAAATTCACATGGTGCAGCAATTCCTGTAGTGGAGCATCTATCTGCAGTGGAAGTGAAGAACAGGAGCTAAATAACAGGGAAAGCAACAGAGGAACCACTGGATACCTTATTAATGAGCAATATAACACATATTTGGTAAAGAGCTTTCAGTTACTCCAGCCGAGTAACAATATAAATTAATAAATATACTGTATGTTAAATATGGTGAAAAACTGATAAAAGGGGAATCTGCATTGAAGAAGCTGCTTAGTAAGTCCAATGTGCTTTGGATGTACCACTACAAGATAGCAGGTGAAAAGGGAAATAATAGATAAAAGCAATAAAAATTATGGAAGAAAGGTATCTGTATGCCACAGATGTTCTGCAGACATTGTGGCTGCTAGGTGGCCTTTAATTGTAGGTGGTGTAGTTGCACTGACCAATGAATGATAGCAAGGTGATAACTGTTAGCAACACAAAATGAAATAGTATAGTCACTGCAAATTCAAAGCGGATCATGTTCCCAGAGCCTTACACTGGCTGACTTATTTCATTGGGACCCACAAAATCATTTTGCTATGTAGCCCAATAACTTAGAGCAAGGGTCCCCAACCTTTTTTACCCATGAGCCATACTCAAAAGTAAAAAGAGTTGGGGAGCAACGCAAGCATGAAAAAAGTTCCCGGAGGTGCCAAATAAGGGCTGTGACTGGCTTTTTGGTAGCCCCTGTGTGGACTGACAGCCTACAATAGGCTCTACTTGATAGTACAACTAGTTTTTATGCAACCAAAATTTGCCTTCAAGCCAAGAATTAAAAAATAAGCCCCTGCTTTGAGGCCACTGAGAGCAACATCTAAGGGGACAGTGACTTAGAGGTACAGCCTCACCCTGAAACACAGTTCATGTGATAGGAAAATAAATTCAGACACCTCTCTTTTGCAGCCACTGCTCATATTCCTCGAGTTGTTTCTACATAGAGCAGTAAAAATAGATCTTTTTAATTCAGCTCTTTTCAAAACATTTCCTATTAGACATTTTCAAATCACATACATTCGGAAACTTTTATTACAACAATTTGCGTTTGAATGAAAATGTTTGATTGCTTTTACGTTGGCAAGTCATTTTTGTCAACATCCAATTAGTGACAATGACAAAACTGCAAAAATTGCAGATTGAATCACCGCTATTTGACAGTGCTGCTTATTAAAGGGAAAATCAACCCAAAAAAAGTTTTTTGTCAAATAAAAGGAAATATATTTCTAAGCAACTTTGCAATATATTTTTGCATTCCTTACACATTTCTATGAGTTTTAAGTTATTTGTATATGTCACTAATCTAATTGGTGATACAATGTAAGACAAGACAAACAGAAGTTAAGCAAATGCTGCTTTTCAACAGCAATGGTTTTTACACATAACTTTAAAAGCAATGAAAATGTTTAATACACGTTTATCAGAAAGTTGCTTTGAATTCTGTCTTCTTTCATTAGGGAAATTCTTATTTCTGGGTTAACTTGCCCTTTAAGCATTCATGTAAGGGGGCAAACCTTCTCTAATTCTGGATGGAGATTAAATAATCAAAGCTGTAAAAAGTACAGACTTGCCTCTTTGATTGTAACTGATACAAGCCCCTGACCCCCACTGCTCTTCACTTATTCTAAATCAAGTCTAAACTTTTACTTGTCACACACATTAAGAGGAGATAATGTTTGTGAATGGAGTAATATGGAGCAATCTATCCAACCAGTTGCACAAAGCATTATACTGAGCTGGTACAAATCTTGTATTGGATCTTGAACAACAGATGTACAAGTAAATTAATTACCTGCCCCTCTATCATCATGGATGACCTCTATTCTCCCTACTATTCATGGAAGCAATTGAATCTTTTGCTTATGCTGTAAAGGCAAAGCCTGCAATTAAAAGATTCAGGCTCTAGAGAATGGAGGAGAAATTCAGCTATGTGCTAATGATATACTACTGGATCAAGGGAACAGTCACTGTCAGTTGCTGAAACACATGAAGCATTTAGACAGTGGTCAAAAAGTTTGTTAGCTTTTTTTTCTCTGCAGGCCCATGATACTGAATATTGATGAGTATGCTGTAACTGAAAATACAATTCAGGCATCTGAGATCATATTTAAATAATGTTGGTGTTGCACTCTATCATAACTCTATTTTATAAAAATAAAACAGGAAAGATTTTGTGTGTGTTAGCACATATCTGTTGTATGTAAACGGAGCCAAAGTTACAAAAATGTCATAATTAAAGAAGGATAAAGGTGTTTTTGGGGGCAATATAGATAAGAATAAAAGGGTCATGTATTACAACAGAGCCCATGAGTTTCTTCCTATGCAACTTGCTGCCGGTAAATAGACATGGTGTCATGGCGTCCATCATGTATTCAGCTGCAACTATCACAAGAGCCTAAGGGCAAGGCCAGACCTGGCGTTTTTGCAGCGTTTTTAAAAAAGAACAGCCAGGCGTAAATACGCATAAACTGCACTACCACTGAAACTAATGGAAAACGCACTATGGCAATTCACACAGGGCGCTTGCAAGCTGAAATCCGCCACAGGACGCCAGTATTGGCGGTTTTTAGCAGAAACGCCAATATGTCAAGAAACTACCAAATCAATAGACTCTATGGGATCTGCACGTTTGAAACCACACTTTGCGTAAATACACAGCGTATTTTAAATATGGCGTCCAAATTCTCAATGAGAACAATGAAAACAATGAGAAGTGCATGTTGGGAAAAGAATCCTACGTGCTGAAAAACACATGTTGACGGTCGCATGTGGTTTCAGTGGCGTATTTACGCCTGGCTGTTCTTTTTTAGAAACGCAATGTAAAAATGCCGCAAAAACGCCACGTCTGACCTTGCCCTAAGATATACATTTCTTTGGTATCTTTATGTTTTGCTTTAATTGGGAAACAAAAATCACTAAAATATTATTGATGTTTACAAGGTAAGGTACAATTAGACAGCCTGCCTGGTTATGCGAAAAAAACGGGTATAATTTATCACGCATTTAAAGGTTAGATGCACAAAATCCCGGATTTAGTTAAATTCCAGCACATTGCAAGAATTGGATTTGGTAGAATCCTTAGTGTTTAGGTTGAACTGCATCAGAACACTTCTGGAGCAAAGTTTTCCCAGGTCTAGTAACCCACAGCAGATCCCTGATCTCAAACAGCAGACCAATAAATACTGTCAATTGGTTGCTATGGGTTACTAGACCTTGTGTAAACTTTGTACCTTACTCATGTGAATTGTACAACTGAAAAAAGCTGTTTTTTTGTTTTCAGTTGACTGCAATGCAATTAAGGGTTCTGATTCTGTTACATATTCAGCTGAATCTTTTGTGCAGGATTTTCTACATTCAAATCCAAAAATGAAGTCACTACATACCTAATTAATCATACTTGTGAATCATGTTTATGAAAATCTGCCCACCCCTTACAATTTTTGCCCATTCTTGACACACATACCAAGTTTTGGAAAATGGTTACAGAGCCAACCTTTAATAGCATTAATTAAATGTCCTATATAATGTAAAAAAAAATCAATATATTCATATTACATTTTGTATGTTATTGAATCTATATCTGCTAATAGATTAGGCAATTGTAAGGCACCATTGGATGCAGCAACGTCTTTGCCTGTGCGCAGGCGCAGGGGTGTGCAGACTTCTGTGCCCTCCTTGTCTGAAGGACACAAAGAAATAATCATCATCTGTTTGACATACCGAAGATGATACCTCAAACAACCTCATTACCAGACAGATTGTCTTTTCTCCAGTGATGCTTATTTGATCATGAATTTAGCTGATTGGCATTGCAAGATAAAATTACAACAGAATCCTGGAAATGCTTCCACTTACTCAGGCATTAATAGAAAGTGATTTGGTCACATAAATTCAATACAGTCACCTTCCTGTAGCCAAATACAATAGAATATCTTATACTTGGCTTTGATTAATCTAGAAATAATATTCAGATGTCATTTTAATGTTTGAGTAGTAAAAAGCGAAACTCTGATTCTTCCATTTAAAAAAAAAACCCTCTCAATCTATCCCACTTTTTTTCTGAAACATAAAATATTTTTTTTTGTAATTCAAAATTTTTTTCTGCAAAATTTTTTTTTTTGAAAAAAGTGTTCCCTCCCAAGCACCAACTTCTCATTGACAGCTATTATAAGAAAATTACTAGAATGATTAAAATTATTTTCAACTGCTCATTTACATTTAGAAGCAAAACATTTTTAAAAATAGAGGTAAACACTCACTTTTGAAAAAAAATAGTATGGATAAAATGCCAAATTCTATCTGTTACGCAGGTCCACTTTTACCTTTTGTATCAGTAATTCATTGTATATTTGTAGATAATTGCACATTGCTGCAGAATATGTTGGCATTATAAACAAATACAGGTATGGGATCTGCTATCTGGAAAAGTTCCGAATTACGGGATGGCCGTCTCCCATTTCCTTTTTCTCTATAATAATAAAACAGTACCTTGTACTTGATCCCAACTAAGATATAATTAATCCTTATTGGAAGCAAAACCAGCCTATTGGGTTTATTTAATGTTTAAAAGATTTTCTAGCAGACTTAAGGTCCAAATTACAGAAACATCCATTATCCAGAAAACCCCAGGTCCCAAGCATTCTGGATAACAGGCCACATACCTGTATATATATATGTGTGTGGTGTTATTATTATTATTATTATTATTATTCATAATAATAATAATAATAACAAAGGGAAAAATATTAGTTTTTACTCACACTGAATGCTAGTAAATCTAAGAATGTTGAATAATCTCAGTTTCTAAAAAAAAAGCCTCCCATTGACTTCAATTGACACCACTACTACAGAGTATAAAAACATAGTAATGAAAACAATGGGGCACATTTACTATGGCTCGAATATCGAGGGTTAATTTAGTTCGAATCATTTGATTCAAAGTCGTACTCGAAGGTCGAAGTAGCCAATTCGATGGTCGAAGTAGCCAATTCGATGGTCGAAGTAGCCAAAAAAATACTTCGAAATTCAAAGTATTTTTCCTTCTAATCCTTCACTCAAACTAAGTAAATGTGCCCCTAAGTGAAAATAAAAAGAGTACTACTAAAGGTTAAATAGTATAAGTTTGGACATTCTGTTTAGTCAGGTTATTTAATATCGTGCCCATCATTTTTGACAGGCTTTGTGTGTTGATTATGTTGAAAATAGAGTGTTTTATGGGGGGCGAGAACCAAAGGATGAATGCCCTGGGCAGTACCTGCAGGTGATAGTAAGTAAACTGCCCCCTTACTTATTTCCATCCACTCCAGGATGTTCATCAGATGCCCATACTCGGTGGCACTTTCAAATAGCTTATACTCCCTAACATTTTACAAATGATTGTGATTGCTACTACAGCTCTGATCAGAGCACTGAAAAAAACGAGTAGCCGTTAGTATATCCTAGTAAAGCTTTTATGCTGTAAAGGCTTTAGTAATATATAAAAAACACTTATATTTCCCTGCTGCCATCTCGTTTTAAGAAGACTTTTTAATAAAGTGCTATTATAAGATGTGTAAGTTGTAAATGTCTCGGCTCTATTTACTAGTGTGAATAGACAGTCCTGGCATCTCTGTCAACGGCTCTATCTGTTCCATGAGTCATAAACTACGATCTAAGCACAGCCCGGCTCATTCATACAAGTACAGTAACATAGTGAGCTAAACTGATCACTGTCAGACACTTCTATCTACTGTACAACACAATTATTTTATGTTTTTGTATCCTGCTCTCCATCAGAAGGGGATTCATTTAAAAACACACTGCTGTGCCAAATGCCATCAAGTTTGTAGAAAGTGCCACATCAATATGAAATCTGTATGTTACTATAAGGTGATGTTCTGTAATGTATAATGTTACATTGCTTCTTATGGGACAGACTACATGTGCCTTTTTTTCTGCTGTTAAATGTTCTACTTTTGTGACAATCACGTTTTTAGGTGGGATCAGTAACCCCAATTGATAGAAAAGAAAACAACCAATTAAACAACTATAAAAGAAGGGAAAAATTAAGGCCAATTAAAAAGATGCTGTGAATTAGCCATTATATAACCTACTGGAAGGTGAGCTTGGGGCTAGTGCTGGAGCTGGGTCAAGTCCTCCTGTGAAGCTATACAGTTGATGTGTTCACCGCTGCATCAGGAGACACCAAGAGGTGAAAACATCAAGGGGGTTATTTATTAAAACTCAACTTTTTCTCACTTTATTTTAAAAAAAAGTGAACAAATTTCCAAACCTGAATGACCTTGATTTACCAATAATTATTCTCTATAAAGTTTTGGTGCGACAAAAAGTAGCAACGAAATTGAGTGTGAATTCTAATTGTGCAACATATTGAAATTGTCTCTCCGAAAACTCACATTTATCGAGTTGACGTCAGTGTCGGACTGGGATGCCAGGGGCCCACCAGAAAACCTTAGACCGTGGGCCCACTTTCCAAACTATTATTCCTCCTCTCCTCTCTCAACCTCTTTATTCTCCTAGTGTTTTATCTCTACATACTATACTCTAGTCTTCCATTACTAAGCCTCTTTTTCCCATAAAGAAATAGGGAATGACCATGAAATAGGCCAAATGGTTAGAAGCAAGAGGCCCATTGACATCTGGGACCACCGTGAGTTTTCCTGGTATCCCCGTGGGCCAGTCCGACACTTAATGACGTCTGAAAAACTCAAATTTATCAGATTATCAAAAGAAAAACAGTGCAAACAGCCGAAACTATTGAGAATTGATAAATAGATCCCCAAGTGTATAGCTTCACAGGAGGACTTGACCCAGTGTCAGCATAGGAGCCCCAAACTAAGGAATTGGTGAGACCAATCCACAATTTAGGGGGAAAGTGCATTGATTTTGAGGGGGCAGAGGGGCACATCCCATAAAACACCTTGCTCAATAGGCTCTGGAAACCTCTTAATAAACAATTCTTATTATATTATTATATTATTAATCTTAAGGACTCGGATGAATTTGATTTTTTGTATATTAATATACCTCCATTATTGGCCTATCAACAGCAAATAACATGTTTTATTACCTCACACACAAACGGATTTTTTTTTTTAAGAACTTTTTTAAAAGGGATCTGTATGAACTGAAGCTGCCATCTCTGCATCTTAATTGATTGATGCTCCTCCCTATTAATTTTATATTTGTAGTATACTGGCCAGCCAGTTAATTACTATTTTATTATGATAAATATGAAGTAGCGGTCAGATTTTTTCCTCACTTTATTTATTAATTCTCAGAATTTTTGTTATCCCTCAAAAGGCTAGTGGAGGAAAAAGTCTGACTTTCTTTCTCTTATTGGGCCACCACTCATATACATACAAGTTAGCAAACAAGTCAGTATGGCAGAGGTTACTTGATCATCTCAATTAATCTAGTCAACATAAAGTATAATGGAAACGAGCCTGTAGAATTATCATTGAAAGAAAGAGAACTAAAACTAAAAGAGAAATGGCTGTAGAGAAGTGCAAGCATCCCAAGGAAAGGAGTGGGAGGAAGAAACACTGCCAGTTCAAGAGCCATCAGTCACTTTGTTCTTTGATCTTTTAGTGACTTTAAGACAAAGTGCATCCTCGCCCACATGAAAACATTTTAATATATGAAGTGCATAAATGTTGCCAACACTGAAACACTGCTATCCAGTTAATACAATACTCCCTGGTGTAAATGTATTATACATACACAACATAACAGTTCAGTTAGTGACATTTAAGCTCCTGCTGTTTTACATCAGCTGTCGTAGCTCGTCCTTTAACAGCAATATGTTTGCATCAAGCCCTAGAATGTTCTGAAAGTCTGTTACAAACATCATCTTAGTTAAAATATTTAAAAAAAAGGAATGGTGTGGGAGCATTCCAAGGCTAAGTAAAAATGCGTTAGGTACAATGGAAGTCCTACTGATTTGGTCAATTGATCAATGCACATTCCCTGGTCCCCTGTCTCATAAGTAATTCAGTATATATATGCAAGTGTATGAATTTACAAAAACAGGGGTTTTTAGTTACAATATTAGGATCATAAAATTGGTAAGCCACCATACCAAGTCAAGGTAAACCTCACATGGCAGTCCCTCACTATTTACCTCCGGTCATTGTGTAAAAAGGCTTGTGCCAATTGCATAGTAGCATTTCTTGGGATAAGTGTCTCCTGACCTTGGCATTGGCTTCAGCTAATTCCTCCCCCACCTTAAGTATAGAGGCTTTTATGAGAGAGGGAGATAACCCAAACCAACACCCAGGCATAGAACCACATTTATTTAAAAGGCAGTTGTGGGGGTGCTACAAACCACATGGAAGCTTAGCCTGCAGCTTGGCCAAATCAGTTGCACTTCCATTGTATCTAAACACATTTAAGTTTTCCCACAACCTTCCTTTTGTATAATCTTAGTTAGCCAAGGTATCATCTGGAACTACAGTATTATTTTTCATTTCAGAATTGCTACCCTGTAACCTTTTGCTTGGATAACACAGTACTAAGCTTTAACAATTGCCTGGAAAACATGATATAAAGGGATCTATTCACTAAAGGTCAGTAAAACATGAGAAATTAATTTCACTTCCTATTTTTATTATAAGGTAAACCAAATATACCAATTTTTAGTGGGTTAATAAATCAACTATCCAAAAAAAAAGAGCTATCAGGCTGAAATGCCTGGCTGCTGTTTTTTGGTCTTCTATAGCAAGCATATGGTTTGTGCACAAACCCCAGTTTCTGCTTACCCCTATAATAACAACAGATGGAAGCAGCCACATTAACATTTTTAGACAAGTAAAAATAGAAATGCTCTGTTTTCCTACCAAAAATATTATTTGATGCCATTTCTATGCATAACAAGTAGCTATTTTCTAGCTCATGTGGGTTATGAGAGATAATATCTCAGATTATATTTGCATGATTTCACGTTTTGGCTTAATCATTCATTTAATGATAATGTTCAAAGTGCAAATCTGTCACAAATCATTGTTTTTTTTCTGATTTAACACATCATGAAATTTACTAATCTGGTATTGCCTCAAATCTTACTTGTAAATGATTTATTTTCCACATTTAGTAATGTATTCTGAAATTTAACTGAAGGGTAGCAGAAACATCCAAGGCACCCCCATACTATGAAAGAATCCAGACCCCTTAGCCAAGGGAATTTATATTTTGTGTGCCATAAATAGGGATGGGGACATTTTTCACCTTGTTTCACTGTGGAAACGACGCCCATAGACTTGTATGGCATCACGCGTCGAAAATAAAATTTTGACGCCCATAGACTTTAATGGGCGTCGCCGACATTTCGCCGGCAAAGAAATTTTGTTGAAACGAAACAGGTCAAATTCGCCCAAGCCTAGCCATAAATGGACTCAATGCTTTTTCAAGGTGACTTGTCTGCTCATATCATAGTTTACTTCTGCTCCAATTTCTACTGTTTCTTTAATTAAAATATAGTATCATCCTTCAAAGTTATTGATAGGCTATACAGTTGACAATAACTTATATTTGAAGCAAATATACCCAGAGCAGGTTGTCTGTCTTGCTAGTTGATCCAATTCACCAAAATGACAGCTGACATTTAGGGGGTCATTCAGTCCAATTTTTTCTGGTCCGAGTTTTAAATGGGAAAACAAAATTTTTTCAGAAAAAAATCAAATTTTTGGTGATTTATTAAACCCTGAGGCTGCTAAAAGTCAGAATAAAAAAGTACTCCATCTCAAACTTGCAAAAGCCACGTAGAAGTCAATGGCAGATGTCCCTTTTACATCTGGAAGACATCATGATCTGTGTTTGGTTTCCTACAATAATCCAAAAATCTGTGGAGTTATAGGGGCATTAAATCCGAAAAAGTTGTACGGATCGCATTTTTTCAAGATTTTATGAAGTATTTTCCTGCACCATATTTTTTTCGAGTTCATTTTTGTTAAATAGGGTAAAAAAGTGGATGGAAGTTTGGTCAAAGGGGTTTCAAGAAAATAATGAGAAATTTATGGATTTTAATAAATAACTCCCTTAGCCTCACTTCATAGTTTTCCCTCAAAATTTCATAAGACCATTGCCTTCTCCACTCCACTTGCCTCTGAAACATTAACAAACTGAACACGCAGGTCCTGCTCAATCCATATCAGTCCCTGAGGTGTCTATAGCCATGACAGTAAAATGATTGTACCATTATTATGCATTATGGGATGTTAATTGCTTAATTAACTCAGCAAACATACATAGCTGAAAGCACCTTCATTCAGTGTGTTGTATTATTATTTTCAGTGTTGTGTTTTCTTTCTTGTTGTAGGTGCATATACAAACGAGTTTAATTAAAATCTCTTTTTTTGCCAGTTGCTGCTAGCCCAAATCTCTTTGCTGAATAGCTAAGAGCTGGAAGAAATACCAGTTTTCAATGTGCTTTCAAAATAAGTTGACATTTTGCCAGTGTGATTAAGTAAAGGTTATCTTGTCATTACCGAGACCACATTTTTATTGTGCTGTTCTAGGATGAATACAATTGGCAGGCTAATAACAAATGGAAAATAAATGCATTTTATGTGTTTCCTAGTTCCTACTAAATAGTTTTCTAACTCATACCCTAATTGGTAGCTAGATGTGCATTGCTGATGCACATATAGTCTAATTATGACTGTCCAGTACAATTTATGTGTTCATTTAAATGCAGACAATATTTCTGTAAAAGACAGGGAAAAAAGCACTTTAAATATACTCTGCAGATTTAAAGGTATATTACAGCTGTGAGAAAAAGTTGAGAAAAAGTCGATGATTCGAATGATCGGATCTTTGCATCTATGGCCAGCTTACAGTCAGTGTGGGAAAACTATTCCTCAGCTTAGCAAAAGAATTACAACTGCTTCCCACTAGGAAACAAAGCTGAAGGATAATGCCACATCAGGAATCAGCCCCTATGTTTGAATCAGCATAAGCCTGCGATTGCACACAGAGCAGATTTCAGATTTTCATCAAAGTATGTGCGTAAGCATTTAGTCACTGACATTGCATGTGTATCAGACTGTTTAAATAATAATACAATGAATCTGGGCATGCTAAAAAAGGGCCCCTTGCAAAAAACATTTCGGAGGGGATAAACTTGCACCTACCCAGCCCTCCATCCACCTGCCTACTTCCTTATGTCAAAAAATAGTACAAGATAGCTCAAAAAATAGTACAAGATTATGTGCCAGACCACCACATTACTTGGCAAATTCTCCAACTATTATTCAGTATGTGGGGTCCTGATGGCTCTAAAATAACCACAAGCAATGACTAGTGATTTTATTCGGCAGGTGCGAATTCGTGCGATTCGCCGCTGACAAAACGGCCGCCAAAATTCACCATCAAAAAAACGGACGCCGGCGTCAAAAACGAGATGCCGGCACAGTTTTGCGAATTTTTCGCCGTTTCGCGAAAAACGGCCATAGCAGATTCGCCCCCATCACTAGCAATGACTAGTGATCTTCATTAGCAAGGGAGGGATGTAACTAGATGAACAGTAAGTGCAAGAAATACCTTGAATAAGTAAGTGCACAAATCACCTAGAATAAAATAATTTATCCTGAAGGACCTGATGAATGTGTATTGCCCATTAAGCTTTTGGACAAGCTGCACATGATCTACCACACAAAGTAACCAGCCTGTGTATGGTCTACTAATGAGAACTAGCCTCTTGCCTGCTATATACAGTAAATATACAGCAAGGACATGGCACAATAATCAAGGACTTAGATACACAACTGCACCTCCCAGAAAACGTGTTCCCTAATGAACTGCACTTGGTGCCAAAGAGTCCTGTTCCAATTTTAGCACATAGTTTAGGTATTTAGAGATGTTAGCATCTTGATCTAATACTGAGCTGTATGGGGAAAATTGTATATCAAAATTATATAATAATGTCTTAGCAGTCGGATTAGACACAGCAGTACAAATTTGTAGCCTTAATTGTTATAAAGAAGGCATGTGATTGTTGAGGAAACAGCGTGTACAGAATATGATCTGAAAAACTCATTTATTCTGGGGAACATGAGTGCTAATTAAGAGCAACTGGCATTGGGATATGGCAAGTCTCCCAATATATCCCTGTGCAGCCTTCAAACATGTAACTGTTTCCCTGGGGGAGGAAGAGATGATGTGCTGGTGCCTGCAATGTTGGCGCCACACTCACACCAGCTGGACACGTGCACCCATCCATCTTCAAACAGATACAGAAGCCTAAGAAACTGCTAGAAGCTAGAAAAGCAAATCACTGTACCCAGGATACATCTGAAACCTGCAGAGTGGGATTTGTTGAATTGGGACCCATTTAAAATAATGCCTTGGAATCAGCCCTGGGACATGTCTAAAAGGGATCATTATTACTGTTGTTTTTTTAATAGTTTATTATATTTTCCAACAGCATGGCACATGCAATGTAATAATAAGTGCAATTTAGCAATTATATCACCTCCAAATCAGAGTTTGACAAGTCTTAGATTATTATGCTACATTTTGTGGGCAGTGGTTGAAAAGTTAAGGTGGCCATATTATTTTGTTAACGAGGTTTTGTCCAGTACAGTGCTGGACCAAATTAGGCACATCATCCATTGGGGTTTATGGAGACACATTGAATGGGGGCCACATTAACATGACAATGCACCCCTCATCCAATGGAATTTTTAAACCTGATTGATTGGTAGTTGGCCAATTTTCATCCAGATATCAGTCAACGGGCCCTTAAGTAGGCCACATACACGGGCAGGATATAAAAAGTGAATCTAAAAAATAAATCCATCATAAAAAGCATCTATGAGAAGGAGTACAGGTTAGTTATAATTGTCTCTGTTTTCTGCAGTAACAGACAGCAGACAATGTTGTCAGAGGATCATGGGACTTGTAGTTTGACCATAGTTCAGTGTAGACAGCCCATATAGGTTGTAGTGGCTGCCATACCTTTTTTTTGTTTCTGATCTTATCTCCAATGTGAAACTTTAGCAGAGCATAATAGAACTGAAGCTAACAAATTTTATATGTTATGTCTGGATGATGGATTGGGCTTGCTTAACTGACAACAACATGACAAAGCTGAGCAGAGAGGCTTGAATAATAACATGAATCATTAAAATAATTAAAGCTGTTTGCCAAAGGTACTGCTATTGACATCACCACCCTGTCTGCAAGTGCTGATTCCCAAAACCATATACCCAAATATTATTAAACCTTTTTCTTACAGTCAGACGTGCTGTGCCAAGAAGTAATGGAAATGTGGGAAACAGTCATATGATGCATCATCTCAGAGCAATTTCCCAGTGTTTCTTGGTGATGTTCTATATAAAAAAACACATCCACTTGCACATATAATTACTTAGACAGGGGACCAGGGAATGTACATTGATTAATTAAGCCAAATCAGTAGCACTTCCATTGTACTAATAAAACATTTTAATTTAGCCTTAAGGTGGCCATAGACGTGCAGGTTTACATGCAATATCAGACGAAAGAACAGACGTCCCCATCTCCACATCTGCCACTAACCTTCAGTTTAAATATAGTAGTAAAAGAACAGATCAGACAATGTTCTGCCCTGACAGCAATTGTATGAAAGTTTATGTCCGACAAAAGCTCCAACTGAAAATGGTCAGATCGGCAATACATGCAGAGATATTATCAGCAGCCGACAGAAATTTTCTTACTTGTCTGAACGATCGATCAAATGAAAAATGTCGGGACACTCCACACATGGGGGTATATTTATCAAAGAGAGAAGTTAATAGTGAAGTTCCGCCACTAGAGTGAAATTCCGCCACTTCCCATTCATTTATATTGGGTTTTTAAAGGCGTATTTATAAATATGCCTTTCAAAATCCCATAGAAATGAATGGAGATCTGCGGAATTTCACTCTAGTGGCGGAACCACCATGGTCTGAACGAATCAAGGAATCGTACGATTATATCTGTACATCTATGACCAGCTTTAGGAGTGCTCCCACAACCCCCTTTTTGTATTTGGTGTTCTATACAGACAGATATACTGTAGATAACTAAAGGCTGAAAGTATAAGGCAATCCCTGTGACAGATCAACATACAACACACACACTAGGTTGTCAAGCAGTAATAGATATCAGATGAACTTCATTCAGAGTGTTTTTGCCCAATCATTTGCCTTCAGAATTTTCAACCTTTAGGGCAAACGACCCAGTAAACAAAAAACATGGCTAATATTGAGTAAACTTTGTGCACCACTGTGTATGTGACATGTGTTAATATTTTAACAAACATTGGCCATGGATGTTCAACCTTATCATTGTGTGAGATCATTTACTGGGTGGGTATTAGGCTTGGGGGAAGTGTTTAATAAAAAGAGGTTACCTTATACCAAAATGTTCAACCCTGTTGTGTTTCGTAGTCATCAGACTGAGTGTTAAGAAATGGACAGATGGCAACACTCAAACTGTTAAATGTAAATGGCATTTGAAGCTACAATGAACAAAAGGAAGCCTATTTCCTTCAGATTTGCCCCATTCAAAGCAGAAAATGAACCTCCCAAAGCAACGTCCAATGAATCAACTTCCACCTGGCAACTTAACATAAATTATGTTGCAGTTGTAAAAAAAAGAATCTAACAGCATTCATTTATAATACAACATTTAATTAACATTTTAACAATGGCAAAATAAACTCAGTTCACCTAGAGGTGTTTTGTTCTTGCTTCTTTTGAATCTGGCAGACTTCAAGTTTGCACCAACCTTTGGGTTGTGAACATTTTAATTCTATAGGACTTTATAGGACAATTTGTTTTGCACCTTGCCAAAGAGCCATTGTTTTTTCACTTTGAACCTTAACACCACAGCTTGTGCTTTTAGAATGGTGTGCAGAATTGTAAATGTTCCATTTATGTAGTGCTGGCAGTCCAATGCTCAAAATCAACACTACTGAAATATAGGCCAGAAAGGGGTAACTAAGTTCATAAAGGCCATGGACACACAGTGGGGGCTTCACTGCCCTCAGCCTGCATATTTTTTGCAGGCTGCTTCATGTCCCATATTGATCAATTCAAACTAGATTCACCTGCATGAGCTCATAAGCAGAGGAGTGGAAGCAGAGATCAGCCCAAATACAGAAAAGGAGGCATCTTCATGCCACCCTCCACTCTTCTGCTTGTGACTACACACAAGTGGAAACGGCTCAGATGAATGGAGCAGGGGCATGGAGTGGATCCGCTTCTCACAGCCTGCAAAAATTCTCAGTCTGAGAGCAGTGTAGCCTATGCTCCGTGTACGCTTGCCCAAGGGGTATAGGGGCCTTTCTGTAATGAGGAAAGGTGGCGAAGTTGGAATTGTTTATCAAGGCCAGATGTTATAGTGTTATTAATATGTATAGATGATGCTTTAGTCACCAGAAGATTACTGCAGATGATGGAAAGGCATATCTTGATTACTAAATAGGAGGTTCCATCGTAAAGGTATTAAAGCAAATTTTTATTTTTAATTGAGAGCTGTGAAGATGTGCCATTTTTTACATCACTGGTGGAACTGGTTGTCAGTTTCAGGTCAAGATTTCCATAGCTCAGAACAAGTAAAACAGAAATTTATCAGTCATTCAACCATTGTTCTATGAATATCAAGCTGCACTTTTAGGTGCATATAGGAGAGCAAATATCCTTAAACTCCAAACCTAAATTGGAGCCCCATCTGTCACTGCACCATGCCCCTGTGGGGGTAGCTGCACAGGTTAGGACTGGAGACACTGCATAAGAATAAACTCATAGTACAAAGATAATTCAACTGATTTAATGCCTTTTTGTGGCAAATTGAAGAGATTGCAGCTGTAACCATGGTAAAGAAGTCCTTATGTGTGACTACAGATTGCTTTTGGCACCATCAACCCTAAAGCTGAGTGGACACAAAAACTAACTGCATTAAATGTTTATGCAATATTCATAAGAAAACATGTGCCATGCTATAAGTACCCAACTGCAAAAGTGCTGGTCCAACAACTCTGTATGAGTCTGGTATCTGTTTAGCGTCCCTAGCAAAAACTAGCAGATGAGTTTCTAAGCACATTGCCCCAGTACTCTGTGTAAATACTAAACCTATGTGTGTATGTATATGAAAAACTGAAATCCACTTGGTCTCCACACCTTTACATTCTATGCTCAGTCAACAGTCTCACAAGAACCAGACACAACGCAGTATAACATTTGGGAATATATTTATCTCCAGTCTCTGCCTTGGGCTTCTTCTTTTTTTATCCAGCTTACACTCATTATAAAGCTGCATGAATAAGAGAAGGGCACACTGTTCTTAATAATCAGCAGAACAGTGTTTAATAAAAATAATAGCACAAAAAAGTACAGCTTTGCAATAAATATGCATTTTACATCATGCACATTTACAAAGTGCCTGGCATGTTGAAAAGAGTAAAAACAATGTTTTTTTTTTTTACACATTTGTACCTTGCCCTGGACTTTGCAGAATAGACACCGTTTTTTGCCCTTATAAATTGTATACCTGGATTTTCCTCTTGAAAACGATGCCACCTCAGTAAGTAGACATCCTCCTTTTGCCCTCTATCTATACATGTCATTCAGATGAACAAATATAAGACATCTGAGCATAATTTTGTTCCTGCCCCTTAAAACATGGGCAAAGGCAAATGAGGCCCATGGAGTTGTATCCACTACTACCCTACAAATCTTAAGACTTCGAGAATCAGAGATTTTTTCATAGTGATGTTGATGCAGGACAAATATTTTTCAAAAGAACCATGGCCTTTCCCAGTGCTAGTGCCACACACTTACATTAGGTTTTCACTTTGTTCTGAGCTCTGGGAAGCACCAGGCTGTGACTTTCATTTTCATTGCATATTTCTGCTCTAAAACCTCTCTGCATAATTCAGGATCATAAATTTGCTGTATCCGACTCCGATAGTCTAAACATATTTCATCTATGCATTTTAGATGTAGCTATAAAAAGCTTTAGTGACAAAAATTATGCTTATAAATTGAAACAAATGAGGCATAATTATCCTAACTTCCTTTCAGAATGAATGAAAGTTTTGAATATGCAACAAATGTGTGTAAAATCACACCTCCCTTATACAAGGCTAGAAGATTAATTTATCATTTTTAGCCACACGCAACCTAATCTACATCACTTATTTAGCTTTTTATCCTGTGGGTGGATTAAACCTCCAGCCACCTCCCTCCTCAAGGAACTCTCATTGAGACAATGAAGGGAAGATAAAGGCCCTCCAAGGTTGCTGTGCATAGTGCATTTAGGATCATCCATTAACTTTGGCACCACTAATAAAAGGAAACCAGAGCAATGAAGGTGTGATGTAGTGCAACTACAACTCCCACAGGATACTGGGGTTTAACCAATAAAGAAATGGGCGCCAGGAGGTTATTGCAGTCAAATTTTTATTTGTCAGAGACAAATGATCAACAGGCACAGAAGCATTTGCAGTGTATACAGGCACACAGCTCAGACAGTATATCAGAGGTAGATGCAGGTGCATTCCCTGAGGATGTAGTCAAGGCAGTAAAGCCATGTGGTCTGGATCTCACCCAGTGGAGTGGTCAGGAAGGAGAGCCTAAAGTCTGACACCCTATCCACTGTGTCCCTTCACTGTAGGCAAATCTTACAGCCTGGGAAGCTACTCTGCTTTCAACAAGACAGAAAAGTTTGAAGTTGTGGATCATTGCTGCTATTAAGAAGCTATATAAAATATTGAATTTTCAGACACATTTATTTGTAGGGTTTAGTTTTCCTTTAATGCCAGTAGAGTTCAATAAAATGTTTAGGAACTATTACTCATATTCTTAAGCTGCCCACCCCTACATTGAGTATGTAGCCTTTTGGTCAGTGTATACATTCAACGAATGCACTCACTATCTCTGATCATTCCTTTTCCTATTGACCAAAGCTGGTACCATTTCACTACTGGACCACCCATGAAAGGTTGCCACCTTTTCTTATGACATGTACTAGCTGATGATATAAGGGTTGGGTCCAAGAAGGTTTGGAGCCATGCCATCGTGGGGCAGGTCCATGACATCACAGGGGTGGAGATGGAATGTTCCTATGCAAATTCAGTAAGCAGGCAGGGTTTGAGGGGTACTCAGGGGGAAGGAAGCAAGAGTTTTGGGGTGGTTTGTAGGTTTGTTTGGTATTTTATTGGCTAGGCTGGTAACCATGGCATTCATAATAGACAAAAAAATAAGGTTCTTTGGTCCATTATTTAATTGTATGGGGTGATTTCTGTTAGTAACACTGAGCAACTCAACATGGCAGGCAACTTATCTCCTGCCAAAGGCTGTCCGTCAGTCTGACCATTCTCAGGAGAGGGAGTGGCCTAATGTAATAGGCTTGGGTATGAGGTCAGCTGAAAACAGCTGGTAATGAGTAAAGAAAGGATAGCATTAATGGACAAAAACTAATAAAGACAAATACCTATATCTATTAGTAAAAAGAGCAGGATAACTAGTATCAGAAGAGTATTTCTAGTCTTTAGATAAAAAAATATCACTATTGTGTGACTTGAGGAATGGTCAGTAACAACTGGCTTCAGGTCTACTGGCCTGAAGCCAGCTTAAGCCATAGCATCCCTGAACATGGCCTAGACTTTATCAGAAGTAGTGATGGGCGAATTTCTCCCGTTTTGCTTCAGCAAAAAATTTTGTGAATTTCCGCGAAATTTGCAAAACAGCGAAACGCGAATTTTGACGCCAGCAACAATTCCGCCACTGGCGACAATTCTGACACCCATTACAGTCAATGGGCGCCTAGAATTGTCACCTGTACTGGCACCAGTACTATAAATATTTTGACGCCAACGATTTTTCGATCGAATTTTTGCGAATTTATTCACCGGCTGCGAAACGTGGAAATTCACTGCGAATTCGCACGTGGCGAATAAATTCACCCATCACTAATCAGAAGTGTTTTCCACACATCAACAAAAGTATTGAACATAGGTTGGGGTGGATCTGGTTTATTGAATATCAAGTGTTTCAAATGTTAGATTTGTCTGTAGTGAGACCCACTTTAACACCTGTGACACATCATTTAGTCCAATTGTCAAGAGAGCACCAAAGTGCTACAATACATGACAGACAGGCAGTGTTTATGGATCTGAGTTAGGTGGTCAGCTGTGCAGACTAAAAGGGTACAAACTCAGTCATCCTTCCAGTCCTGTATATTGGGCGGAAATGGCAATAAGTGCTGCTCTCCTATTGTGTCTGTACTGAGCTACATGATCCATGACTAGCATGAGCCTCAGCCTGCAACAAAAATCGTAAAATCCCATTCTGTCCATTTAAATTGTTTTAATTACATGCCATCCATCATCCTGTCATTCACAAACAGATAATTTATATCTGTTTTCTGTTTGATGATATTTCCAGAACAGCTGATGTCATTTTGGATATTTGGCTTGGTTAACATTCATAAACATACACAGTAATGGCAGATACAGTCATGTAAAAGAAACAAACAGCCTATTTTAATAGGAAATGATGTGAAATCTATACATTAGGAGGGTGGAAACATTAGATTTATTAGTACATATTTTCCTGTTCCTTTAGAGCTGAGGTTTTCAGACTTCAGTTCTACAACCTTTGGTAGTACAAAATTTGGTGAATTGCCCTCTTCTCTCATGAAAGGGTTACACTTAAAGGCACTAAAAAAGTTATATTATATTAATGTATATATATATATATATATATATATATATATATATATATATATATATATATATATATATATATATATATATATATATTAATATAATATATACACATTCATATAATATTAATGTATATATATATATTAATATAATAACCACCCTTCTGCAGTTCCAAAATGATATATTGATATTGTTCCCCAAATGTTACAGTTAGGGCTTTAATGATGCTCTCCTCCTCATCCAAGGTGGGACTGGGCAGGCGGAGGAGGGTGGGTGGCGTCGGCCCCTGTAGGGGGTGTGTAGAGATGCGGCGGGGTCCCACTCGTGGGCTCTGCACCCACCAGTCTGACCCTGTCCTCATCTGGCCCCCACCCACTATTTTAACTGCTACAGTATAGGTTGATCAAAGCTAATTCCTGATTGGTTACTATAATGCATGCACTGGTTAAACGCTGCACCCACACTATTTTAGTAACTAATTGCCATTAGATTAATGTATAGTCTTTCACTTTAAGCAAGTGTCTGTCCCCTTAATACTGACTTACTTACAATTTCCTAGGATGCTTAGTTTCCAGTATTAGAATCTGCAATTAAAGCAGAAAGACTTGACTTTGACCACAAAGGATTAGTGTTACATCCTGTGCGGGGCCTTCCATAATGATGTAGCAGGTTTTCTTACCCTCCTTGTAAGCGAAGCTGACATTTTTTCTTTAATAAGTGAATTCTTGTAAAATTGTCAGTGCGACAGATTTGTGAGAGATGTAGTCAAGATGCACATAGTCAATTACTATGCTGAGATACTCGTGACCTACCAGATTATGGTCTTTATTTGGTGAGGTTAGTATGATATGGATAACCCTAAAGCAAATACTTGAAATATCTAACCAAAATACTATGCAGTGTATAATAGGAAACATTCACGGAGGATATTTCCTTTTGTAAGGGGACTCTACGGTTGTCCTGTCTGCCCCAACTTGTTTGGATCTCACTGAATCAATCAACTAATACAGATTGATATTATCCTTCTATACCCAGAGCCCTGTTCTAGGAGCACATTCTTTATGGCCATTGTGTTGTATTGTGACACTGCTGCTGCAGGTCTGGACTGAGAGTCAAAATAGGCCCTGACATTTCAGGTACACAGAGGCCCAGTCAGCCCACATAGAGGCCCAAACATTCCCCACCAGCCCACTAAATACTGACTTTCTATGGCACCTTATAGCAGCCCCCCTGGCATTTGCCCGAACACACAGATTGCCAGTCCGGCTTGTACTGCTGCATCCATTTTTTGAGAGAACTCAAACACCTTTCAGTTTGCTTTGCTTTTCATTCACAAATATACTGTATTTTTAAAAAATAGCAAGAACTGCAAAGAAAGTTAATACTCTTAAAAGAGAATATAAAGTAAAAAATAATATTTTGCCTAATAAAGAACATTTAATTCTAAGCAACTTTCCAATATTTGCACATTTCAGTGGTTTTCACGTTATTTGTACATGGAATTGCTATTGAAAGCAGTACGTCTGCCCCTTTCTGCACTGCCAGTTTTCTCTATTTCCAAAAAGACATTGCATGTTTTTTTCACAGGTCTGTTAATCAGCTGGCTTCAGCTACAATGTTTCAATAGTCAGAACCAGCAGTCGTGAAAATAGCAAGGGACAGACAGAATCTGCTTTCAATAGCAATTACATTTGGAAATACTAAAAACTATTTTAAATGAATGCATATACACTTACTAAAGGTTGCTTAGAATTGTGTTTTCCTTAGGGAAAATGTTATTTGTTGGGATACAAACAAAATACAAACAGTAGACATTATTACTACAAAATCTACCGGACTAAGCAACCAGAAGGTGTATATTGCCAGCCAAGAATATAAAAACCCTGGGCCCAATGCCTGCTACAAATATAGGAATATTATGGCCCTTTCCAGCAATTCTCAATGCAGTCAAATAGACTTGAACTGACAAATGTTTAAGTGTATCTCAGTCAGCCCCACTGAACATCAGGGTTTGGTAAAATACACCTCAAAACAAACTCTATACAAAAAAAAAGAGCAAAGAATGAAACGAAACATGTCAGGCCTTAATTGGCCTGAAAAAAAAACTTTGTACAGTATATAGCTAGATAGATAACATTTTCAATGATGATGTATTGCCATTCTTAATTTAAAAAAACCTGTAATTTCTACTTTAGTTATGATTTGGTATCTAAAAGAAAAGAATAGTCTCTTCTATTAAGGGTGTTATTTATTAAAGTCAGAATGCCAAAAACTCAAAAAATTCTAACTAGAAAATACGAATTTTTAGTGAAAAAACCCCAAATTTTTCTAAATTTATTATACGGTACTCCGAGGATGGAAAAAGTCTGAATCCGAAAATCCGGCATGTCAGACCTACTGAGGTTGTATATAAATCAATGGGAGAGTTCCCTTTCCTATTTGGAAGTTTCTGTGGTCTGCTCTGGAATTAGCACTATTTTGGACTTTTCAGGCAAAAATCTGAGAAATTCTGGCTTTTTTTTGAGCGATTTGAGAAAAAACTCAGAGAAAATGGTATTCTTGCTTGATTTTTTAGTGTTTGTCCTCGATCCGATTAAATTGTGCTTTTCAATTATAATAATAAATGGCGACATCGCCAAACAAGCTGATTTTTCCCCGATATGCCATTAACGAGCATGGCTATATCGGGGGTAATCTGAATGTTCGGCCATATGGCTGAACAATCCGTTTACATTGTGCAATGGGCTCCGGCGGGATCGGTGAGGTCAAAATCAAACCTGTCTGATCGACCAAACGACCGATCTCCGCCGGACGAAAAATGTCGGCACACTCCACACACGATCAGAAAATCGTACCAATCTTCGATTCGTACGATAGGATCTTTGCATCTATGGCCACCTTAAAGGGGAAGGAAACCTAGTCGGCGCAAACCCCCCACCCCCCCTCCCGTTTGTTGCCCACCCTCCCTCCTCCCCCCCTTGCCTACCCGTCCCGCTGGGCAAATGCCCCTAACTTGTTACTTACCCTTCTGCGTAGGTCCAGTCCAAGGAGTTCACAGACGACATCTTCTTCCACGCGATCTTCTTCCTGCTGTGAACAGCGCATGCGCAGTAGGATCATTTTGCCGGTACGGATCTACTGCGCATGCGCCAAAAGTCACGCGCATGTGCAGTAGATTGTACCGGCGAAATGATCCTACTGCGCATGCACTGTTCAAAGCACGAAGAAGATCGCGTGGAAGAAGATGTCGTCTGTGAACTCCCTGGACTGGACCTGCGCAGAAGGGTAAGTAACAAGTTAGGGGCATTTGCCCAGCGGGACGGGTAGGCCAGGGGGGAGGAGGGAGGGTGGGCAACACACGGGAGGGGGGGTTGGTGGTTTGCGCCGACTAGGTTTCCTTCCCGTTTAAGGAAGCAAGGAGTTAAGATAGTTTCGTTATACCACCAAGTCAATGAGCAGTGATAATAACTGTGGGAAAGACTAACAGGAATTACACTCTGTCAATAATTTATTCTTTGTGAGAGCTCATGCATAATTCTGGCCTTCACCTGCAGCTAAACAATATCCCAACCAATCACAGCATGGGATGCTATCTTTAGTAGTAATGTGTTAGGTGCTTTCCAGGTCCCTTCACAAAGCTATGTAGCGTATCCCTGTTTAGCACAAGGACTTGACCTACTTTCATCACTTGTTCAAGGAAAAATGTCCCTCCATTTACCAAATAGCTGCTATTAACCTACAGTCTCTAGCATTCAACAGGCAGTGTCCTGCAGCCTGTGATTATTCTAGCGAAGGTAAAGCCCAACTGCAAAGCCTTATAATTCAAATCACTGCTCTGAAAGCTGGCCTCTAGATATATAGTGCTTGAGAAGCAAAGAGAAAAGACATTCAGATGATTTCGCCTTTTATGTAACTTTTAGTATGATGTATAGGGTGATATTCTGCAGTCGGTTTTCATTTTTATTATTTGCAGTTTTGGAGTTATTTAGCTTTTTATTCATCAGCTCTCCATTTAGCAATTTCAGCAATGCAGTTGCTAGGGTGCATGATACCCTATTGACTATTCATTGATTTAGAAAGAGACTGGAATATGAATAGGAGAGGCCTGAATAAAAAGATGAGTAATACAAAGTAGCAATAACAATACATGTGTAGCCTTACAGAGCATTTTTTTAAGTGGGGTCAGTGACCCCCATTTGAAAGCAGGAAAGAGTTAGAAGAAGAAGGCAAATATTTCTAGAAAAACTAGAAAAAGGAAAAAAATTAAGGCCAATTGAAAAGTTGCTTAGAATGAGCCATTCTATAACATACTATAAGCTAACTGAAAGGCGAACCACCCCTTTAATGTGTTCATTGATATAAAACATTGTATTTAAAGGAGAACTAAAGTTTAATTGGTGATTATGGTGCACACGGATAAGTAAAGCAGCAGTTTAAAGTGTAGTGTAGTAAAGCTAATGATAGAAAGAGCAACTCATCATTAGTGATGGGCGAATTTGTTCGGCAGGCACAAATTCGCGGCAAATCTCCGTGTTTCGCGACAGGCGAATAAATTTGCAAATTTGCAGTGAAAATTTGCTGCCATCACTTTTTTTTGACACCACAAAAGTTCTGACGCTGGTGATAAGCGGACGTCAAAAGTCACGTTTCGGCCATCACTGCTGATCATCACTTTTTGAATGAATTACACTTATAAGGGGCAGATTTATCAAATCGTATTGTGAGATTAGAACTCACCACAGAAAAATGCACTCACTTTCTATTCATTCCTATGGGATTTTTAAAAGTGTATTTAGCAAATGGGGAACTCCATTGATAAATACGCTTTTAAAAATCCAATAGGAATGGATAGAAAGTGAGTGAATTTTTCTATGGTGAGTTCTAATCTCATATTTTGATAAATCTGCCCCCTAGACTTTTTATCTGGCTAAAGCAGATAAAGTTAAACCTGTAAGAATGGAATATCCACTTTGCTTTGAATATTTTAAAAATAGCAAATGTAGAGACCCTGAGATTTGGGTGTAGTTAACTCAGGCATTCCTCTTTAGTATTTGGACACCTAAGGGCCCTTTAGTTAACTCAGGCAGCTATGTCCCTAGCTGGGTCCACACTAGTACCTGGGGATTGTCCACTAGATGGCACTGTGTGATAATATAAAAGGGTTTAGCACCATGAGGTCTGGGTCTGTCCTGGGACTTTGCCTCAGTGTGAGGTACTACAGGTCCAGGTCTGCCGGAAAAGTTAGTGAAGCGTGAGATAGGTATAGTATTACAGTAATAGTCGCTCTAGGAGTGAAAGTCAGCACAGGGTAGCTAGTGAGCAGATGTGGCTCCAACGAGGAGAAATAGTGGGGTTAGGACCCCGTGGTATTTGAACCACTAGTGCAGGGACTACAGTGGGTGAGTTGAGGACCAGATAGGATACCAAGACCCAAGATCCCAGGCTGAATACAGTGGGTGAGGTGAGGATCAAGTCTGGTGCCAAGATACAAGACCTCAGGCTGAGAAACCCTTGCCTAAGTGCTTCACCAGAGGGATAGTGCCCAGTGAGAGTGGTAACTATTCCCCAAGTCTATTGTTGCTGTACCTTTGATATCTATTGAATATTAGCCCGTCTGTTGCACCTTGCCCCCTGGAGGGAATACTACTGTTTGAAGCTACTCTATGATTACTGTGAACATCGAAGTGCTTGTGAACTACAACCTTGCCACTGTTCTCTGTTAATAAACAAGTTATAGTTTACTGCAAAGAAATTGTCTGGCTGAATATCCTGCTGCATTGATCTACACCAGGTACCGGGAGTTGCAGGGAGTTGCACGGGTACACTGGGGGTCCAGGGCACACTACAAGCAGTTTTAGCCTGGTCACACACAGCCTTAATACACAGCAAAAGTACACTCAAGGGTGTGCTACACATATAACTAAAACAAGTTCCTGGGCTAAAAAAAAACACCTCTCCATTTCCATGTAAATTATGTGACAGAATTTGCTGTGACAAGAGTAGGAGGGTGTTAGAAAGTTCTCCTTGTTGTTTTCTTCTCCTTTGCCTGAAGGTCACATGGTCCCTGAATGTAAAGTCAGGCTTATTTTCTACTGGCATCCAGTACCTTTAGGGGGTTATTTATTAGGGATGCACCAAATCCACTATTGGCCAAACCCCCGAATCATTCTCGAAAGATTCGGCCAAATACCGAAGCAAATCCAAATCCTAATTTGCATATGCAAATTACGTGTTGGGAAGGCTGAAACATTTTTTCTCTCCCCATCCCTAATTTGCATATGCAAATTAGTATTCGGATTCTGTTCGGCCGGGCAGAAGGATTCAACCAAATCCGAATCCTGCAGAAAAAGGCTGAATCCTGGCCGAATCCCGAATCGAATCCTGGATTCGGTGCATCCCTATTATTTGTAAAAGTTCAAATTTTAAAATAATGTGAATTTTTTAAAACTCTAATAAATTCGAATTGTATGTCCAATTTTTTTTGATACACAACATTTTTTTTCTCCCATTGGAGTCTATGGGGCGTAATTTCCTTTCCTAAACTTGGTAAAATGTGGCTTATCACTACTATTAAACATCTTCAAATAGTTCAAGGGGCCTCTGCCATTGACTTATACATGAACTCAGCAAGTTTTTGATGAAGAATAGTCAAATTAGAACTGTTTCCGGGGTCGAGGTGTGATAAATCTCACATTCAAATTCAAAGTCGAGTTGGTGGTTTTAAATTAGAATTTGTGAGTTTTGACCAAAAAAAATTCTACCATTCGAACCTTAGTAAAACTGCCCCTTAAGCTCAAAACAGTATTCTCCCAAAAGCATATCAAAACAAGGGCAACAGCTTTCTATGGAAGAATATTCTTTAGGCCTGTCTATCCTTGGCACAACATTCCTAATACCATTTGCTATTAATACCACACAGCTTAATATATATTCTGTTCAATAAGAACATTCTATTTCTTTGTCTGTTACATGAAATTATATTATAAAGCCACAATATTTTTCTCCAGAAGCTATTTCAACTTGTATATTGATTTATTTTGTATTATTTTATTTCAGGTAGGAATACCAGTAACACATTTACAGAATTAGAGAAGAAATGTGCATCTCTTTACAGTCACACAGCAGTTATTTCTAAACAGTAGTTTTAAATTTATTTTCATTTGAGATAATTACCTATATTTTATAGTAGTGTATTTTACCATGTCTGATTGCAGACATCTTTGATCTTTTGTATGTTCACTTGTAGTTAGTGATGGGCGAATTTATTCGCCAGGCGCGAATTTGCGGCGAATTTGCGCGATTCGCGTCCAGCGAATAAATTCGCGAAACGCCCGCGAAAATTCGCCGAAAAAATTCGCCGGCGTCAAAAAAAATTTTTCCGAAAAATGGACGCCGGCGTCAAAAACGGGCGCCGGCGTCGAAAAACGGGCGCCGGCGTCGAAAAAATGGGCGCCGGCGCCAAAAACGAGCCGCCGGCGCCGTTTCGCGAATTTTTCGCCGTTTCGCGCAAAATTCGCAAATTTTTCGGCGAAGCGAAACGGCGCAAATTCGCCCATCACTACTTGTAGTCCCTTTTGATTCCAAATAAGCTTTAAATAATACATATTCATTACTTGGACCAATAAATCTACAAAGGCAAATATTTATTAATGAAGACATTATGTTTTTCAGGATAAATAGAACGTCCAGAGGGTATATATTGTGCCTAAGGTTACACATTCTATATATCAAAATTGGGAATCCGCCTCTGATTTACATTTGGTGAAGCCTTAGGTACTCGCCCCAGTTCACAGGCGACACATATATCAAAATTCCTTGTATCCAAAAGATAGCTGTCCCAAAGGCTTGCTTTTCCGTAAAGAATTCCTTTATTTAAATTATCATTAAAAATATTTGGTTACATTCAGTCCCCCCAGGCCCACCTTACGCGTTTCGTACCTTCCGGCGCTTAGTCATAGGTGTATCTGTAGACCACACAACCTCTGCGGGATTTATACCCTATCAGTCCCTCCCACTTTGTTTAAAACCAATCAAAATCTTTGAGGGATTAACCCTATTGTGTTGATTACTCTTCAACCATGCCTATATGGGGTTTAATTTCTTAATATTTTTCTTGCGTGAATATTTATAAATCCAATTACTAAGTATATATAATAGTCACTATTTATAAATTCAATCCTTAGGTATGTATAATAGTGTATCTCACAAAATTAGTATAATAACCAAACATCAGTACCACTCACTTCCTTTGCATTTGTTGTTCCTAGACCGTCAATTGCTCCCTTTTTAATCTAGATAACAGTATTAACCTTTTCACGTTTAGCAAGTAACATCAAATTCATGATTAAGTCCTAAGGGCAAACGCGTGCTCAGATGGAATATCCAGAATACTTCTCTCCTCTCCAAGAGGCTCAACTGATCTCCTCCTCTTTCCCCCAATCTGACTCTCTCTATCCCCTGAATACTAAAAGATTCTAGGGAATTTCCATTACATGTATTAAAGTGCCTAGTGACATTGCTCTTTTCAGCCATTCGCGGGTTCTTTATCTGACTCAAATGTTCCCTAGCTCTTTCCTTCAGTTTCCTAGTCGTACAGCCTACATATTGTATTTGACATTTAAGGCAAGTTATCAGATATATTACATAAGTAGTATTGCAATTAATGTAGCCCTTAATGTCAAATTCCCTCCCTGTTACCGTTGATTTGAATTTCTTTGATACTTTCATGTGCCTACACGTTATGCATCTCTGACTTCCACACCTATAGTTCCCAATTGATGTAAGTGGCCCCAGATCTCGTCCCTGGTCTCTCTTTTTGAAATGACTAGGTGATAACATATCCTTCAGAGTGTGGGCTCGTGATAAGAGCTCTAATTGGTCAGACAAAGTAGTACTTACTACTAGGTACAGTAAGCAATTTTTTGAAATTTCGAGGATTGTTAAGAATTTTTTACCTATTCTCTATGGGGATGAGCACTTTTTCAGAGTGTTGAATCCAGGGATTAATGTGATTCCCAAGCGAGCCCACACTCTGAAGGATATGTTATCACCTAGTCATTTCAAAAAGAGAGACCAGGGACGAGATCTGGGGCCACTTACATCAATTGGGAACTATAGGTGTGGAAGTCAGAGATGCATAACGTGTAGGCACATGAAAGTATCAAAGAAATTCAAATCAACGGTAACAGGGAGGGAATTTGACATTAAGGGCTACATTAATTGCAATACTACTTATGTAATATATCTGATAACTTGCCTTAAATGTCAAATACAATATGTAGGCTGTACGACTAGGAAACTGAAGGAAAGAGCTAGGGAACATTTGAGTCAGATAAAGAACCCGCGAATGGCTGAAAAGAGCAATGTCACTAGGCACTTTAATACATGTAATGGAAATTCCCTAGAATCTTTTAGTATTCAGGGGATAGAGAGAGTCAGATTGGGGGAAAGAGGAGGAGATCAGTTGAGCCTCTTGGAGAGGAGAGAAGTATTCTGGATATTCCATCTGAGCACGCGTTTGCCCTTAGGACTTAATCATGAATTTGATGTTACTTGCTATACGTGAAAAGGTTAATACTGTTATCTAGATTAAAAAGGGAGCAATTGACGGTCTAGGAACAACAAATGCAAAGGAAGTGAGTGGTACTGATGTTTGGTTATTATACTAATTTTGTGAGATACACTATTATACAAACCTAAGGATTGAATTTATAAATAGTGACTATTATATATACTTAGTAATTGGATTTATAAATATTCACGCAAGAAAAATATTAAGAAATTAAACCCCATATAGGCATGGTTGAAGAGTAATCAACACAATAGGGTTAATCCCTCAAAGATTTTGATTGGTTTTAAACAAAGTGGGAGGGACTGATAGGGTATAAATCCCGCAGAGGTTGTGTGGTCTACAGATACACCTATGACTAAGCGCCGGAAGGTGCGAAACGCGTAAGGTGGGCCTGGGGGGACTGAATGTAACCAAATATTTTTAATGATAATTTAAATAAAGGAATTTTTTACGGAAAAGCAAGCCTTTGGGACAGCTATCTTTTGGATACAAGGAATTTTGACCTAAGGTTACACATACAGTATCCATAAAGTAGGATGTTGGTGAACTTCAACTTCAAGGCTAATTAAAATACTAGACATTAACTAGAAGTTATTAACTAGATAACTTCTACTTAATTCAGAGAAAGGCAAATAACCCCCTCTTAAGCTGTCTGTAACTTGCCTTACAAGAAAAAGCAATTTGTTCCTGACCAATGTCTGGATCAAGGCTGCACTTGGAGCATTTATCTAGAGCTACTACAATGGATTAAAGCCACAATATTTTTCTCAAGAAACTAATACAACCTTGTTTATTCATTTATTTTGTGTAATTTTCTAGACTTCAGGTAGTAATAAAATTAACACAATTACAGAATATAATGAAATAGAAAAGAAATATGCATCTCTTTACAACTACATACTATTTCTAAACAGTACTTTTAAATTTGTTTTCAATGGAGATAATTATTATATTTTTTATAGTAGTGTATTTACTACTACAAGCATGGGACCTGTTATCCCGAATGCTCTGGACTGGGGTTTTCTGCATAACAGATCATAACAGAGTCTACGCTGTGGTTTTAAGGAAAATAAAGCACTGCGTAAATACGCTTAGCGGTTTCAATCTAATGCAATGGCACATGATGCTAGCATATTTACTGCAAGACTTAGGAACAGCTACAGCTTCCCACTCATTTTTGAACAATGTTAATATGAAACAGTAATAGAATAAAACAATTTTGGATCAATAATCAGATTTCCTTCAGCCATAAGTGTTTACTCTGGATATAAGTTCAAACTTCTCCTACTAAAGTATAAAAGATTATAAGGGAAAACATGTTCTTCACTGAAAAACATTTGCTAAAAATGGATTTCTGCTGATTCTCCTGTAATTGACAAGTGGAAAACAACTGTAAGGGGGTTATTTACTGAACTCCGAATGCAAAAATATATTTTTTTTTATAAAAATCAGACATCGTGAAAAATCTTCTGAAATTTTTTTTAAAGAATTTATTAAACCCAGAGGATGAAATAGTCGGAATCTGAAAATCCGGCATCTCAGACCTGTCAAGGTTGCATATAAGTCAATGGGAGAAGTCCCAATGATTTCTTGATGCACGCTGGGTTTTGGACAATACCCCGAAGTTTTTGGTTGAAAATTCCGAAAAAAACGGATGAAAAAATCCGAAAAAGTTGTGAAAATCAGATTGATGCTGCAAATCAAATTTTCGGGAAAATGTAATAATAAATAATCGTAAAAAAACCCAAGCTGATTTGATCGGAGTTTGTAGCAGAAAATATTGAGATAAATTCGGACTTTGATAAATAATCCCCTAAATGTTAAGGAGGGGTTAAGCAGTGTGGGCTTATACTTCCACTTGTATACTGTATAAACTCTATATGCATACCAAAATACTTTCATGTTTTTATGGGTCTAAACTCAATTCACACCTTTTTACTGTTGCTACAATAAGACTGAAATATTTTGTAATTTTTATTAGCTTTTTCAAGTAAAGTGGACAGTTTCTCATTTTTTAATCTCTCGTTTTGTAATATTTATTGTAATATAATTGGTCCTAAAACTTTTGTCTATGTTTTCTTTTCCTTTCTTATACTGTATCTATGTGACACATTCCATAACTTGAGACTTATTTGTTTTCTAAGATATACAGTATCATTATCATATACTTATTATACACAATGTGAATGTAGTATACCCTTTACCTAAGTATTTGCATAACAGAATTGAGAAAGCATCGCAGAATGACACTGCTGCTGTGCATTCATGAATTTTAATGATATGTTTAAGTATTTAAGATTTCGTTTTGCTCATTAATTATACTTCTTCAGCAAACTGTTCTCTGCACAATACATATTTGATGACCTCTTTGTAACAGATTAACATCTAGCGGTATGGGCATATGCAAGAGGGAGTAGTAGGGATGTATTCTTAAAGAAGAAGGAAAGGTACTAATGAAGTTAAGTGCCCATTGATTGCCCTGGTTCTTGTCTCCAAACCACAATTTGTTTTTACAAAAAGCACTG